>NC_051863.1:104563056-104874838 GCF_015732765.1 Culex quinquefasciatus
TAATCCGGTAATTTGATCATTTTATTTAAAAAAAAAATGATTTTTTTTTATCAAATTCACGCTAACACCGAGTAAAACATAAAGAATATCACGCACCTCATTTAACCGTGCAAATGTCAAAACTGAAGTAAACAAAAAGTTGACACGAGAAATTTGCCATTTCCGCCTCAAACCGTCTCAGCAGAGTTTTGATTTTCTTTGTTTCGTCGGTTTCGTCGTTTTAATTAAGGTAATTCTGCCTAAATCTAGCAAATTTATCAATAAAACTTATAAGTTTTCCTTTATTTATAGATGGTTCGTGTTTACCTGCCGGAAAACGCAAAAACCGGATCTGTAAGTGTGGAAGCGTCAATGAAGGCTTTGCGTGAAAGGCGGCGAGGTGTTCCGCTCCGGAAGGTGGCCAAGAAATATGGCCTTTCCAAATCCTCGCTCCAGTGGCTTGAGTCGAAACTCAAAAAAGACCCGAACTGCGTTCTACGGAAACGAGGTGGTCAACCGGCGCTTTCCGCGAACGGCGAACAGGATGAACTGAACGACCTGGGCGAGCTGGGAGAACCGGGGCCGGAAGCTGATTGTGCACTTAGCGAGGACGAGCAGGATGAGTTGGGAGAAAATGACGACGAGCTGGACAACGTGGACACGCTGAACGAACTGGAACCCGGAGTGGGAAGCTGGGTTCTCGTCAAATTTGTGTACGGCAAACGGGATTCACGCCACATTGGAAAGATCACCAGCAAAGCAGGTGGGGATTACCTAGGATCGTTCCTGCGCAAATCTACAAAGAAATCCGACATTTTCGTGTTTCCGGATGTTTCGGACGAGCGTGCCTTCGCGTCTCAAGATGTAATAATAACCCTTAAGGAACCAAGCGTGCGTCGTGGCCGTTATTCGTTCGAGCCAAACCCACTGATTTAGATTGTTGTTTCCACACAGGTTGATATTCTATACAAGTAATCATATCACAATTTAAACTGAACTCATTCCCCTAATGAACAACAAATAAACAAATCAAAACCGAACTAAAAAATATCTTTATTTTCAAGTTGCTGCTCTTCTTACATTATTCTGTTGTAAATTGGGAATGAAATTACAAATCAAAATAATAAATACGAAAAGAAGTAGAAATATTTGAACTAAGACTCGTCTCAAAATGGATGAAAATTTCAAAATTTAATGAAAAAAAACAACGCAGCTATACAGTCGGATGACAAATAGTACGGTAGCATTTGTTGAAATTAACAAAAAAAAAAATACTTCATATAATGAGTTTTCCTCGATGAATTAAAAAAAAAATAACTAAAATATTAATCACATAAATATGTCTGCAAAATAATGTTGAAATACTGCTAAGAAGCTTACTTAAATCTTCGAACAAAATATCGTAACTGTACTAATCGAATCGTGACTGTATGCATGTTTTGTTTACAAAATTATCTACACTCTGTGATGAACTTACAAATAAAAGAGTAATTCCAAATCCTAGGTCGATTTGATACTAGCAAAAAAAAAATATTTTTTAATGCTAATTTTAGTATTTAATCGTTATTTTAATGAGATATTTGTAATACATCAGTCAACTTAGTAGTTCTACCATCTGTTTTACTATAAATAATGCAATTAAATGCTGTTGTGATAGCAGCAAAAAGTTTTATTCTTATGGCTGCTGGATAAATTTAATTTTGTATAAAACAAACATTAAGTGTGAAATTTTTTGATAAAAAGTAGCATCAATGTTCAAATATAATCGAAATTTGATTAATATGATCTAGTTTGTATATATAAAGTGATTTGTTAAAAAAAAACGATAGACAAATAAAGTGTCCCAATTCGCCCCAAGGTCGGTACGAATTGGGACAGCTAATAAAACTTTTATTTGATCAATTTAACAAAGCAGATAAAGGATGAAACTGATACATTTGTAGCGGTAATTATCTATTACATGGATGAAAAATAAATTAGGCTTCCAACAGTTTCTTACCATTGAATTACTAACAAAAATGATCAAAAATTGTCCCAATTCGCCCCATTTTACGGTAGTTCGTTCTTTAAGCGATTTCCCGAGAATTGAGTTGTCCTGGCGTAGGGGTTTTCTCACATCCGTACCGTGGTAGTTTTAGCTTCTTGTAGTACTCCGAGTTGGACTGCTCGGGAATCCTAGTCCCTCCCTTCCGATTTCTAGCACGTTATGGGGTCTTGGTTGGGAACCTTCTACCGGTGATGATGATCGTGAGTGTGAGTTAGGTTGCTGGTAAGTTCGTGATGATTTTTGGTATCGGTTATCGGGTGTGTCGAACCCTCTACCGCCTCTTTATCTCTCCGGATTGCTCTGTCTGATGGTAGGACGATTTTTGATTACCCGCCCTGAGGTCTGGGTTTCATGCTGGGCAAGTTAACCTGCACGAGTGGTCCTTTTTCCAAAGGTGGCGCTTAAGCCACTCGTTACAGTCCTGCGACAATCCGAAGACGGTCACGTGGCCGCTACCCAGCGGGCTACAAAACTAAGTAAGATTATTTTCAGTTAGAGGTGGGCAATGGTTTGCAAAAAAAGCCGCTCGTCGTTATGAAACTCATATTTTTGGAATGAAAATGGAAATTAAAATTTCAAATATTTCCATGCTTATAAATGAATGCAAAATTTACCACAATTTCAATTTACTTTTCAAATATTATTCAGTCCGTTTTCCGAATCGAACTCATTTTCATTGACAAAAACATGATACTTTGATTCTATTTTTCAATATTTTCATAAATAAATTAACTTACTCTTGAAACTTTTTAAAATTTATTGAAAACTACTGCTTGAGGAAGTTTGAACAGCCCAGTATGATACAATACCATTCGGTTTGTATTTAATTTGTATTTTTCATATTGCGAAAAAATAGCTCCTAATCAATGTCAGCCCAGTTTATGGTACCGTAAACCGAGGTGACATTGATAGGATTTCAACTCATTTTTGGAATATTTTCCAACTGTTATGGTTTTTCTCAAGATTATTAGTTTAAGAACATGAACTGAACCCAGCCACGAAATATTCTAGCAGAGTTGGTTCTGTCAGAATCTTGCTAGAACGGTAGAACATTTTTGCTAGAATGCTGTAAGAATATCCAGCTCTGTAAGAACTCTGCTAGAATCCTGCTAGAACGTCGTGACTGGGAAAGACTGAAAGAAAACAACATAGCAATCTCAAGTGTGGAGTGGGAGTCTCCAAAAATCAACACAATAAATTCACGTGCCTTTACTTTGACCCACACATATTTTTCATGTCAAATGGATGTGAGAATCATTCAAAACCAGCTGATCGCTATCGAAAGACCCTTCACTCTCTTTTCGCATGCTATTCACTTCATATTCAATTTAATTTCACTTAGATTTGCCCCATTCGACATTTCCTTTGATTTCGAAGTGAGAAGCTTAAAATGTTAGATTGAAATGTTTTGGTTTTGAGATGAATTGTCGATGACGATACATCAGCCCAGCAGGGCGTTCTTTTTGAGCGCCTCGTTGGCCATGTATGACACAGCTCAGCACAACGTCGTTGGGACCTGCTCTGGACACTCCAACGCTGCGTAGCAGAGAAAATTTAATGTCAGTGTAGTGAAATGTATGATTTAATGTAATGTATCCAAAAAGATGTTTGGTTTTGAAAAATAAAAAAATAAGTTTGAAACCGAGGAATAAATTTAATGTAAAAAATAAAGAAACCCCCTCTCACCGTTTTAAACACCTGAAAACCATTGGAAACCCATTCGATTCAGACTACAAAATCGTTTAACATTAACGAGAAAAGCATTGCAAATTCATAAGTGTTGTCACATGAAATTAACGTGTTTTGCTTTTGAATTTACCGCGTCGCGCGATGAGAATTTTCGAAGTGATTTGCACATGACATTCACATGCCAAGTCGTATAGGCCAGATTCACGTGTGAAACATGTGATATAGCTATGTGCCTTTCTTTCAGTGTACTGCCGTTCTACACGCAGAAAAATGTTTTGTAGAATCAGCCTGTACGAGATTTGAATCAACCAAATTTTTGTTGAATATAATCACGGGATTGAAACTCGTCTGAAAAACCTGTATCATTTTCTCAATCAAAACGGTGGCGCCGCGTAGTGGTAGCTGCCCTGTTTATTACACTGTGAAATTATCCATGGCAAATCCAAGGAACCAAAAGGTGACAACAGAAATGTCCGCCCAAAAGGGGTGCTGCAAAAAACTTTTTATTTAAAAAAAAATCCCAACAAATCAGCAACGAATTACAAGTTTGATAGTCGAACTACACTTAAAAGTTGGTTTTGTTATTTATTTTTGCAAAACCACATATTTTTAAACAAAAGTGCCAACAATATTCGTAACTACCTTTTGCCTCTTGGTGGCGCTTTGTGTTTGTATGTGTGTGGTCGATATTTGCGGACGTGCACGCAGAACACAGAACAGTGAGAACTAGCGAAAATGCCTCACTTTCTTCTGATAAAAGTCGCCATATTGAAATTGCTTGAAGATTCATACCCGTGATATAATCAACGCCGATTTTGCGTTGAAACAAACCTTGATTTTCTCAAGTCCACAAAAGTCTTTTGTTGTTTCGAAAAAGCTGCTTGACGTTTAGCGTTGATGCAGCAAAAATAATGCTTTTCAAATCAACAAAACGTTTTGTTGATTCAAATATGCCTTATTTCCTGCGTGTACGCATAATTGTCCCATGTCATTTTTAAACGATTTTGATTTTTTGACATGTTTAAGTTTAGTTTATCGTATACTTTTAGAAAAACACATAAAATCTAGTACTCTGTTCGGAAATTCATCAAAAACAACACCAAGTCTGTTTGTCCCATCGTCTTATACTTCTACGCATAATTGTCCCGCCAAATATTTTCTCTCATAGAATCATTAGTTTAACGAAGCATTATGTCTTGTTTACCTATTGTATAGCAAGAGGATCATAAATAAGAGTGATAAGCTACTAACTGGGGCGATTAGGGACAAATAGGGTGGATAGGAACCCGCGGGACAAGTATGCGTAGAAACACAGAAATCGGTCGAAACATTTCAAAATCGTTTTTCTCAGTTGCACTTTTTTGAACATAGGACAATTACGCGTAGAACGGCAGTGTAAGTCACACAAGGTCCATGTACTATTTTTGAAAAAAAGTTTTTTTCAATAGTGTTTAAGGGGTTACATACATGTAAATCGACAAAAATGTCAGAGGTTTGTGTGAGTACACACTTAATTTTATTTAAAATCTGTTTTCAGGGTATTAAAATATACATTTTTATCTATTATCAAAACAAATTTGAAGACATTTGGTTGTATCATTGAAGTTGGAAGTTTCAAAAAACGGGTGCCACGATATCTCAACACTGCCTTGACCAAATCGGCTCAAAATTTCGGTGAAGACTCGTTAAACCAGTCCTGTGTGCATGACGAAGGCCGATTTTCAAAAAACTTATTTTAAAAAAAGATAAAAATATTTTTCTGTTTTTCATATAAAAAATCGTCAGTTTTTGATTTTTGTATTTTTTTAAAAAGGTAAAATTTCAAAATCGGGCTTCGTCATGCACACGAGATATGTCTTGGGAGTCTTTACCCCAAATTTCAGCCAATTTGGTTCATCCCATCTCGAGATATCGTAACACCCGTAAATCAACTCGGTGTTTCATAGTCTGCGATCAGCAGAGAAGCGAGTCAGACGTGCGTCCCTCACAAACCAAAAAAGTGCTTAAAAAGTGCAAAATGCCTCACGGCAAGAAAAGAGGCGGTCCTCACCAGCAGGATCGGCAGATATGAAGAAGCTAAAGAATGCCGAAGCGCTACCTGCAAAGCCAGGTAGTTTGAGCAAGGACGCTCAAAATTCGTCTGAAACCAGTTCGCTACCCTCCCTGTGGACGTGAGCGAGAAGGAAGAATTTGAACGACGGGAAAAGTTGCCACCCATTTTTGTGAAAACATCGTCATCGGATTCGGTGCGAAAGTGGCTGACCGGGTTTATCAAATCTGGTGCTTTACGAGCATCCATTCGCTTGTGTGCTGATGGACTCAAAATTCTGCTACCTACCAGAAAGGATTACAATTACGTTCGGGATTTCTTGAACAACACAAAGATTGAATACTACAGCCATGACGATCCAGGTAAACGCCCCATAAAGCAGGTCCTCCGAGGCCTGTACGACATGGATGTGAATGTGTTGAAAGAAGAGCTCAAAACTCTTAAGTTGAACGTGATCGAAGTCTTCAAGATGACGAGACACAACAAGGACATCAAGTATCGTGATCAACTGTACCTGGTTCATCTCGAGAAAGGATCGACAACGCCGTCTGAGCTGAAAGCAGTTCGGGCAATTTTCAACATCATCGTGACTTGGGAACGTTATCGTCCAGTGCACCGTGACGTGACACAATGTTCGAACTGTTTGCAGTTTGGGCATGGTGGAAGGAACTGTTTCATCAAGAGTCGTTGTGCAACCTGCGGAGGTGAGCACAACACTCAAGCTTGCGAAACAATCAACGAGAACATTGGAGCAAAATGCTTCAATTGCGGCGGCGACCATTCTACCAAGAATCGAAGCTGCCTTAAACGAGCTGAGTTTGTAAAAATTCGACAGCAAGCGACGACGAGGCACCAACCAAATCGTCGCAAAACACCACCAACTTTCACGGACGTGGATTTTCCTGCTTTGGCATCACCTGGAGCGGGATCTGTTCGAGTGGTTCCAAATCTGCAGCCATTGCCGTTTAATCAGCGGCAAAAAGTTGCAGAGAATACAACACCTCCTGGCTTCAGTCAGCAACCGAGGGAAAACCAACCAGAATCAATGGATGAAGGCAGTAGTGGCCTGTTTTCACCACAAGAACTTCTGAACATTTTCATCGAGATGACAACAACACTGCGTGGTTGCAAAACTCGTGCGGAACAAGTAAGAACGCTTGGAGGATTTATCTTAAAATACAGTTCGTAGTTTACCCGTTCTAATGATTTTGAATATTTCAATGAATTTACTTTTTTAGTTTTAAGTTAGGATTAGTTGTTAAAGTGATTTTTTTTTCTTTTTTACCCAAATGTATTCGATTCAATGCAAAAATGTAAAACAATTTGAAGTAAATAAATGAATGTGAACAGTTAATAATAAAACGAAAAATACAATAAAGATGAAGAGCATTTAGCCATACCACTTAGAATGTAAATGAAATGTAATTATTATAAGAAAGTTCAATAAAGACATATTTAATTAAAAAAAAAAAATTCAACTCGGTGTTTCGAGAAAAACACTCAGAAAGTTTGACAGTCCGCTTTGCGCACGGCAAAATGTTGAGCCTAAAATCGTCTCTAACTCAGTTTAATCATGGAATATCTTCATGAATGTTTCAGAAGTGATTGAAAATCATCTTTTTGATGGTTTCAATAAATTTTCTGTAATATGAAATTTTGTGATTTTCTACATGTATGTAACCCCTTAAACAAATAGTTGCGTTGAAAATTCTTATTTTGAATTCTGGGGTGACTTCGATAGATAAGGTGATGGATGGTGTCTTTCACTTTTGAGTCAATGACTGTCAATGATGGTTCTGAATTTAGGGTCCAGATATAGTAAATTGAAATGAAAATATGTATAATCACTTTATGTAAAATGCTTCTACAAACAACACAAAGACAACCATTTTTAGATTGAAACATTCTGAATCAAAATTTGAATGTTTTCCTAAAACAAACATGCCGCCAAATGGCCGATCGGGAATGATGCCTTCCAGAGCCTTAAGCAGGTTCCGAGATAATTCAGTGACACACATCCACATCCAAACACATACAGACATTTGTTTAGTTTTTGATTCTGAGTTGATGGTGTTCAAATTTTATTTTTACGTCAGGCATCCATAAAGTATGTCAAGCTAAAATCGGCCAACATTAACTAAAACTTGATTTGCCATTGTGGTTGGTTGAGCGTTTTAGCAGAATGCATTACTATGAATACAAAGAGATGAGTTGTTCCTTTTAATTCCGCTATATATTTTTAATATCTTGACAGATACGTATTTCGTCTACTACTTGCAGACTTCATCAGTGTTCTGTTCTCGACTTAATTTGCCAAACATTCAATATTACGTCCTTTTGCAATTTTAGTCTTGATTTATAAAAATGAAAATATTGTTTTCGAAAAGATCAGAAAATTTCACGAATGTTTCATATTTCAACATTGAAAATCAGACCGTTAGTTGCTGAGATATTGACATTAGAAAATCGCGGGTTGTTTGGGTAAGACTTAGAAAATTTGGTGTCCCCTAAAACATATACAAAAAAATAAAAATAAAAATAGCGATTTTATGCAAATCAAGTTATAGCAACATAAAGTAAAATCAAAAATCACCAAAAAATGTTTTTTGTACACAGAAAAAAATCATGGTAATATTACATATTGGAAGGGGTACATCTTTTATGTCAGAAAAAATGTGTAATTTTACCTCTGAAAATGTGTAATTTCACCACTCTTCTGTTGTAATGTCGCTTTTTCAGTCTAAATTGAGGTAAAATAACACCAAAAAAGAGATAATATTCAACCTTCCAAAATTACACCATACAAAATTTACACAATTTTTTACTGTGTATGGATAGCCAAGTTTGTATGTAAAATTATATGGACAAACTAATGATGCAAAATGGCATCTTCGGGCATACCGAAGGCACCAAAAAAATTTCAGCAAAAATTAAAAAAAAGATCAATTTCGTAGAGAATTGTTCATATTTCAAAGGAGACGCACGACACTTTTAGAATCTTCTCCTAGAACGAATCTTTGTGAAGTTTCGTGCGCCTCCTTTGATATACAGTCATCCCTCATATTCGGAACAGTTTACAGATCGGCCAATGTACACAAAATCATAGAAAATCGATAATTGAACGTCATTACTCGCCTTTACCTTCATTTGAAAGCTTTTCTTGCGATCTTTTGAATGCTGTATAAAACAACTTCAAATTTTAACTTTTATATTATCAAGTTCTTTGAGAAACACTTTGTCCCTTGAAATCCACAAATTCGGAACACTTTTTCCTTACGGATGTAAACAAACTTTGGTTCTCTCATGGTCATGGGAAAAATTTACTTTACTTTCAAAGATATTTGAAAAGGACCTTCCTTTCAACGAAGACATTTTTAGGTATATTGATTTGCAATAATAATCTCCTTCAGCCATGGCGTGCATCCACCACGAAGAAAAGTAATTTAATTTTTGATTTTTAATCATTACTTCAAACATACTTCAATTTAGGAATATGTGATTCTAGATAGGGCTCATTACTTCAAATGATAAATTTAGGTTTTTTTCGGCTAGTGCGAATCCGGATGATCGAGTCTTGACGGTATAGTTATTCATAAGTGAAAATAAAATTGTTTAGACTCAAAACAATATCACAAGAAACGTTGATAATTATGTTTTAACCAGCCGACGGATAGTGGTCATATCCGAAAGCGAACTTTAAAAAGCATTCGACATTCGTTTCTTTGCCAGGGTAAATAGAAATGAAGAATGCATAGGACATACCGGTAGGAACAAAATCAAAAGAATTCAATTGAGCGTAAGAATTCGATATAGGATTTTCTTTTCCATTCGCGCATCTTAGGAGGAATTTAATATGAGCATTTTTCAGAAAAAACTTTCCTAGCGAGGTCTTTCATTGTTTTGATTTGAATGGGGTTCAGATGAGAATGAGAAGCGGCAGAAGCAGAAGAAACACGCAAAAAAGCAGTCATATATTGTATATAGAGCGCAATTTGGGACCACCCAGACTCTTTTATTGCCGTTGTCCCTTGTGTGTCTTAATCAGTCCTAATGATATGCATCCACAATAAAACCAAAGCTGAAGCACGATTAGGTATAATTTGTTCACCAGCGTTGATTTGAGCCAGCATGAAATTCCTGCTCTTAAAAATTGAACGGAACCTCACATTGTGGGGTAATCATAAAACCAGTCGCCACAATGCTGTAATAGCTTTTTTGATTTTCAAAATTATTTATTTTCCTACCTGGTCACAAAAAGTTAAATTCAATTGAAAAACATGTACAATATGACCATTACCAATGTTACAAAGAATTTTTTGAAGCAAAAAAATTCTCAAAAAGCAATAAAAATGGACTGGTTATGCTACTATCAAAAGTTTGCAAATATTTAAAAACTGATCTGTCTAGTGAATTTCAGGTATAAAACTCAACAAATTTGATTGAATTTTAAAACAAAGTTTGTTATGCTACTCAATTTACTATCGATTTCCAAAGACTTGACATAATCAAGACACGTTGTGACAAGTCCTCCATTAAATTTTTCTCGTGAAGTGACCAATGGCGTTGAGCACTATATTATTAAATTCAATAAGCCTTATGGGAGATATTTCGGACCAATTTAGTGCACGGAAACAAGACTAATCCCGAAACAGTGAATTGTGCTCATGATCAATGATGGTGATAAAAAAAGAAATATTAAAAAAATCTAACTGGTAAAAACTACGTTTGGAAACATAAACTAAAAAGAAAAAATACGGGGAGGCATTTGATGGTTTATAGTTTATTTTTATCGCGTTTCTTGGAAATTTTCCTGTAAAATGGTATATTAGAAATTAAAAAAAAATAAAGGAATGGTCTAATCAGCATCAAACTTGAAATTCATTTTAACTATCGATAAATAAACACTCCCTCCATGTTTGGTCCAAACTCGTGATTGTCGAGTGCAAAAGCACGACAGCCGCATGACAACCGCAGAACGAATTTTTGACTCTTGTCAGAGGTTGTCTTGAGTTTTCAGCTGACTTTTTGGAAAATATTCAAAGCAAACCAAGTTGACAGCCAAAGCAACGCAGAATTTCAGTTCAACTTGCTGATTTTTACGCTGCGGTAGTTAGGCGGCAATAATCTCCTGCCACTCACAGCGATGGAGAAACGTGATTTTATCTCGCAATGAGCAATACATTAAGTCATCACATTTTACACCATCCAATAAACACATTTTCCGGTGAACACTTATTTATTCGGAAATAAACATTATTTTAAAGTAGTTAAATGCTTGAACAAAGTGATACAATTTCCAGCATTTGAGCTGGTGATGTGAAAAGAGTGGCAACACATCTTTCATCGACCTCTACTTAACCTTTTACAACCCAACTCCGCCTTTAGACGGGCTTCGATTGAAAAAATCGCCAAAAATCCATTTTCCAACCAATTTAAACTTTAAAAAGCATTGGAAAGAAGAATTCCTAACTTTGGCTTGGTCAACTTTGGCTATTTATTTTACTAACATTTCCTATATTTTAAGTAAAAAGAGGTATGCAGTAATTTTTCTAGTGTCCCAGACTATGCCACTACGCATTTTTTTTTTTACAATTTAAATGATAATGGTGTCATTATCATCATTATAGCAGAAAATGTGAAAACAAGCAAAACATTGGAAAAGTGACTGTAAAAACATGAAAAAACTAGATAGGTAATAGTAAATGATAGGAGATGATAGAGTAAGCCAAATACTATCAAAAACACACATAAAATAAACAAGATAAATGCAAATTAAAATCCTTAAAAATGAAACAAGAAAAACATAAAAAAGAGAAGTAAAATTTTTCGTAGAGCCAGAGTTGCTTAAAATGACCTCTTGAACACGGGAAAAATAAAAAAAAAATCGGAAAAAATTGGGCAGTAGAGGGTTAATTCGCTTAATTTGATATGGGTGTTACACACAAAAAAATATTACTGTAATGACAAAAGTAACTTACTTTTGAATTAAAAAGTGCTGAAAATTTGCTTCAATACAAGTTTTTTTCTTGTTTTAAAAACGAAAACTTTTACTGCTAAAGTTTTAAAAAATCTCACTACCAATAGATTTAAAAGTTTTAACTTTTCAAACGACTGGATTATTTCTTTCATTTTATCGTTCTCGTGTAATTGTGTACGCATGCTTAAGTCCCAAATGTAAACAAACATTTTGGTAGTGCCGGTGGTGAGTGAGTTGTTCACGACGCGAATCAAATCCGAACGCGGCCGCAGTCAAGAGTCGTACGCGGACACCGTTGTGAGTCAAAACAGCAGCAGCGGACGGTGAGCCTGCAAAATTTGTGCCATTCTCGAAGGAGGATGAAGCGATCGAAATCGATTCCACATCAGCCTCAAGTTCGGGAACTTCCCAGGCACAATACTTCCCAGCCGGGAAAAGTCGACTACCCTTCCCGAATCCGCCAACGGCCGTCTCCTCCAAGCCTGTCCTGATGAAGGCCGAAAACATGACTACCCTGTTCTCTAGATCGCTGACACGCTTAAAGGCTGCGATGCTACTGCGCAACGAAACGGCCATCCGGATCCGGTTTTGCCTGAGGTATTTGGACGTGACCGGAAGGATCGATACAGCTTGGACTCGGAAGTTGGCCAACCCGAAGCAGAAGCGATAAATACAAAAAAATGTTTTGTTTTTGATTCATACTGTTTAAATATAAAAATAGTGAAATAAAATCCAGAAATTTTTCTAAAATCATACTGTATTATTAAATGTTATTTATTTTTGCCATAAAAGTTTTATTTTTATATTAAAAGTAAAAAACTCTTACAGATACAACGATTTTGTTCCATAAATGCACGGTAGTATCATAAACTTTCCAACTTTTAAATTAAAAATTTTCAACTTTCTACGAATATTAACCAACGCGAACTTATAATCCAACGAACGATCTTTTTGAATTTAGAGTATTTTTTCTTTGTGTGTAGTTTTATCTCAAAAAGAAAGAATCCTGATTTTGGTGACATTTGATTCCAGAGCTTTTTAAGTAACATTTTACTGTCCCTAGTCGCATAAATGTCCCATATGCATTTTCGTAACTTTCGATTTATTGATCTGCATCAAATATCGTGTGATCTGTCAGATAAGCTTAAGAGCGAGTCCACGAGCCAGGGATGTAATAATCGCAAAAAAAATCAATTTCACTTGCGAACTTTCTTCACCCGCGAAAGAGAGAGGAGGCAAATCACGCAAAATAAAATCGCTCCCGAACTTCTCCAAGAAAATCAATCTGTTGATGTTTTTTTTGTGAATTTCCTAGTCAGCACCACTTAAAAATATTTATTTCACTTTGTTTACACACATTGCCCATCTACAAAATGTGACAGGTCATATTTCGACGTGTGACGTTACACTTGCAAGAGTAGTAGTGAAAAATATGTTCCGCCGAATAATCAAGATGATGATTTTTTTAGATTCCTTTTACCGATCTTTCGTGCGCGAGAGAAGAGCCATGCTCTCTTCGGATTTTTTCTTTGATGAACGTCCAATGATTTTCTTTTGCCACGAGCAAAGCATACCCATCTCGCATCGACGTCCCAAACAAAGGGGTATGCCCTGTTCGTGGACACACTCTTAAAACATCCAGTACTTTGCTCTAGATATCAGGTGGAAATCTAGCTTTTTCGCGAAAACTTAAGGGCGAGTTTTTCGCCAATGTGAAATAAGTCGTATAAGGCTTTCTAGTCACAAATTTACCAACACATTCAAAGTATGTTTACATGACAGCTGGACGTTTGTTTGCATCAGGTTTCCTATCTCTTTCTAGCAAAAGTTTTTGTCAGGCGACTTCTAGCTGGTTTTTGACTGGCTGCCCGATATGTCAGCCAACATACTTCGCAGGGCTGTGACAGCTACAGCTCGATCATTGTTTGCATCAGGACACTGTGACGAGGAGTTCGTCATTTTTGAATTAAATTATATTTTTTTCACTGGGCCTAGAAAGCCTTATTGAAGGGAACCGGTCGTGGCTGAATGGTTACGATGTTCGCTTTATAAGCGAATGGTCCTGGGTTCGATACCCATCTGCTCCCAACGAGAAAGTTCTTGGACTCATAGAATTTGGAAATTAATGAAAAACATGATGCTCAACGGCGGGGTTCGATCCCCTGTCCTTAGGATTGGCAAGCAAAATGCTTTCCACTTTACCGTGGAGCATTGGTTGCTTGAAAAGGACTTAGACTGATATAATTGAATCCAAGAATCGGACAAAGAATCACATTGAATGCAAGTTGAACATCAGAACTCAAACAAGATTGCATGCAAGAGATATAAATAGCCTGGGCAACTGATAGAATTCATCCAATAAGAGATGAGAAGAATTGTAAAGCTTCCCATTAGAAATGAAAACACACGAAAAATTCGAACAACAATGCAAAAACGGTCGTTACCACTTGCCTAGGGTGGCTCCTCAGACCATTCACCTTCCCAAAAACCGTCAACTCCAAGCGAAACTTACTTGGGGACACCGTAGTGACTTGTGGAGCATCATCAACACTTCCCGGCTTCCAAATCCCTTTCCTTGTCACTGGTGCGCGGTAGAGATGGGAGCGGTCGGCAATGGACGGCTGCCATGGTGGTGAGAATCTGCTACAGGTGGAATTGGTTCTATTCCCAATTATCGATTCCTAGGCAACTTGGGCTAAGACAATCATCACATCACATGGCGAAAATCCAGTCTGCTATCCGGCGAAAATCACCGTCTCCTAGCGAAGCGAAGCGAATGTGAAATAGGTCATATTGAGGTGCTCCGATTTAAATAAAACGTTCAGCGTTTGTTTTTTTATACATGAGATAAACTCATCCCAAATATGAGCCCTCTACGTCAAAGGAAAGTGGGGTAAAACGGGCTTTGAAATTTAAGGCCCAAAAAACATAAAAAATCATAAAATTGCTAGCATTTGCGTAAAACTCTACCAGTTCCAACTCTCTTAGCTGCATTCGAAAGGTCTTTTGAAGATCTTTAAAATGTGCTATAAACATCCAGGATTGGTTTGACTTTTCCTCATAGCTTTTGCAAATTACTGTTAACAATGTTTTTTTTTCAAAACCTTAATTTCTTTTTTAAAACAGCTTCCAACACCCATACTCCTATAGGCCAAAAGTAAGGGAATTTCATGGACTATAAGCCTAGGGACCATCCATAAACCACGTGGACACTTGTTGGAAATTTGTTACACCCCCCCCCTCTCCACTCCGGACAATTGTCCACAGAAAAAACATATTTTGTATGGATCGTGGACAATCGAAATTGATAAAATGTATTTGGGTCATTCTAGGTCAACTGACTGGAGACTGGAGACTTCTACAAAGGTCAACTGAGTACACTTTTGGACTCGACCTTCACCGATTTGAACCAAACTTGGAGGGAACGTTTATCTATCGATAGTTAACAGAAATCCCATGTTTGGTGCTGATTGGACCATCCTCTATTTTGGCACCGCCCTCTTTTTGGCGATTTTGCCAAAAAAATTTTCTTTCAATCATAACTTTGCAACTATTTGAGCAAAGACTTTCTACAGATTGCATTTTATAGAAAATTGTCCAAGGAATTCGATAAAAATAAAATTTTAACCCTTAAATGCCCATTAGTATTATATTTTATCGTTTTAAGTATAAAATTCAGTTTTGACCAATAGCTTATATTTTAATTTGTTTTATTTTATCACCATCGTGTTTCCCGGACAATTTTACATTATAATCAATGTAGACTTCAAACTAAAATGAACTATTGACGAGATACAGCGATTTTACTGAAAAAAGTTTGATTTTGCACAGCACTCGGAAGTTCATGGTGTACTTTTCAACAAAAAGGAATGAATCTCGCATAATTCGGTTTTTATATGTGAGAAACTTATTTCGGATTTGAATTCATAGGACAGAGTGCAGTGCAAAATCAAACTTTTTTCTGTAAAATCGCTGTATCTCGCCAAAAGTTCATTTTAGTTTGAAGTCTATATTGATTATTATGTAAAATTGTCCGGGAACACGATGGCGATAAAATAAAAAATAAAAATATAATCAATTGGTCAAAATTTAAATTTTATACTTAAAACGTTAAAATATAATATTAGTGGGCATTTAAGGGTTAACATATTTTTATCGAATTCCTTGACAATTTTCTATAAAATGCAACCTGTAGAAAGTCTTTTGCTCAAATAGTTGCAAAGTTATGATTAAAAGAAATTATTTTTTTAGAAAATCGCCAAAAAGAGGGCGGTGCCAAAAATAGAGGGATGGTCCAATCAGCACCAAACTTGGGATTTCTGTTAACTATCAATAGAAAAACGTTCCCTCCAAGTTTGGTCCAAATCGGTGAAGGTCGAGTCCAAAAGTGTACTCAGTTGACCTGGAATGACTCATTTACAGTATGTAAAAAAGTATTTACACCCCTTGGGCACTATGCACATTTTGAGATGAAACATGTAAACAATTTAAAATTTTACAGAAACCTAGTACTACGTTTTGTTCAGAAACTCATGCCGAACATTTTGCTACAAAAAGCTCATGAAAACATGATTTCTATAAAAAGTTATATAACAAATACTATTACAGAAATCAAAAAGGGTGCAAAAAAAGTTTGTACACCTTTCGAAAAATTAACATAAATAAAGTTATTTGTTGACAAATCACCTTTGGGCACTATGCACATTTTGAGATGAACATGTTTCATCGCAAAATGTGCATAGTGCCCAAGGGGTGTAAATACTTTTTTTACATACTGTAATTATTTAAAAAACAATCAAATATTCAATTTTGACTAAAATGGGGTCTCAGAACTCGAATTTAATGTTATGAACCAGATAAAAAGGCAAAAAAAGGTATACATTTTTTTTTGTTTCTGATTCGATTATCCGAAGTCCCGTACAAACCTTCGGATAATCGAGGCTTCGGATAATCGAGTCTGGCCTGTATATCGAAATTGAAACAAAAAGCCGTTTTTGGCCTGCAGGGCAAAAACTAACGTTGTAAAATTTTTGTTAGCATAAGCATTTGGAGGACGCCCCACCACCGGAAGGCTCCACAACGCTTATCCCACTGTTTGGTGTGGTTGTATTAGACCCTCATCCGGAACAATAATACAACAGGGTCTTCATCTTTTGATGAGTGTGTAATACAACCCAGGGCATAAGGGAGTCCTGACCGGGTCCAAGCTATCCTCAAGGATGGGAAGGATCGTTAGTAAACACCAATCTAAAGTGCGCAAGGACTCTTACGTCACCTTAGTGGTATAGATGTTTGTAGGGAGGTTTTGGACTCAATGTTAGTAGGAGAGGTAGAACCCTAGGATACACCTCGGAAGGCGATGCGGGTTGGTTGTAACAGTATTCCAGTATTGTAATTCCAGTCTAAGCTCATCAAGTTGCCTTTTTTGCTTACCAATCCAAAGGACGGGGGTTCAAATCCCGCCTCCAACGACTTTGATTTTTCGTCCATATTCATATTTTATCCAGGTTTTTAAGAAAAGATGGCGTACGAATGGTGAACATCCGAAATGCCAAAATCATGCGGTAGCACCAACATTAGAAAAAAATGTGGCTGTCATGCCATGGTACACTTTTTTTCGGAATATTGGTACCACTGCGTGACCCTAGTAACATTTTTAAACTTACAGGTTTTATCATGGTTCTGAAAACCCTGATACGGCCTAAATAGGCTTTTATGGCCTACTTAAAACCTAAAATGTTACTTGGGGATTTTGACATTTCGGACGTTCACCATTCGAACGTCATTTTCGCTTAAAAACCTGGATTCATATTTCAAGTATTTCTATATCCTTAAATGTTTGTTATAGAAAAATCGTAAAACTATGACAAAAACTGCGCCTGGACAAAAAGTTAATTCCGTAGGCCATGAAATTCTCTAACTTTAGGCCTATGGGTGTTGGAGGCTGTTGCAAAAAGATATTAAGATTAAAAAAAAGCTATGAGAAAAAGTCAAATCAATCCGGGATGTTTATGGCACATTTTGAAGGGCTTCAAAAGACAGCTAAGAGAGTTGGAATTGGTAAAGTTTTACTGACGAAATGCGAGCAATTCTAAGATTTTCATGTTTTTTTACCTTGAATTTAAATGCCCGACATATTTCTATCGATTTCCTAATCCGGACGCAAAAAAGTCTATTTTGCATTACCTCGTTTCTCCATGGAGATACAAATGGATACAAACTTCTGTACAATGCTGCTCGACATCTGTTAAGGCTTTTCCCTGATCGGCCATTTGGCAGCTATATTTGTTTAATAAAAACATTCAAATTTTGATTAAAATGAATCAATCAACAAAATGGGTTTCTTTTTGTTGTTTGTAGAAGCATTTTAGATATAGTGATTATTTTTTCATTTCAATTTACTATTTCTGGATCCTGAATTCAGAATCGCCATTGACAGTCATTGCCAAGTCACTGCCCCAATAGTGAAAGACACCATCTTCGACCTTAATGTTTTCAAATTTCAAAGTACTGTCACTTTGTATTTTTTCCTGTTTCAAGGCACTTGTTACACAATTTAGTTCATAATCGTTTCGTTAGATGTTCAATGTCAACTAATTGATTCACTTTAACTCGAAGTGATTGATAAAACAACATCTTTTGTCCACTTTCTGTTTTTTGAAACTCGGTTTTGTTCGATGTAGGGGAAATTCTCGTATCTTTGGCAGGTTAAGCTCTCGCTCCTAACTCCATCCAATTTGCTAATTTTCATTATTTAAACAACTAATTTTGCAAAACTTATGATTGAAACTTTCTTGCTCACTTCTTATTCAGCTATTTATCTCCCGATTTCAGTTGAAAACGCTTTTAATTAGCTTTAATTGAATGTCAAAGTTCTGACCTGCCAACATTAGAGGCACGCTGGAATTAGATGCTGTTCCCCTATGTTCGCGCTATAAAGTGTAACACCAAACTGATTCAACATCGCGGGAATTCACCGTTCTTTGCTGTCTGAATGAAAATTATTCCGCCAAGTCGCCTCACGCTGCTCGCTTTTTGATCAGGGATCGTGCAGCGCAGCGAAACATATATTCCGTTTTGTGAAATTATAAGGTTTTGTGGCGTTCGGTACGCAGTGCTAAATTAACATCGTTCTTGAATTATTTCGTTAGAATCTCCAAGTCTGGACAGGACTGTTATTAAAATGTGCGAATTTCGACCAAAACAGAGCAAATGCAAACACATTTCGGGTTCCTCTGAAGAAACGGGGGAGAGGAAAAAAACACTCACGAAAAGATCAAGGAAAACAGTCTTTCTGGAGCAGTGCAAAAGAGGTGTAAAAGAAAAAAAAAACTCGAAACATGTTCTAACTGACCAACTTAATTTGATTTATGCGAGCGTACCGAAAACATGTTTCGTTGCTGCTCTTTTTTTCTTACGAGGTGATGCCCATTCTGAATTGTAACAGGTCCCAAAGATGTGAATGATTAGGATTCAATTAACCAGTTGGAGTGAAGGCAACGGGCAGCAATGGGGCGTTTTCGGGGCTTGTTCATCAAAATTTATTGATGGAAATCATATGTTCGATGAAACATTGTTGATACGCAACGGTTTATTGATTTATATGGTACTTTAATTTTCATGGTACATGGTATAACATGACAACTGGATAAATTATTGAAGCGTTGCTCGAACTTAGAACAGGTCGTCCAAACATTTTTTGTAGTTTACCGTGAAAATTGGATGAATTTGTAATCACCTGCTAAATCGGGTTCAGTTAAAGTAATTTAATGATTTTTTTTTATGATTGCAAAAGAGGTCAAATCTTAAATATTTTGATAAAAATGTCCGGACCCATCATGCAACTCGCCGTTGAATGACCTATCCGATGAGCTATATTAAAGGCTTAAGTTCGACTTAATCGACAACGGTGAACGGTAAGTATACCTTTTACCTCCTGATCGAGGCTCCGTCAAAATCCAGGACCTACTTCTTTGTTACGCTTCTTTGTGACGTGGCGTTCCTATACGAAGAATCCTGCCGACGCAGCCCAATGCCATCTCTGTCAGAAATTCGGACACGGTTCCAGAAACTGTAATCTTCCACCCAGTGCGTAAAGTGCGGTGAGACCAACTTCACCGAAAGGTGCATTCTTCCGCGGAAAGACCAGCTGGGGGAAAACGCCCAGCAGCACAAAGCGCGCGTCAAGTGCGCGAACTGTGGTGGAAACTACACGGCGAATTTCCATGGCTGTTCCGCGCGGAAAAAGTACCTCGAGGAGCAGGACAAGAAGAAGAAAGCGCCAGCGTCCCGCCAATTTCCGAAGACATCGAGGTCGACCGCTGCAGCTGCTGGCAGCGAAGCGGTTCCATCGACCAACCCAGCGTTTCCTCCCGGTTTGGGGAGGTTCGTACGCTAGAGTAGCCGCTTCTGGGGGCGGTTCTTCTCCGGGACAAGCTGATGTTACCGGTGATGATTTCTTCACGCTTCCCGAGTTTTTCGCTCTAGCTGGAGAGATGCTCACGCGCTTTTGTGCCGTCATACAAATTTCAGCATTTTTGTATGACCCAATCTCACCCGCTAGACCCAATGTCACCCCTGATGACGGTAATAAAATAAATTAAATTGCCATCTTTCAAAAACCGAAAATGATAAAAAATTCAGCTTTGAGCTCTTTGGTCCCGAGACCTTAAATCAGCAAATCGACGCTATCGTGCTATCTTGACGTTCCGAGAAAAACGCGTTTTAATGTTTGACCTTGCATAAACAAAAACGAGAGCACGCAATGTAAACAATAACAAACACGTTTTGTTTGGATGACCATTTTGTGCATTGTCCTGTTTGGTTGAATTTGATAGCTGGAGTCGCGAGTTATGATTGATTTTTTTATGGCAGTCGAGCTCATACTTGTGTCAAACGCGTTCTGACTTGAAATTCCTTTGGCCAACTGACGCACCTACATCATTTTTCAGGCTGTGTCAAGATAGCTGGACATAATTTAAACTTCTTTCATATGAAAAGTGATAACAATGCACGTAGTTTTTCCGGTTTTTATTGAATATCTCAGGATTGAAATCAAATTTTGGGAATCTATGAAGGTGCACGTACGACGAGTTAGTACGATGGCGACGAAATAATGGTTTCGTTTGATCTTTTTACACAGTAAAAAAACATTGTAATATTACATTTGGGCCATTCCACCTGAAGTGTGCAAGAATAAATGCAAATTTGAAAATTACCATCTCCGATTCTGCTCAAATTTGGCAGAGCTGTTGAGACATGCAAAAATCAAGAATTTCATCCAAATCGGACCACCCCCTCCATTTTTGTACCCTCCCAAAAATCGACTTTTCGGCGATTTTTGAGCGAAACCTCTATCTTCAAACGACGATAACTTAGGAACCACAAATCTTAGAGGGTCGGTGATAGACTCAATTTTGAAGGAAATTGAACGTAAAATCCATTTGCGTGATCAAAAATTAGATTAAAATATTTTGTCTACCTGTATTCCGCAATTGAAAACTTTAAATGACCGTATCTCAAAACAGCCCTATTTGTTTTTTTAAATTTGACCTCACAATAGTATTCCCCGTCCGATTTTACATAAGAATCACTTATCGACAGAAAGGAATATGTTTCGTTCCAGAGATATCGAATTTCAAAGTTTTAAGTATTTGAGATTACCTGTATTTGCTTTATTTGCCGCATCTGCTAGAAGCACTCGGGCTCGCTGATCAATAACTGCTACCTGGTTATTTATTGAAATAAGATTTCATCCCAAATAATCACTAGCAGGAAATTGCAATTGATCTTGTAAGTAACACTTTAGAAAAAGTGTACGATACATTATCGTGTTAAAAATTATGAATCAACATGAATAAAACTCTCGTGAAGCATAATTAAAGAGGAGGATTTCTGGAAAGTATAAAATTGAAAAATGTAAGCAAATCACAAAGATTAATCTGATTTATTCACCAGGGCAAGAGCAGTCTAGTGCTCAGTGCTCCTTCGTTTTTTCGAAATTTTACGCCGTAATTTACCGTGATTAGTCGCGAGTTTGCTCCAACAGCATGCCAAGGGCCGGCCGTGGCCGTGGCAGTTCGAGTGCGGCCTCGAAAAACCCGCGAAGTTCGTCTACCGGCCGTGTGCAAGGTAAACAAACCAACGCCGCGTCGTCCGCCATCGCGCCGGGGAGTGTGTGCGCCAATGGATTCGACCCGAAACTATTACACGCCAATTACCGCGTCCAGGATCGCAGCCCTATTAGGCTCCGTTCAGCTACTTCCGGCAATCCGTCGAACGATGGCGCTTCAACATCCGCCAACATTCCCACCAGTAACAAGTTCGCGAGACTGAGTGACGAGGAAAGCAGCTACAATAACACCGACGGTAGCACTACCGACGACGACGACGGTTGTTGTGCACAGAAAAAAGTGCCGATGCCAAAAAAAAGTAATTACTCCAAAGGAACGACGACCACCACCAATTTTTGTTTTGGACACGTTGGCGGACGATGTTGACGAGCAGCTGGAAGGCCTCGTGTACTGCCTCAAAATAGGTAAATCGTCAGTGCAAGTGTTCACATTTGACCAAAAGAACTTCGACCTGGTTGTGGAGAAATTGAAGCGTAAAAACTTCAAATTCTACACATTCGACCACGTGCAGAAGACCGCTGTTAAGATCGTCTTGCAGGGGTACCAAGACCGCCCGACCTCCGTCCTCAAGAAGGACCTCTCGGGTGTCGGAATAACGCCGCGAGACATAAAAGTCCTCTCGCGGAAGACAACCGTCACAGGTACACACACACTGTACCTGTGTACTTCTACCGCGGCACCGTCAAAATTCAAGACCTGCGGTGGACTAAGGCATTGGACGGTTTTTGGGTAAACTAACGGTTTTACACCAAAAATCCATCGGACGCAGCCCAATGTCACCGATGCCAGAAATTCGGCCACGGCTCGCGGAACTGCAACCTCCAGCCCCGCTGCGTGAAGTGCGTTGAGCCACACCTCTCGGAGGTGTGCGTTCTACCCTCCTCAGCGAAGTACGAGTGCAGCCGTCCCTGCAGCTGGCCAGCGAACGGTTCTAGCGGACAATTCAGCGTTCCCTCCTGGCTGGGGGCGATCGTTTGCCAGCGTGGTCGCTGCCGGTAGCGGCAATGCGGCCCAGCAAGAAGTCACCGGGGAAGATCTCTTTACCCTGCCGGAGTTCTTTGCTCTCGCGGGGGAGATGATGACGCGGTTTCGGAGCTGCCGTAACAAGGCGGAGCAATTTCTATCCCTTGGGAATTAATGATTAAGCATATCTAGAAAGGATAAAAAACTGTGTCTATCTAGTTTTAAGCTTTCTCTATTTCTATCCCCCTTTCCTAGCAAGTTTAGTAAGTTTTTTTTTCTTAATTTTTCTTACTATTGGTAACACCTTTATTTACAAGCAATAACTGTTCCAAAATGGATTCTGATGTAACACACAGCTGAAAGGAACTCCAAAACTCTATTTTGTACCTCAAAAGAACTTATTGTATCTTGATTATTTACCAATAAAAACGGATTTGAATTAATCCGAACAATAATATTTTTTTGTTTGTAAACTATTTCGAAATCTTGGAAGACGATACAGCTGCTGTCCACATGTGTCAGAAGTATATGGTTTTGTTTTTGAAATTAAATGTATTAGAATTGAAAAAAAACATCAATTATTCAGATGAAACTGGCTCACAATATAAAAATCGGTTAAATATGATCAATCCTTCAAACCAGGCAGATTTTGAGGTTTTTGCTGAATGGCACTATTCCGCTACCGCACATGGCAAAAGTTCTAGAACCCATGGAAATTATTTAATCTACTACAGCTAGCTCTACATTGGTTCTCGCTTCAAATTAAAGAAATAATTTGAATAAGTGGGAAGGAATGAGGAATTAGGAAAAACATGAAACCAATTGAAAAAATATTTTTAAAAGATATATTGTAAAACGTTGTAGCATTTGCAAATAAATATAAAAAGTTCAAATTATAAAAATAATTCATCTTACAGAACACCAGGTAGTAATTATTGATCAGCACGACTGAGTGCTTCTAGCATATGCGGCGAGTGTAGCTAATTTAGGTAATCTCAAATACTCAAAACTTTAAAATTCGATATCTCTGGAACAAAACATATTCCTTTCTGTCGATAAGTGATTCTTATGTAAAATCGGACGGGGAATACGATTGTGAGGTCAAATTTAAAAATAAATAGGGCTGTTTTGAGATACGGCCATTTAAAGTTTTCAATTGCGCAATACAGGTTGAAAAAAAAATAATCTAAATTTTGATCACGCAAATGGATTCTACGTCCAATTTCCTTCAAAATTGAGTCTATCACCGACCCTCTAAGATTTGTGGTTCCTAAGTTATCGTCGTTTGAAGATAGAGGTTTCGCTCAAAAATCGCCAAAAAGTCGATTTTTTTGGGAGGGTACAAAAATAGAGGGAGTGGTCCGATTTGGATAAAATTCGTGATTTTTGCATGTTTTGATAGTCTCATCAGCTCTGCCAAATTTGAGCAGAATCGGAGATGGTAATTTTCAAATGCTGTTCCGCTTCAAATGGAATGACCCATTTGGGAATGATGACAGATTTGATGTCAGAAAAAAATGTTTTTTTCCTCTGGCATATACGCAAGAGAGAAAAATAATTTCAAACTGCCGATACACATTTCCAGGTAACATCGGCGTAAATCGTCCAGTTTTCAAAGCGATGCACAGTGGGAAAACAGGGCCCAAAAATTGCCGCAACATGATTTCGCGCAAAATATTGATTGCTATGCACCAAAAGCTTCGTTTTTGCACCAGGAACAATTATCCGTTGAAAAATTTCATTACACGGACCGGTGGCCGGTGTACAGGCCGCCGGAAGATCCGGATTTTTTGAAAAAGTATCTGATTTATCCAATTGTGAACTGATACGCTTTATTCTACCTTTAATAGTCATGCAAAACAACCCTAGAATAATATGAAATACCATAGGTCCCATCGGAACCGTTTCCTCCGATCTCCGGTGGCCACATCCAGAACCATAGTGGGAAACAGCATAAACTACACAGTAAAAAATAATGTAAATTTGGGAGCTGTAATTTTGGAAGGTTGTTGAATATTACCTCTTTTATGACGTAATTTTACCTCAATTTAGACTGAAAAAGTGACATTACACCAGTAAAGTGGTAAAATTACACATTTCCAGAGGTAAAATTACACCTTTTTCTAACATAAAAGATGTACCCCTTCCCAGATTTAATATAACCATGATTTTTTTCTGTGTAGTCGTGTGACGTATCAAACTTCTTGATTTTGGATGGAGAGTATTTTTAAGATGCCTCTTTGACCGATTCCCAGGTTTTCCGATGGCCCCATCCGAAGATCAAATTTGGCAAATTCCTGAAACCACTCTTGTGACATAACAAACTTCATGTTTTTAAAAGAGGAGTGTTTAATCAGTGTTAGCGTGTTAGCGATGATAAATTGAATTACTCTGATTGGAAGTGACAAAATGACGTGTTTTATTTATGTGTTTTGTTTTTAAATATTTTAGCATGATTTTCCTGTCTTATACGTTTTTGGAACTTGATTTAATTTAAAATTGTTATACATTTTATTCATATCGTTCTGTATAAAGCCAACTAAAAAAAAAGTGTTCAAAGTTGGCTTGCAACGCATGCCAAATTCCGCATAACCGGTGTACAAAATTAGCTAAATCAAATAAAAGATATCGTTTGATACCCGTCTAACAATGCTGGATCGTTGGCAAATGAAGTCAGCCATTTAAAATTTACTTCAGTTTATAAACACCAGCTGTCGCAGCAGCGAGCGCCATCGCTCTTTCGCGTAATTCTGCTGGGTTTCAGTCGCGTTCTTTGTGCTTCGATAGTTGTGCGGGGAGTTTCGTAACTCTTTCCCCCCAGAACGCAAATTTAACAAGCGTGTCGTTCGGCGGCAATAACACGAATCGATACAAATTCTCACTCCACGCCAAAAGTCTGCAGGCCTGGAACCCTCTTCCCCCACGTGGCTTGGCGGGAATAACTGTCGAGACCTGCAGAAACAGAAACTGAATTAGTACAAAACACGGCAGCAGCAAATGTTGATTTAATTTCCATTCCTCCAATTAGGAAGAGAGAATTTCGAATCGACATAACCGGTGTGATATTTTTCGAAGTTCATTTTTTTATGCTTTTAAATTTTATGGCTCGTTTGCACCCTTCAAAACAAAAGCCGTCACGTTGCGTGTTTTTCTCCTTCTTAAATTGGCTGATGATTTGTGCTGGTGGTGGGTCATGTTCCGGAACCTTTGTTAGTTTATTGATTTGAAATAAACAAGTTCATGTACCTACACGGTGTTCTGCTAACCATAACCACCGTCAGAGGGAATTGATTTAGGGTTTCACTTGAAGCAAACGAGATTGCGTGCAAAATTTTAAGGGGTTCTAAGACCTCTCAAACTAAACTATTTACCTCCCACCCTTTTTCATCCCTAAAAGTCTCCCTAAAGGGAGAGGGGGTGTGAGGTCATAAAACGGGCTTGCTAAATAAATAACAAACTTTTGTTATATTAAACGTTATTTATGTTGCTGGCCTGTATTTTTAATTTATGCAATTAATATTCGTGTGACGCTACACAGTTAGGACTACAAAACAATTTGCACAAAAGAATCGCCGACAACTCGTTACAAAAACGCAAACGAATGTATTTTGTGCCCAAAATTTCATAGCGCAATTTCGTTTAGCTTGTTTTTATATTTAAAACGCAACAAACGACTGCAAATCAATTTGCGAAGGCTTTTGCTTTGCTTCCCACTATTTATTTATGCTCGATATAAATTTTCTTCTGCAAAACACTAAATAAAACGGTGACAGCGAATTGCCTCCAGAGTGCTGCCTTGTACAATGAAATCCGGAATCATTGCGTTAGTTGAAACAATAGTTTTATTTTTCGCGGCGCGAGTTCAATATAGTTACCCGCCAATTGAACTCGCCAGTTGTGTGCTATCTTGTGACAACGACCATTTAGTACTTTTCGAGAAAATCGATTTTTAAAGTTTGATGATAAATATTTTCAATTTATATGGTAGAGCCAAACTTTTTGAAGCAATCGGTTTGTATACTATCGCTTAACAAACGCTCCAAGTTTCAACTAATTTGATTACACCAGTTAAAAGATACAATAATTATGTAATCAAAAATCTGAAAAGCACGTGTCACAAGTGTGTTTCGAAAGTAAAATTGTACTACGTGTCACAAGTGTGCACAGAATTCCCATACAAACTAAAATAAGCTCAAATCAATGGTTTAATCAACTTAATCAGTATATTTTCAATTGCCTTCAGAAAATGTGTATCAACATAAATTTGTGAAAAACAAGACAAATTTTCCACATTTTCCAACACCATGTATGACGAGTCACAAGTGTGCACGATCATTTTGATGATAAATTGGTCTATGTCACAAGTGTGTATTGCGATATCCGGGAAACGGAAGCGAGTTTCCAAAATCGGGTGAAAGCATCTTGTAGTGTTTGTTCAGTATAATAAAACGTCATCATTAACTCATTTTCGACCAAAATGGTCTATGTCACAAGATAGCACACAGCTGACGATATATATATATAAACAAACATATACAGCAATTCCCCACGAAAACAGCATGATTCGAAAAAAAGTTCTCCGATCGAGCTCATTTTTTTCTGGGGGATCCTTGGCCAAAATAATCAGACCCGTATTTTTTTTTGTTTGGCCATTAGGGTGACCTACGCCGTGTTAGGGTGGTTCGAAAAATGGCAATTTTCGTCGATTTTCGCAAAAACCACTTTTTTCAAAAAATCATATCTCCGCGCAATTTCATCCGATTTCAGCTGTTCTAGACCCAAAAGAATGGTGATTAAAATGCTGTTTTGAAGGTCTCGGGACCAAAGAGCCTATGTCTGAAAATATTTTTATCGGATTCCTCGGAAAATTTCACATAACTTATCAAAAAATGGTGAAGTTATGTTTTCGATACTCTGAGATACGATTTTTTGAAAATAAAAACTGGATTTTTCGACGCGCCATGCGCAAAAAGGGAAAAATGACGAAATTGGCAAAAAAACGACTTTTTTCACTAAAACTGCGATAACTTTAAAATTTCAGCAATGACCTATAGATGTTATGGTACCAAAAGTTGCGTCTTTTAATTACAAAAATGTTGGTACCCTAACATGTATAGGTCATCGCTGACATTTTAAAGTTATCGCAGTTTTAGTGAAAAAAGTCGTTTTTTCCCGTTTTCGTCATTTTTCCATTTTTGCGCGTGGCGCGTCGAAAACCCTAGTTTTTATTTTCAAAAAATCGTATCTCAGAGTATCGAAAACATAACTTCACCATTTTTTGATATGTTATGTGAAATTTTACGAGGAATCCGATAAAAATATTTTCAGACATAGGCTCTTTGGTCCCGAGACCTTCAAAACAGCATTTTATGTTTTCATTCAACCTTTTCAAATATTAAGCTAGATTTATGAAAATTCTTACTATTTTTCCCAAACAGCCAAACTAATCACCTTTCGGATGAAATTGCGCGGAGATATGATTTTTTAAAAAAAGTGGTTTTTGCGAAAATCGACGAAAATTGCCATTTTTCGAACCACCCTAACACGGCGTAGGTCACCATAATGGCCAAACAAAAAAAATACGGGTCTAATTATTTTGGCCAAGGATCCCCCAGAAAAATTTTGAGCCCGATCGGAGAAATTTTTTTTCGAATCATGCTGTTTTCGTGGGGAATTGCTGTATATATAAATGAAGATAGAACAAGGATTTTATGCAAATAAGCGTTAAAAAAAAACTTTCAAAACATGATGTTATAACAAAAATTGATTTCAGGGGATCATAAATAAAATAAAAAACCGTTACAATATGTTGGCACAAAGGTGGTTAAATTTCCGGTACAATCTAGAATATGTAAATCCAAAATTTGAGCTTATTCTGACCACGGGAACCCATTCCACTAAGCCCTTAGAGCGAGTTTTTCACCAATGTGTAACAGGTCGTATCGAGGTGCTCCGATTTGGATGAAACTTTCAGCGTTTGTTTGTATATACGTGAGATGAACTCATGCCAAATATGAGCCCTCTACGACAAAGGGAAGTGGGGTAAAACGGGCTTAGAAGTTTGAGGTCGAAAAAACATTAAAAATCTTAAAATTGCTCGCATTTCCATAAAACTTCTTCAATTCCAACTCTCTTAGATGCATTCGAAAGGTCTTTTGAAGCACTTCAAAATGTGCCATAGACATCCAAGAGTGGTTTGATTTTTTCTCATAGCTTTTGCAAATAACTGTTAAAAATGGATTTTTTTAAAACCTTAATATCTTTTTCCAACAGCCTCCAACACCCATACTCCCGTAGGTCAAAGATAGGTAATTTCATGGACTATAAGCCTATGGAAATAACTTTTGGCCAATCGCAGTTTTCTCATAGTTTTCGATTTTTCTACAACAAACATTTTACAACGTTAGTTTTGCCCTGTAGGCCGTCATAGCGGCAATTTTGGTCTCAATTTTGTCATATTTGGAATCCTCGGAAAATTTTACGTAAGTTAGAAGTATTGGAGTTGTAAATTTGATTGGAAAAAATGCCATTTAAAATGAATTAAAATATGTTTTAACATTTTGTCGGATTAGGGGTAAAACAGATATTCGCCTACTTAATACGGCATTTGACGTATTGATCACAGGGTAAATAAGATCTATTTCTTTTTTCGAAAATGTTTTATTTAATTATTTTTGAAATCAAATTTACAACTCCAATACTTCTAACTTACGTGAAATTTTCCGAGGATTCCAAATATGACAAAATTGAGACCAAAAAGTGCCGCTATGACGGCCTACAGGGCAAAAACTAACGTTGTAAAATGTTTGTTATAGAAAAATCGAAAAACTATGAGAAAAACTGCGATTGGCCAAAAAGTTATTTCCGTAGGCTTATAGTCCATGAAATTACCTATCTTTTGACCTACGGGAGCATGGGTGTTGGAGGCTGTTGGAAAAAGATATTAAGGTTTTAAAAAAATCCATTTTTAACAGTTTTTTGCAAAAGCTATGAGAAAAAATCAAACCAATCCTGGATGTCTATGGCACATTTTGAAGTGCTTCAAAAGACCTTTCGAATGCATCCAAGAGAGTTGGAATTGAAGAAGTTTTATGGAAATGCGAGCAATTTTAAGATTTTTAATGTTTTTTCGACCTCAAACTTCAAAGCCCGTTTTACCCCACTTCCCTTTGTCGTAGAGGGCTCATATTTGGCATGAGCTCATCTCATGCATAGACAAACAAACGCTGAAAGTTTCATCCAAATCGGAGCACCTCGATACGACCTCTAGAACAAACCGAGCAATATTTACAAATACTGCCTCTTAAAACTTCTATGAGAAAAATTGTGAAGATGTATGGAGAAAAGTTTGTTCTAATTTTGGCCCTGTGGAGGAGTTTATACTCGACTCAAATTTTTGAAAGCAGTGTCATATCGAGTTTATAAAAGCAACTAAAATCAATTTTCGTACTAAACTTTTTTTCAAACAACTTTTGCTACTTATGGTATTTTTCTTAAAAATATCTTTTAAACACTCAAGTTGTGCCAGGCTTCCCGTTTCACTTCACCCTTTCCCATTTACTAAAACATTTAGTCTGTTAGTAAAATTAAAAAAAATGAAAGAATTACATAAAGGACAATCATTTCAACTGCGCTTTGAATCACGTGCCCATAATTTTGTCTGAAAGGTCGAGGACCTAGCGTCGTCATAGCCTTAGGCAAGATATGTTTTTAAAAGGATTTCCATTAGAAATCGGTACTTGCAACCGAACACCAATGTACAAACCATCATCGCCGTGGAACCCTCATCATCGGACGCAGAATCCTAAACGCTCGTGGCAAAAAAGTGAATGAGTTGAAGTGCAAAAAAACACACACACCATTGGAATGAGTGTCAAGGTAGTAGGCGTAAACTTGTTCTTATCAAAATAAAATGGTCCTTTTCAAACGTTAGGCGAGAAACCGACCCCTCACCTTAAATTATAATGACACAATACTTCTGTTTCGCCAACAAATTCGCGGTGTCGCCGGCATTAATCCCACCATGGGGGAGTGGATCCTACGAAAGACGTTCGTCGTTCGACAACAAAAAGGGTGTCAGAACCCAACACGCTCCACAAAAGCGACACGTGGTGGGTGCCTGGCTTGGCTTTTATGGTCGACTGCCACCAACCATGAGGACAGCTCAGAAGAGAGTGAGTTTCCCGGCCTTTCCCAGCGTTTAATGATATGCCTGTAGCAAAGTGTGACATTGTGAATGAAGAGAGGAAAAGCCGCCTTCATTGTGCTTGTGTTGGGTCGCATTTTGAAAGGATTTTTAATGAATGATTTTTGGATTAATTTATATGAATAAAATTAAAATTAGCTCAATTTCCTGGGCTCTTTTGCACTGAATTGAGCCAGAGGCAATTTTGCTCGCATCTTCGTTTCGTAGTTTTTTTTTTTTGTAGCTTGCTGTTATTGCGTTATGTGTGATTTTTTACGCAAAGCTGTTGTGATTCTATCACTTAGAAAAAAAAGTAAAAAAAAAAAAACAAAACCGAATCATATGTCCAGTTTCTAATTTGATTACTTTTCCATTGTAGAAGATCAACTTCATTTTGATTTATTGATTCAAATTCCTAAGCTAATTGCAATTTTCTAAGTTAAGTGAATGTAGATAGCCCATTAGGCGAATGTTTATAATTTGAATGAATGGGATGCACAACACGTTTACAAACCGAAGATGGTCCTTAAGCATTGTCTTTCTTGATTCAATTCAAATGGCGAATCAAGTGCGTTCACTTTAACCAATCGCATCAAACAAATATAATTAAAATTATTTAAAGAAGTAAAATTTTCAAAAATTAAAGATTTTTGACGAGGCAAATTTTCAAACAATGAATATGTTTGACCATGCATAGTAGGATAAATAAAAATATTTAAAAATACAAATCATGAACTTGAAAATGTTTTCCAAGTGAATTTGCCTGGTAAATTGATTGCGCATAATCGAAAATACTGCATGAACTTGGCGCTATCATCAAAAATGCACTGAACACATCAAAATGTCCAAGAGATCGAATAAAAGTACCGTCAACTGGGGCGAATCGGATCTACAGTCTGAGTAGGTACATCAGCTTTTAAAGCATTTAATAGCGAGTTTTTCACAGGTCGTATCGAGGTGCTCCAATTTGGATGAAATTTTCAGCGTTTGTTTGTCTAACATGAGATGATTAGAATATCAAAAATTAGGGAATTTCAAAGACTATAAGCCTACGGCATTAACATTTCTGGATTTTTTTTTAAAAAAGTCCAATAAACCAAATTTTTAGTTTTTGCTTTTTGGGTGTTTTTTAATACCCCTCCTGACTTAAGGCGGTTTCAAAAACACCCAAAAAGCAAAAACTGGAAATTTGGTTTATTGGACCTTTTTTTTAAAAAAAAAAACTTTAGATATGTAGACAAACAAACGCTGAAAGTTTCATCCAAATCGGAGCACCTCGATACAATTTAGAACTAACCGAGCAAAATCTACAAATACTGTCTCTTAAATAGTGCGTCCATCCCGGGAAATCCCGGGACAAAACCGGGAATTCCCAAATTTCCGAAAATGAAAAAAAAAATTTTTTTTTCTGGAAATTAAAATTTGGTTGTGAAAACAGATAAAAATTTGAAAACTTAGTAATCGATAAGTTTTTTTTTTGTTATTAGAGCAATTCTCTACGAAATCGTTTTTTTTTTGAATTTTTATTTTTGTATTTTTTAATCCGAATGAAACTTTTTTGGTGCCTTCGGTATGCCCAAAGAAGCCATTTTGCATCATTAGTTTGTCAATATAATTTTCCATACAAATTTGGCAGCTGTCCATACAAAAACGATGTATGAAAATTCAAAAATCTGTATCTTTTGAAGGAATTTTTTGATCGAAGTGATGTCTTCGGCAAAGTTGTAGGTATGGATATGGACTACATTGAAACAAAATGATGCCCGGTAAAAAAATCAGCTTCATTTTTGATGTAAAATCAATTTTGCAATCAAAAAGTACTGTAGTGAAATTTTGGTAAAGTGCACCGTTTTCAAGTTAAAGCCATTTTGAGGCTTTTTTGAAAACAGTCACAGTTTTCCATTACTTTAATTAAGTGCACACGTTCAAAACCAATATTTTTGAAAAGCTGAGAAAATTCTCTATATTTTGCGATTTTGAACTTTGTCGATACGACCCTTAGTTGCTGAGATATTGCCATGCAAAGGTTTAAAAACATGTAGATTGATGTTTTCCAATCATCACCCAAACGACCTACCATTTTTTAACGTCGATATCTCAGCAACTAATGGTCCGATTTACGATGTTAAAATATGAAACATTCGTGATTTTTTCCGATCTTTTCTAAAACAATATTTTCAAATATTACGCCCTTTTAAAATGTTAGTCTTGGTTAAAAAAATTTGAAATCATTTTTTCGAAATGATCGGAAAATTTCACGAATGTATGAAACATTTTGACATTGTAAATCGGACCATTAGTTGCTGAGATATCGACATTAGAAAACGTTGGGTTGTTTGGGTGAGACTTAGAAAACATAACTTTTCCTGTTTTTAAACACTTGCATGGCAATATCTCAGCAACTAAGGGTCGTATCAACAAAGTTCAAAATCGCAAAATATAGAGAATTTTCTCAGCTTTTCAAACATATTTTTTTCAAAGGTGGGCAAACATGTGCACTAATTGAAAAAATGAAAAACTGCGACTATTTTCAAAAAAGTTACTTAAAAATTGCTTTAACTTGAAAACGGTGCACTTTATCAAAATTTCACTGATGTACTGATGTACTACACTGATTGTACTTTTTTGAAAAAAAATTGCGACCAATATTTCAATTAAAAAAACAGTAATGATTAAAAATTTATAACTCGTTCAAAGATTTTTTGCACAACCTGGAAATCTCTGAAAAGTTGGCATTTTATGTCCTCTAAAACATACATAAAAAATAGTGTTTTTTTTTCAAATTAAGTTTAAGTGACAAAAAGTTAAATAAAAAATCACCAATTTTTTTTTACCGTGTATCAGTTTTTTTCAGTTTAGTTCATATCCATACCTACAACTTTGTCGAAGACACCAAATCGATCAAAAATTCTTTCAAAAGATATAGATTTTTGAATTTTCATATATCGTTTTTGTATGAACAGCTACCAAATTTGTATGGAAAATTATATGGACAAACTAATGATGCAAAATGGCTTCTTTGGGCATACCGAAGGCACAAAAAAAGTTTCAGTCGGATTAAAAAATACAAAAAAAATCGAATGACCGAAATCTGAGAGAACTGCTTATTAGGGAAATTTGTTAAATTTATAGTTTACGTAATGCCTATCGCTTTAAATATTTTTTATTTAATTTTATATATGGTCACAAAAATCAAAAAGGTAAAAAACTGATATGACAGGCCACGGTGTCAACATCAACTTTGAATAAAAAAACTAACTTAATCCACCTATGTGGTTGATGCCTTCCTCACTTTTTACCAACAATGGGTTGCCAGATCTTCAATGATGTGGACTCGTTAGAAAGGTCTCTCAATAACCTAACCAACGATGGGTTGGATGATGGTTCCGGACATCCTTTACATGCATTTAGGTGAGATCCGTCTTCAAAAAGTACATAAATATCACTTAAGTGGTCATAACTCGAGACAGGATTGCCAGATCTTCAATGTTGTGGACTCGTTTGAAAGGTTTTTTGATAACCTAACCAACGATGGGTCGGATGATGGATCCGGATATCGTTTACATGCATTTAGGTGAGATCCGGCTTCAAAAAAGTACATAAATATCACTTAAGTGGTCATAACTCGAGACAGGGTTGCCAGATCTTCAATGATGTGGACTCGCTAGAAAGGTCTCTCGATTACCTAACCAACAATGGGTCGGATGATGGATTCGGACATCGTTTACATGCATTTAAGTGAGATCCGGCTTCAAAAAAGTACATAAATATCACTTAAGTGGTCATAACTCGAGACAGGGTTGCCAGATCTTCAATGATGTGGACTCGCTAGAAAGGTCTCTCGATTACCTAACCAACAATGGGTCGGATGATGGATTCGGACATCGTTTACATGCATTTAAGTGAGATCCGGCTTCAAAAAAGTGCATAAATATCACTTAAGTGGTCATAACTCAAGACAGGATTGCCAGATCTTCAATGATGTGGACTCGCTAGAAAGGTCTCTCGATTACCTAACCAACGATGGGTTGGATGATGGTTCCGGACATCCTTTACATGCATTTAGGTGAGATCCGTCTTCAAAAAGTACATAAATATCACTTAAGTGGTCATAACTCGAGACAGGATTGCCAGATCTTCAATGTTGTGGACTCGTTGGAAAGGTTTTTCGATTACCTAACCAACAATGGGTTGGATGATGGATCCGGATATAGTTTACATGCATTTAAGTGAGATCCGGCTTCAAAAAAGTACATAAATATCACTTAAGTGGTCATAACTCGAGACAGGGTTGCCAGATCTTCAATGATGTGGACTCGTTAGAAAGGTCTCTCAATAACCTAACCAACAATAGGTCGTATGATGGATCCGTACATAGTTTACATACATTTAAGTGAGATCCGGCTTCAAAAAGTACATAAATATCACTTAAGTGGTCATAACTTGAGACAGGGTTGCCAGATCTTCAATGTTTCAGAATCATTGGAAAGGTCTTTCAATTACCTAACCAACGATGGGTTGGATGATGGATCTGGACATAGTTTAAATGCATTTAAGTGAGATCCGGCATCAAAATTCCAGCACCCGATTCGCAACTTTGACACTTTTTATACGTAACTTTTGAACTACTTATCGGATCTTCAAACAATTCAATAGTGCAGTATGGGGCACCAAACCGGACCGAATGCAACTTGTTTGACTCAAATCGGATCAGCCAGTGCCGAGAAAACTTGGCAAGAATTTTGAGCACCAAGGGAATACGCACACACATACACACACACACACAGACATTTGTTCAGTTTTCGATTCTGAGTCGATAGGTATACATGAATATAGGTCTACGAGCTGTTTTTCAAAAGTTACTTTTTCGAGCAGGATTATAGCCTTACCTCAGTGAGGAAGGCAAAAGGGGTTTTAAATGCATTATGCACTTGTCCAGTTGTTTTGCGATCATTCATTTCCAAAATTTTTAAGCATTGACGAAAATTTTATTTTCCAGGAAAAAAATGTAATTTCATAAAAGTTCAAAATATATTTAAGACGAGCCCAAACATGCTTAATATGATTATCAAGGCAGAAAAAGGCATTTTTGATTGTTCTCAGTTGATTAGACTTGTATTTCCATTAAAATTTTAATGAAGGGGGTGGGGGCGACATAAACATTGAAAAATATTTCAACGGTTTTACTTAACTTTATATTCAATCCAAATTATTTTTTAATCAGTCATTAAGAGTTGTTACACTGGATTAATCATGATTTGTCAACAAATAACTGCATTTATGTTAATTCTTTGAAAAATGTACAAACTTTTTGTAGCAAAATGTTTGGCAAGAGTTTCCGATCAAAACGTAGTACTAGGTTTCTGTCAAACTTTAAATTGTTGGCATGTTTCATCACAAAATGTACCCAAGGGGTGTTAATACTTTTTTTAAATATTGTATTTGATCTTTTTGAGCAAAATATTGCGCTACCGATAATTTTTCAAAATATTGTGTTGATGGGAAGCTGCGTGTTAAAGGTAAAAAATAAAAAGAATTGTGTTCAAAACCCAATTTCTAATAGGCTAAAAGTGCTTCCTCTCTACGCCATACTCGGTACAGAGCAGATGTTAAGGACAGACTTATCCACTTCTCTCGTCATCTTTTTGACATGAAATCCCTAACTTGTAGTTTGCAATTGCAACCCCTCCGATGTTCTGCTCAGCATAAATGGTACGAACGGTCGTCCATCGACGCCGTTATGAACGATATACATAGAAAAGTGCTTTCCATATCCTACCAAGCGCCCACGCCAGCACCGACACCAGTTCTTCTTCGTTGGCCCTTAAACATTAAGAATGTCTCGAGAGGAGAGGTAATCACCACACTCGTTTCTCTGATCCAGAACGATAGCTAATGCCACTGATGAAGAACAGACAAACCAAAGTATGAATATCTCGAAACAAGTCTTCTTGGATGCACACAATCACTTAGCATTGATTAGGGCTATGACATTAAATTCGAAATCTGCAAAGACTAAGCCGTTTGTCGTCTGCTGTTACTTATAATTGTTTCATATGTCGTCATTTTCGATTCTATTGTCACTCTTTGCAGGTCGAGGCTGGTACAGTCCAATCGGCTAGAGAACCCAAATACGGTGAGGAGATTGATTCACATGCGATATACTGGCACCGGCAGTGCGAGGGTGGGTGCCAAAATTGATAGACAGTGTTTCATTATGTGGAAATGCGCTCTGTGCCAAAGTGGAAAGACTAATGCACATGAATCATATGCGCGTACTGTACGGTATGATTTATGCCACGATAATTGGCGTGTAAGTCAACCGCACAAACATGAAGTGGCTAATAGGAAAGCATAAATCTTACTCTGCTGACCAGCGGTAAGTGAGATGGGATGGCATGTTGGTTAGATAAAAGATATGGCAACACTTGAGAAAATACACACTTTTTGATTCTTTCAGAAATTTGATTAGTCTTTAAATCATTATACATATTATTTTTTTACGATGGATGGTTTAGTTGCGATTAATTAAGATTTGTTGTCTCTTTGCTCTTGATGAGGTCAGGTAAGGGGAAAATTTCAAATGTTATGCTAGATTTCAGGGCCGTAGCCAGGATTTTTGTTTAAGGGGGGGGGGGGGTCACTCGTTTAAATTCATCTGGTTAACGATATAATTATTGAGACGAATTATAAAACTGTAAATAATGTATGCAAAGAAGATTTTAAAGAGTTTCATCTTACGTTTCTTTAAAATTAAATTGAAGAAACTGCTTCATCAAAAATCAATTAATTTCATAAAGCATGTTTATATAAAAGGAATTGGAAAAAAAACTGATTTTCTTACGTTTTCTTGGACTGATGAAATGTAATCGAATTTCATGAAAAACTGTCCTATAGAAAATTATCGTTAAATTTTAAATATACCCCGAATCGAATTTTTAATAACAAAAAATGCCTGAAAAAAATGTTCATTTCAATTTTCAATTCGGTTTTATTGGTGAATAATCAAGATCCAATAATTTCTTTTGAGGTACATAACAGAGTTTTGGAGTTCCTTACAGCTGTGTGTTACATCATAATCCATTTTGGAATAGTTATTGCTTGTAAATAAAGGTATCACCAAGAGTAAGAAAAAAAAAAAATAAAAAAAAACTTACTAAAATTGCAAGGGAAAGGGGATAGAAATAGAAAAAGCTTAAAACTAGATCACAGTTTTTATCCTTTATAGATGTGCTTGATCATCAGCTCCCCAAGGGCCAGGAATTGCTCCGCCTTGCGAGAGCAAAGAACTCTGGCAGGGTAAAGAGATCTTCTCCGGTAACTTCTTGCTGGGCCGTATTGCCACTACCGGCATCGACCACGCTGGCGAACGATCGCCCCCATCCAGGAGGGAACGCTGAGTTGTCTGCTGGAACCGTACGATGACCAGCTGCCGGCACGGTTTCGCTCGTACTTCGCTGAGGAGGGTGGGACGCTGCTGCTTTCTTCTTCCTCTTTTCCTGCTCCTCGAGGTAGTTTTTCCGTGCGCTGCATCCACGGTAGTTGCTGGTATGGTTACCTCCACAGTTGGCGCACTTGATGCGCGCCTTCGTTTGCTCTGCCTTGTCCCCCAGGTCCGCCTTGCACGGCAGTGCACACGCCTCTGAGAGGTGTGATTCGCCGCACTTCACACAGCGGGGCGGGAGGTTGCAGTTCCGCGAGCCGTGGCCAAATTTCTGGCAACGGTGGCATTGTGCTGCGTCCGACGGGTTCTTTGAGTAGAACCGCCAGTTTACCCAAAACCCGTCCAACGCCTTAGTTCGCCGCAGGTCTTGAATTTTGACGGTGCCGCGGTCGAAGTACAACAGGTACAGGGTGTGTGTACCTGTTACTGTTGTCTTCCGCGAGAGGACTTTTATGTCACGCGGCTTATGCCAGCACCCGAGAGGTCCTTCTTGAGGTCGAAGATCGGGCGGTCTTGGTACCCCTGCAAAACGACCTTAACGGCAATCTTCTGCACGAATTTGTAAAACTTAAAGTTTTGACGCTTAAATTTCTCCACAACCAGGTCGAAGTTCTTTTCGTCAAATGTGTAAACTTGCACTGACGACTTACCGATTTTCAGACAATATCCGAGGCCTTCCAGCAACTCGTCAACATCGTCCGCCAACGTGTCCAAAACAAAAATTGGAGGTGGTCTACGTTCCTTTGGAGAATTGTTCTTTTTTGGCGTCGACACTTTCTTCCGTGCACGCCCGTCATCGTCGTCGTCGTCGTCGATAGTGCTGCTACCGTCGGTGTTGTTGTTTTCTTCGTCGTCGCTCAGCATCTGGAACTCGTTCCTGATGGGGATGTTGGCGGATGTTGATGTGCCACTGGTCGTGGCACCGGAAGGACCGGAACGGGTTCGCACTGGTGATCTCGGAACGTATCTGGAATGTACAGTGAGTCAAATATTTGTCCGTACCCCCCCGTACGGGAAATGTTTGTGATATAAAAGTACATAAAATTCGACTAAAGTGCCATGTTTTATACATCAATCGACGCGGCAGAATGTCCTCTTTAAGACACTGTCACTGCCCCTAGTAAAAGTACAAAATCTGATCGATTTAAGTGAATTCATTTATGAAATGTTGTTTCAGTGTCAAATACTAGTACCTTTAGCCAGTTTGTGACAACTTTGAACTTCTGATAAGTTTGTTTAGTTAATTTATATTAAAAATTGGATTAAATTTAGTTTTTTAAAGTAAAACTTGTCAAAACATTAGTTTATAAACAACTATTTTTATAAAATTGCTATTTTGTGTTGTAAGAGTCTCTATTGAACAAGTTTCAACAATATTTGTTCAAAATATACATTGTTTTCATCTTTTTTATTGACATTTTTCGACCAAAAATACTGTTTCGGAACAAAACCGTTAAACAATCCGGATTGTCCCGGAACCGGTTCAACCCCTCGGAGGGAAATTTTGTGGTGATCAGATAGAGGACAAAAAAACCCACCTCTTGCAATTTGAAGCATCCAATTTCGTCCACTACAGCCCGATTACGATTCCCTAGTCTGAAATTTGAAATTTTCAAATTCCCCAAGCAAAACATTCTGACCCAGAACGGTACAGAAATTCTCAGCACGGAAAGTGAAAATTTCAAATTTCAGACTAGGGACTCGTAATCGGGCTGTAGTGGACGAAATTGGTTGCTTCAAATTGCAAGAGGTGGGTTTTTTGTCCTCTATCTGATCACCACAAAATTTCCCTCCGAGGGGTTGAACCGGTTCCGGGACAATCCGGATTGTTTAACGGTATTGTTCCGAAACAGTATTTTTGGTCGAAAAATGTCAATAAAAAGATGAAATCAATGTATATTTTGAACAAATATTGTTGAAACTTGTTCAATAGAGACTTTACAACACAAAATAGCAATTTTATAAAAATAGTTGTTTATAAACTAATGTTTTGACAAGTTTTACTTTAAAAACTAAATTTAATCCAATTTTTAATATAAATTAACTAAACAAACTTATCAGAAGTTCAAAGTTGTCACAAACTGGCTAAAGGTACTAGTATTTGACACTGAAACAACATTTCATAAATGAATTCACTTAAATCGATCAGATTTTGTACTTTTACTAGGGGTACGGACAATTATTTGACCTCTTTTTTTTGACTTTTTTCAGTAAACATTTTTTGTATTTTTCAAGAAAAAGTTTTTTGCAAATCCAATGACAGTGTCTTAAAGAGGACATTCTGCCGCGTCGATTGATGTATAAAACATGGCACTTTAGTCGAATTTTATGTACTTTTATATCACAAACATTTCCCGTACGGGGGGGGGTACGGACAAATATTTGACTCACTGTAGATACTTTTTGTCGATTCCATCTGCGGTGGCGGCCGACACGGCGTTTGTTTGTTTACTTTTTTTGCACACGGCCGGTAGACGAACTTCGCGGGTTTTTCGAGGCCGCACTCGAACTGCCACGGCCACGGCCGGCCTTTGGCATGCTGGAGAAGCAAACTCGCGGGTAATCACTATCAACTACGGCGAAAAATTTCGAAAAAACGGTAGAGCACAGAGCACTTGACTGCTGCTTGCGTTTTTCAACAAATCTGGATGAAAAACTCAAGAACAAGTTGGTAAATTTCTACTATCTAATTTAAAACCGTCTAGATTTTAATGTTTAGCTGTGTGTATATTTTGATGGCCAATTTTTACTGTAGATTTATAAATAAAAATTATGAACTGTAAAAAATTGTAGCACGATTTTCAAACAAAATAAAACTCATAACTTAGCTTTTTTTGAAATTTTCTTTTTAAAAACATTAACACTATTAAGGCTATTGCTTATTTTCTAAAGCTAATGCAACCTCTCCCAACTAAACACCACAATATTTACTGAAAAAATATTAAAAATGTATTTGTTTAAAGCAAGCTAAAATCATTGTAAGATTTTTCCGTTTAAATTAAACATAAAAACGATTACGTTTGAACGTTTGAAGTTCCGGTAAAACACCATTTTCAAACTCATGACTTTGAAAAATTGGTCCAGAATTTTGAGCTTCGATAAAATTTTGCAAATTGTTGAAAAATATAAATCAGATCCTTATTTATAAAAGTACTTTTATAGCATTTCAATCCAAATAATATATAGTTGATTGATGTCAAAATTCTATCTTTGACTAATTATAGTTCTTCTACCTACTAATAAGTATCATTTAAGTGGTCATGACCATTATTGAAGACAGAGTTGTCAGATCTACAAACTCTCATAGTCTTTTTGGAAGCTCTTTTGATTACTAACGCAACGATAAGTTGGGTGATGCTCAAGGCTTAGACTCCGTATACAGCAATTCCATTTGAAAATAAAAAACAAAAAGTTCTCCGATCGGGTTCAAAATTTGTCTGGGGGTTCCTTTGCCAAAATAATGTATTTTTTGTTTGGCCGTTAAGGGGACCTACACTGTGCTAGGGTGGTACGAAAAACGGCCATTTTCGTAAATTTTCGCAAAAATCAAATTCAAAAAAATATTACTCCGTGCCATTTCAACCGAATTTAGCTGTCTTGGACGCAGATGAAAGGTGATTAGTTGCCTTTCAAGGAAAAATATTTTGAGATCCGAAAAACAGCCAAACATTTGAAAATGTCTTATGTCGACTTATACGTTTCTGAGGTATGATTTTTTGAAAATAAAAACTGAGTTTTTCGACGCGCCTCGCGCAAAGACGAGAAAAATGTTGAACCCGATCGGAGAACTTTTTTTCGGATTAGGCTCCTTTCAAATGGAATTGCTGTATGAAGTGGTTGGCATTTTGCGAATCTGTAAACAAAAATTTCAACAATTTTCCTTTATAAGCCAAATTTATGCTGATATATCTCGAATACAAACTTCCGAAGAGCCCTGTGGCGCGGTAGTTAGCGGCTTCAGCTGCCGATCCCTAAGTTGCTATGAGGCGGGGGTTCGATTCCCGCCTTATCCGAGCCACGTAGCCCAGTGGTAACGCTTCCGCCTCGTAAGCGGTAGATCGGGGTTCAAATCCCGGCTCGGACCAACACAACTGGTGATCTTTTCCTTTCTGGAATCGATTGCTTAGTAAAGGGAAGGTAGTGTATCGTCACAAACTGGACCTTATCACGACACCTTAGGGAGGCGACCTATGGAATGTTAACATTAACCTTAACATGTTAACATTAAGTTGAGAATGAAACTGCCACTGAATCCGCTTTGTAAATGCCGGCCCCGATACTCTTCAAGGGTGTTCCCCTCAGGAACTGGGAAAGATTTACTTTTTACTTACTTATCCTTCTGGAGCATTTCGTTCAATGTATGTGTTCAGTCTTTTAAATTGTATTGTATTACCAAGTATTCAGCTGTTTACCTTTTTCACAATCAAATATGAATTTCTGGACCAAAATTTGTTTTTTTTTTATTTCGAGAATTTCCAGGAATCGGGAATTCCCGGTTTTGAAAAATCCCGGATTTTTTTCCATGGAATTCCCGGTATGAACGCACTACACTCAACCCCCGGTGGTTGGTCACTTTTTCGTTTGACACTTTTTTAGTTTGTACCCCGTTGGTTGGTCAAAGTCAAACTAAAAAGTGACGAACTGTCACTTTTTACACGGCACTCACGATAGTGTGCGTTTGGTAGTATGTGTGAACTTCGTGTAAAAGGGTGTTAAACTAAAAAGTGACTCCGTTCGTTTGACAACAGTTGGTGTCAAACCATCGGGGTTTGAGTGTACTAATGTGGATCCGAAATTATTTTGTCTTCAGATTAGAGAGATCCGACATAAAAAAGAACCTAATATTAATCAATTGGTCATTTCTTCAGACAAAGTTTTTTTTATTTGTTTTTTTTAGTGATTTAAAAATTTATTTATTAAAAAATGTCCCGCCCGTGTGGATCAATTGGACCGCGCACTGGACTCACAATCCAGAGGTCGCCGGTTCGAATCCCGCGGCGGGCGCTCTAAAATTCTTTGTGTAAATATCGGTATTTGGCGCCGTCGCTCCGTGCCATATTTTTATACACTTAGGAGCCCAGGGCGGCGAAGTCCTTGTAGATAAAAAGGAAGTCACTAGTGGTTGGTACTAGCAATGGTGGCCGACAGCTTTGAAGTCAACTTCGTTTTTTTTTATTAAAAATATGTATCTTTATTTAATTACTAAGACTGTAAGAAGATTTTTTTATGAATTTTTTTTTAGATTTTTTAAATTTAAGGTTTTATTTTACATGTTTATGACGCTGCATGGTACGGTTTGTCTAGTAAAACCATCCCATGATCCTGAACCTGAGCTGATTGAATCTGTCGGTGGGGGTACAAGAATACCACTCATACACAAATGACTGGTCGCGGCTGGTTTCGTCGTCCGGTCCGCTGCAGTATTCGCTGTTCGCGGATATAAATCTCTGTTATTGAAACCGCTGACTCGGCAGGCTTTTCGCGGGTGTCGATATTACGCCGGGCTACGATTTTAATTAGATCAATTGGCGCGATTAGGACTGCCACCACGCCCTGTCATACCATGCAACACGACTGATATTGGAATAATGATTTATGTTTAATGACATCCCAAATGCTGTGGTTCCGCGTTGATGACGTGTATTGTGCACCCTTCGTTCCCGAAGGTCCAAAATACCACATCAAACTATTAATTAAGAGCTTCTAATTCAGGACAACTGTTTTGCGTCATGGACTGTGTGCATAAAACCGGACACGCCAGAATTCATTTTGCGCTCCTTATTTTTCAATTTTTTTTCTCTGAAGCGCAGACTGTCTATATGGAACACATGCTTGGACTGATGATATCTTAATGAATCACTTTTGTTGTTTATAAGCATTGGAGCGTTTTACTTCATCCTGTTTTGTTTCAGACTGCTCTGGGACATCAACGCGTTTCAAAAGATATTAACTTTTCGCTACACCTGATGAGAAAATTATAGGGCGGTTGATTTCAATTCATCCTTTTTCGTCAGCAGCTCTCCGGTGTCAAATTTAAAATTCCAACAACTGCACTAAATCTGAATGAAACTCTTAGAATTGTAAATGTATAAAACAGTATCTTCAGTTAAATGTAGCATTAAAATTAACTTATCTTCACCACAAAATCATGTCATCACTCCCATCGGGACTGGCAACACCAGCCAGCAACAGTCTACTGTTCGGAGCTCCTCAAAATTTTCATTTTTTTTCGCCGTAATTTACCGTGATCACCCGCTAGTTTGCTGCTCCAGCATGCCAAAGGCCGGCCGTGGCCGTGGCAGTTCGAGTGCGGCCTCGAAAAACCCGCGAAGTTCGTCTACCGGCCGTGTGCAAAAAAGTAAACAAACAAACGCCGTGTCGGCCGCCACCGCGCAGGGGAGCGTGCCCAGTGACGTCATCGATGAATCGCTATTACACGTGTCCTACCGTCCACGTGAGTCCCCTGTACGGACGAGACAATCCACCCGGGCATCCGGGAGCACTTTCGGCCAGCAGCAGCAGCAGCAGCAGTCCACCAGCACTACGACGACAACCTCTTCCAACGTTCCCACCAGAAACGAATTTGAGATTCTGAGTGGAGAAGAAAACAACACCGACAGTGACAGCAGCAGTGCTAGCGACGACGACTACGATGATGAACATGCGCGCAAGCAAAAGAAGAAAAAATGAAACTCTCCGAAGGAACGACGTCCACCTCCAATTTTTGTTTTGGAAACGTTGGCAGACGATATTGTCTGAAAATTAGTAAAACTTCAGTGCAAGTTATTACGCACAATAAACAGAATTTCGACCTGGTGGTGAAGAAGTTGAAGTTGCGAAATTCTTCACATTTAATCCTGCAGAGAAGGTCCCAGTGAAGACCGTCCTTCAGGGATATCCGGACCGCCCAATCTCCGACCTGGAAGAACACCTGTCGGGCATCAAGGTTAAGCCTCGAGAGGTTAAGGACAACAGTTACAGGTACGTACACATTGTACCTCCTGTACTTCGATCGTGGGTCCGTCAAAATCCAAGACCTACGGCGGATCAAAGCACTGGACGGCTTCTTCGTGACGTGGCGATTCTACACGAAGAATCCGGCCGACGCAGCGCAATGCCACCGCTGTCAAAAATTCGGACACGGTTCAAGAAACTGTAATCTTCCGCCCCGGTGCGTAAAGTGCGGTGAGACCCACTTCACCGAAAGGTGCAATCTTCCGCGGAAAGACCAGCTGGGGGAAAACGCCCAGCAGCACAAAGCGCGCGTCAAGTGTGCGAACTGTGGTGAAAACCACACGGCGAATTTCCGTGGCGGTGCCGTGCGGAAAAAGAACCTCGAGGAGCAGGTCAAGAAGAAGAAAGCGCCAGCGTCCCTCCAACCTCCGAAGACTTCGAGCTCGAACGTTGCAGCAGCTGGCGGCGGAGTGGTTCCATCGACCAACCCAGCGTTCCCTCCCGGTTTGGGGAGGTTCGTACGCTAGCGTAGCCACTTCTGGGTGCGGTACTTCATTGGGACAAGCAGACGTAACCGGAGATGACCTCTTCACGCTTTCCGAGTTTTTCGCTTTAGCTGGAGAGATGCTCACGCGCTTTCGTGCCTGCCGGAACAAGGCAGAACAATTACAAGCTCTTAGTGAGCTGATGATGAAGTATATCTACAACGGATAAGCTGCCTAGTGCAGTGCAGTTTTTTCGACGTCAACAGAAAAAAACAAATTGTGATTTAGGTTTAAGCTTTTCTATTTCTATCCTTTTCCTTAGCAAATTTCGAAGGTTTTTTTTAAATAATTTTTCCTTCTCTTGGCAAATCCATTGTTAGAATATCCAATTACATCAAAATGAACTATAGTACAAATCATAGTTGAAAGGTACTCCAAAACTCTATTAGGTTTTAAAAGTATGATATTGTGAATTGATTATTTACTAATTGAATTGAATTGAATGTCATCACTCCCATGTCCAAACATAAAAATATTAATTTAGTTTCACCAAAACCCCCCAAAACTCCAGCCCTCTTACGTTTGTTGCTTACAAGAATATTTCTCTTTATCGCCTAGCTCTGCCTGGTGAGCTGACGTGAAATAATATTGCATTCTTTTGACGATGGCAAGTGTCAATGGCACGTGACCCAACTGACTTGTTTGGTTTTCGTCGTCTCCATCTGTTTAATTTTGGCACCCGGGAATAACTGCTTGTCACTATTTGATGGAATTATAGCATTCCAGACAGGACCATGCCACGCAAAATCCACACGTGTGTAGATGTTTGTGGAAGAAAAAAGATCGCGTTTATTAAATTGTCAAAAATTATAGGTGTTTGTAGAAATTGAGAAATATGTCACGTCACACAACAGACAAAACCAAGCCAGGAATATTTTTCTGGTTTATTTTTTGCACGTTTTGATTTTAAATTTAATCAACAATTTTCAGCAAAACTTGCATTTGCCAAAAAAGACTTAAGTTTAAATAACTAGTAATCCCGAAGCGAAAATGGCATCCAAAGTTTCGGTGTTTATCAAATTTTCTTTTTTTTGTAAAATATGTAAAAAGTAAAAAACTTATCAGAATTAACTCGGATTGTTTTGCATCCTTTAATAATGTTGTAGGACATTGAATTTTCTTCAAGAGACTTGCCGGCGAAATTCTGAAACGAAGTATTATAATTTCAAATTCCAACGCTCTTTTGATAAAAAAACAAAGCAATCCACTTTAACGACCCCCGGGTCTTTTGTGGTCTTTGTTGCAAGTTTCTGCTTATTTCTAGGCGTCCGAAGGTTATGTGTGGTGAGTCACCCAAAACCTCTTTTACGCAAATGGACCGACGTTTTACTTCCTTATACAATAGAAGGCGTGATCAGGCAAATCTCGTCTCAAAAAATACCACTGTGTCCGTTTGGGATTTAGAGGCTACCACGCTAACCGCTAAACCACCGGACTCGTCCTTTTGATATATTCCAACTTAATTGTTGCTTTCAATCTCTTGTTTTGAGAAAACTAAAATTAACACTTTGTGTTTTTCAAAATTGCATGAATATACAGGTGGGACAATAATGCTCTGTGAAGAACAGCGACTCCTAAATCTTAACAGAGCTTGACTTGCAAAGTTTCATTAAATTAGTCTTAAAATAGGTGAAACATAAAGGAAACAAGTGATTTGATGAATTGTGAAACAACGGGTGAATTGTTTTTGTGAGGTTGGATCCCTTCGACTTTCTTAAGAAAAATAAAAGATCTTGTTCAAATCAAACACATTGAAACAAGTGTTCGTAATGGGCCCATTACGTTGTTTTGGTACATGTTGAGTATGGCAAAAACAACCATTCAGTTTTATTGGGTGAAATTTGATCCTGAAGTTGACATTTCCTTTCCATCTAAAACAGGGTTGAGTTCGGTGGCGAGATTGTGTTATAAAACTGGATTGAAAACAAATCCTGTTTCTCCCTCGTAGCAGTAATTTTAAAAACTAAACCTGCTGCACCCTATGAAAAAAATATCCCCTAATCAGATCGCAAGCATTCAACCCTTTTACTCCAGCTTCTTTAAGTCCCTGTCCAACCTATTCCTCGGTGGCATCGATGTAGCTCAGCGAAGATTTTGCCCGCGGAGGCACTGCGAGGGAACATTTCGAATCGCTAATTTGTTATGTGCGTGGTGTCAGTTGGTGTTATTTTGATATTAATTTTAAATTCGCCATGTGTTGCTTGGGGGTTTCAAGGTTTAGTACCAAAACATGGGCGGATGAGTTTTCTGTCGCCGTCTTTTGGCGTGGTTATTCCTTCGATGTTATACATGAAGGCACTTACAACTCAGCACGGTATTGTGACTATATCCGAAATGTTGTAAATCCAATGTTGCGTCCCTTATCCAGGGGACAACTTATGGTCCGCCAGTTTCGACTCTATGACATCGATCTACAAATGTTGCGATTAATCTAGTTCTGCGTTTCATCTTTTTGAAGTCGCACATGTCGCGCTGACATTTACAGCAGAAAAAGTGATGTTATATTCAAATTATCATCAATCAATCGGAAATCTCACTAATTTGCCTACCGTCGAGGTCGTACGCGGGTTGTTTCTTATCAACTGCTTGACGGGTTTGATTGCCTCTTGATGCCGTGGACTCGATTGAGCTGTAATTGCAACGTGTTGAAGCGCGTTTAAAGCAGCAGCAGGGGGATGAGAAGTTAATTCGATGGGTTGTAACAGTCCGTGTTGGATTTGCTACCGACACGTGTGCATTTGTGAGATGGCAGGAATTAGGCGCAGTTCTACAACACCCCTCAAAAGTTGACATATTAAGAGCGCAACTTAACTTCGCGGATCACTGCCAATCGGGAAATATACATCAACAACTAAGCCCGGACACGTGAACGGACGGTTTTGAGATAAAAGTCGGTTGTGCTTTCACACCAAAACTGACGATTCATAAAATCACATCATGTTTCTTGATGAACAAATATCTTTGAATAACATATCTGAAATAAAATGCTGTATTTGTCATCATACTTATTTTTTTATATATAAAATATTTATAAAAAAGCCAAAGACCTTACAAACCTTTGGAACTTATCATATCAACAATTTATCAGGACATCAATGGCATAAAATTTCGGATACGAAATCATGTTCATTAGGAAAATTATGACATTTTGGGAATATTAAAATTGTACAATTTATAGTACAAGCTTATAGAACTTTCAAAAATTTCGTGAGAACTTTTTCTTGTCTAACACAATCAGTATGATTACATACCATTTCGTACGTATTTGATTTGTACTCTTAATTTTGCGGAAAAATATCAAACCTGTCAAAGCCACCCCGTTTTATGGTAACTGATAGTTGGAGTCATATTAAATTAAACACCAATTACGATCTTTTTGTATTGTTCAGTATTTGTTACAATACAGTTCAAGTTACAAAACTTTGATATATTTTAAACTTATTTATTTTTGATCGCATGCACTGAGTTGAAATTTTTCCATTTAATTTATTTTGTTTTTGATACATTTTTAATGTGATTGGTTTTTTTACACTGTAGTTAAAACCTTGATAAAAATATTTTTTTCACATTAACAGCTCTAATTGTATTATTTCACCCCTTTTGTTTTTTATTTTGCGATGTTCAACAAAGTTGTTCCTTGGATCAAGACCTTAAAAGAAACTTTAGAATAGATATAAACTTCTCATCAGAGGCGCCGACTCTGGGGGGGGGGGTGGGGGGCTTATTAACCCCCCTCAAAAAATAGGCTAGGGGGGCAGCCCATACATTGTGCCTCCCCCCAGAAATGTTGGAAGAAAAATATTTTAAATTTACTTAATTAAAATAAAATTTGAAAGATATAATAAAAAATATATCGAAAACTTAATTGGAACAGTTTCTAAAATAGATAGAATTCTCGCAAGCTAATCTATAATTCTATAATATTGTTTCCAAAATCAATTACTTTTTTTTGTTCCCATATTGTTGTTGTCACCGAGAACTGATGTTAATTTAATCTAATCGGTATTTATCGGTGAAATCTGACGCAAATTTTAGAAGAAAGATAATGAAATTTTAGGTGGATAGGCCGTCCGGGAGTCATATGGATGACGCTGCAGGAATAAGTTGTCTCTGTACATTTACTGTGTGTTTCGCTCAGTACTTGTACAGAGCCAAATTAGAAGGCTAAAAGACTTGATCACACACACATACTTCCTTAAATGGCCCTTCGCTTACTTAGTTTCCGTCCTTTATATCTTCTTCTATGACTCCTAGTCGACTTATCCACCTAAAATTTCTTTATCTTTCTTCTAAAATTTGCGTCAGATTTCACCGATAAATACCGATTAGATTAAATTAACACTTTTTTTTTGTACAAAATTTGGATTTTGATGCAAATGATTTCAAAATCGATAACATTGTAAATGATTTTTAGGGAAAATATCGTCAACATAGATTTAGCGGATTAGCTCACAATATCGTTCTTTTTCGATAGCATCTATCATGTTAGAGAAGAAAGTGTTTGATTGGTATATTTTTCAAAATGGTCATTTTTTGACTGGTTTGCATTTACAAAAATGCTGATAAATTTCATCAATACACTTTTTTGGGAATTTAGGAAAATAAATTTTAATTGCTTTGAATTGCTTCAAAATAATGTGTTATTCAACTTAAAAATAAATCGAAAAAAAAAAATTTTACCGAAAAACACAACTGTTTCAAAAATAGCAATTTTTTGAAGACCAGCGCATCGCTTTACTAAAAAACCAACAAATCCAAACGAAAACTGAGACAATTTAAAATAATAATTAAGAAAAAAACAGTTTATTTTATCTGAGGTTTTTGTCCTTTACCCTTCACACCACTTTAATGCCTTGTGCAAATTTGATTTTAAGATCACAGAAACGGTTAAAGACGTGCCACTTTTGGAAGATTTTTATGAATCGAATTTTTTGCAAGTTTTAGGAAGTAGAATATCTGCCATAATGCATGATACTATTGTTTAGGTACCTTTTGTATATATTTTTGTGAAGATTATTCTTGAAATTTAGATTTTTATCCTCCCTCCTCGTCCTTGACCAGGGCCCAAAACCTTAAATAAAAGTTTTGCAATGCCGTTGCGCAAACACTTATTTTTTCTGTCCTTCACGAACAACAAAATCGCCAACATTTTAAAAAATAGGGTGTTCACTTAAAAAAAATAGTAAAAATATGAAAATTGAAATTACAAGCAATTATTTGGATGAAAAAACTGCAAGCTCAAACCTGTTCAAATTTATGTCAACTCAGGAAAAAGCATTTTGAAATGTTTTCGGGTGGTGAAGCGAATCGAAAAAAGGTGGCCCTCTGATTTTTCGGGCCGATTTTGAAGAGGTGTCATGAGCTTTGAAAAATAATTGCAACGACCTAAAAAACTAAAATCAAATCAAATCAATTAGTATCAAATTACAACTATTTAAGTTAACTTCATTCATTAACTGTTCCTTAAAAAATGCAGATTTTTACTTTTTTTTCACTAAATTTGTTAACATAAAACGCGTGGAAAAATAAATACAAAGTTATGAATAAAATTTAATTTTTTTTAAAGCATTTTTACAAACTGTTACTGTAAGTTTTTAACTACTCAAAAACTCATCGAAATAATGTCTCAAAACAAAAAAAATCTAGGAAATAAAATGAAAAAATCAATAAAATTTTGTTCATAGAAAAAAGACATTCTCTTACATCAGGCTTGAATGTATGCAATATCTCACCGTTATATTTTAATGGAAAGTCGATTATATTATATTACACAACCTAAACATTAAAATAAACAGTTCATGTTTTCAAGAACGCAACATTTGTTTTATGAATCCTATAAAAAGCAATTGAGGTTTATTTTTCTTCTTTGTTGCTTTCATTAGAGATATTTCTAGAGTTTTTTTTGAGAGCAATTCCAGCCCAAAACAGGAATTTATCAGGTACTTTTTTCTCGACCCTCTCCGATTTCAATGAAACTTTGTAGACATGTTATCCTTTGCTTATATAAGCCATTCTTGTATATATGGAGCCAGTTCCACTCGATAATGACATTTGAGAAGGGCGTAAGTGTTTTAAATATTTTTGTAATTCGGAATTTAAATATTTCTGTATCTCGAAGCCGTTGCATCGTATCAAAAAGTGGTCAAAGACAAACTTGTAGGAAATTTTACGGGCTTTTCGATAAAAATACACTGAAAGAAAAAAACACCCAACTTTTATGAGATTTTTTGATTTTTAAGTTTAAAAGTCAAATTTGAGGGGGAGCCCCCGATTTTTTTTCGTTCAAAATTTTTGTGAAGATAGCCTAAGATGTTACAAAAAGTCTCACGAAAAATGCAGGATGGAGCAACTCACCTAAAAAAATACAAAAATCATTTACTGAAACTGTTTTTTTGAAAAGAACTCTAAACGTCAAAATTTTCAAAAACCTAATACGGGAATCGATTTTCCAGACAATTTTACATAAAAGTCTCCATATTGACCATTGTCCGAAGTCCAATCCTTGTAAAGTTACAGCGGTTTTAAAAATAAAAATGTTGAAAAATAGGTTTTTGATGGTTTTGGCAATTTCTATACGACAGACTTAATTTTCAGTCTCGTAAATATTTTTACCGGAAAGCTCGTCAAATTTCCCATAAGTTTGTCTTTGACAACATTTAAATTGGATGTATGAGCTTGCAGATATAAGCTAATTACATTGCTCATAATTGAAAACATCATATTTTTCAGTGTAGTATAGTAACCTGGATAGTAAATTAGCTTATATCTGTAAGCCCATACATCCAATTGAAATGTGGTCAAAGACAAACTTATGGGAAATTGGACGAGCTTTCCGGTAAAAATATTTTCGAGACTGAAAAATCAAGTCTGTCATATAGAAATTGCCAAAAACCATCAAAAAACCTATTTTTTCAACATTTTTATTTTTAAAACCGCTGTAACTTCACAAGGATTGGACTTAGGACAATGGTCAATATGGAGGCTTTTATGTAAAATTGTCTGGAGAATCGATTCCCGTATTAGGTTTTTGAAAATTTTGACGTTCAGAGTTCTTTTCAAAAAAACAGTTTCAGTAAATGATTTTTGTATTTTTTTAGGTGAGTTGCTCCATCCTGCATTTTTCATGAGTCTTTTTGTAACATCTTAGGCTATCTTCACAAAAATTTTGAACGAAAAAAAAAATCGGGGGCTCCCCCTCAAATTTGACTTTTAAACTTAAAAATCAAAAAATCTCATAAAATTTGGGTGTTTTTTTCTTTCAGTGTATTTTTATCGAAAAGCCCGTAAAATTTCCTACAAGTTTGTCTTTGACCACTTTTTGATACGATGCAACGGCTTCGAAACACAGAAATATTTAAATTCCGAATTACAAAAATATTTAAAACACTTACGCCCTTCTCAAATGTCATTATCGAGTGGAACTGGCTCCATATACACAAAAATGGCTTATATAAGCGAAGGATAACATGTCTACAAAGTTTCATTGAAATCGGAGAGGGTCGGGTACAACCGATTCCCTATTTGGCATGGAATTGCTCTTGAATAGGTCCTATAAACATAATAGCTTATGAAACCTTTCAAAAAAAAAAATAATCAAGATTTGTGCATTTGGCATGCAATTAAGTCAAATCCGTGATTTATGAGAAACTTTAACATAAAAACTCCACCCCTACCTGTCAAATTTTTTTACCCGACAAACTTCGTTCTGCCTTTTTTAGTTTGTTGACGTTTTTTGATTTTTTGCTTATTCAGCCTCCTGCGGTCAAAATATGATTTTATGTAACGTTCTCCATACAATTTGCCGATACTCCGGAATCGATTCCAGAGTGGTCAAAGTGTCAATTAGTTAGCGTATAAGCCTTCCTTGGGCTTATACAAACCCAACGCAACAAAGAGCACCTCGATCCGACGCTCCGTATTAAACTGATTCGAGTTCGAACAAAACCGTCGAATTTTGTTTATATATATCTGGAGTTTTTTCAAGAGTTTTTTTGAAAAAAGAAATATTTTTTTTTGCTTTTTGGGTGTTTTCGGAACCGCTTTGAGTCAGGGGTATTCAAAAACACATTTTGTTTAAAGAACCTTTTCAAAAAAAAAAAAAGACTTCAGATATAGATGATACACATAACATAATTTTAATTTTTATATTTTTTAATCCGGCTGAAACTTTTTTGGTGCCTTCGGTATGCCCAAAGAAGCCATTTTGCATCATTAGTTTGTCCATATAATTTTCCATACAAATTTGGCAGCTGTCCATACAACAATGATATGTGAAAATTTAAAAATCTGTATCTTTTGAAGGATTTTTTTGATCGATTTGGTGTCTTTGGCAAAGTTGTAGGTATGGATATGGACTACACTGAAAAAAAATGATACACGGTAAAAAAAATTTGGTGATTTTTAATTTAACTTTTTGTCACTAAAACTTGATTTGCAAAAAACACTATTTTTATTTTTTTTTTTATTTTTTGATATGTTTTAGAGGACATCAAATGCCAACTTTTCAGAAATTTCCAGAATGGGCAAAAAATCTTTGACCGAGTTATGATTTTTTGAATCAATCCAGATTTTTAAAAAAAATCAAAATATTGGTCGCAAAAATTTTTCAACTTCATTTTTCGATGTAAAATCGAATTTGCAATCAAAAAGTACTTTAGTAAATTTTTGATTAAGTGCATCGTTTCCAAGTTATAACCATTTTTAGGTAACTTTTTTAAAAATAAGTCGCAGTTTTTCATTTTTTAAAAATAGTGCCCATGTTTGCCCACCATTGAAAAAAATATTTTTGAACAGTTGAGAAAATTCTCTATATTTTGCTTTTTCGGACTTTGTTGATACGACCCTTAGTTGCTGAGATATTGCCATGCAAAGGTTAAAAAACAGGAAAATTGATGTTTTCTAAGTCTCACCCAAACAACCCACCATTTTCTAATGTCGATATCTCAGCAACTATAGGTCCGATTTACAATGTTAAAATATGAAACATTCGTGAAATTTTCCGGTCTTTTCGAAAAAAATATTTTCAAAAAATTTAAATCAAGACTAACATTTCAAATGGGCGTAATATTGAATGTTTGGCTAGATTGAAATGTTAGTCTTGATTTTAAATTTTTGAAAATATTTTTTTCGAAGAGATCGGAAAATTTTACGAATGTTTCATGTCTTAACATTGTAAATCGGACCTATAGTTGCTGAGATATCGACATTAGAAAATGGCAGGTTGTTTGGGTGAGACTTAGAAAACATCAATTTTTCTGTTTTTTAACCTTTGCATGGCTATATCTCAGCAACTAAGGGTCGTATCAACAAAGTCCGAAAAAGCAAAATATAGAGAATTTTCTCAGCTTTTCAAAAATATGTTTTTCAATAGTGGGCAAACATGGGCACTGTAGGGATTATGGGTTGCAGGATTGAATATGTAATAAATTATTAAATGAGTATTTATTATAAGATTGATATAATTCATAAATAAGAGTTAAGAGCGCAACAAAAAGTGCGCACCTTCATGAATATTGCCTTGTTAGCTAATCGTGGATTGAGTGCGAGAGCGCGCTAGCGAGCTGCGAGAGAGAACAACGAGCGAGAAAACAACGAGATGCGCGCGGCCAGCGAAAGAGAGAATGAAGATTGTCAAATCAGTTTTGTGGTTAATTTCTGTGGAATAAGACGTGTTGTTTGTGAATTGCAAAATATCTGTGTTTTTATTATAAAAGAAAGTCCCCGATCACGACAATGGCACAGTCCGGTAAGTCGAACCTTTTGATTCATGAAAGATCATTTGTTTTGCTTGAATTGTTGTGTTGTGAAATCCAACAGTTTTGTTTACCTGCCAGGATGCAGGTCCAAAGTTTCGCTTTGTTGTTTTGCCTGTGTTTTGAAACAGGTAGATTTTTGCTTGAACTTGTTATTTGAAATTGATAAAAGGCATAAAACTATCTGCGATAATTGACGGTCTTGAATTTAATGAATGATTTGCTTGTTGTTGTGATATTGGGAACGAATGTTTTGTTTTGAAGTAGTAAGTTTTGCTTTTCGTTGTGATAATTGAAAACCAATGTTTTATTCTAAGTTTATGGTGGAATTTGAAGGCAAATAATTTCCTCGAAATTTGATTGTTTTTGTAAAATCACATTTTTGCTTTAAATTTGATTGTTGTTGTTTTGATTGACGACCAATGTTTTGTTTTTAATTTGATGCAATGTATAATTGTTGTTGTGGAAATTGAACTCCAATGTTTTGTTACGAATTAGACTTCAATTTTTTTTTCTTATTTTTGTGATTGATGGAAATCAATATTTTGTTTATAATTTGACAAAAGATTTGACAAGATTGTGGAAATTGAAAATCAATATTTCGTTTTGAATTTGATGGAGGATTAGTTTGCGATTGAAGGTAGATAATTTGTTTTTAATTTAGTTGTTGTTTTGGCAATTGAAATCAAATTTGTTGTTTGAATTTTATTGTTGTTATTATAATTGACGACCAATGTTTTGTTTTGAATTTGATGCAAAATTTGATTGTTATGGATTGTTGTTATTATTGATGATCAGTATTTTTATTTTTTATTTTGGATTGGATGCTGGTTATTTTGGTAATTGAAGACCAATGTTTATTTTTGAATAAGATAAATATTTGCTTCTTGTTAGTTTTGTTTTAAATTTAATGAAAGATATGCTTGTTGTGGCAATGACTTGATGCAAAGTCCAATAAAATCACAAATTACAAAATTTACAGGTTTAATTTTGATTGAAAGATTTGATTGTTGATGAGGGAATTAAAGGCCAATGTTTTGTTATGATAAGATGACAAATTTGCTTATTTTTGCGATAAATGAAAACCAATATTTTGTTTCGAGTAAGATACGAGGTTTGATTGATATTGTGGTAATCGAAAACCAGTTATTATTTTGAATATGAAGGCCAAGATTTGTTTTCTGAATTTGAGTTTTGTTATTATAGAACGGTATTTTTTTCGGTTTTAAATTTCATGCAATATTTGATTGTTGTTTTATGATGGGCAATTTTGAGTTTTAAATTTGACGCAATATTTGATTGTTTATATGGTAATTGATGACCAATGTTTTGTTTTGAAGTTGATGCAAAATTTGATTATTAATTTTATGGTTAATGAAAAACTGTTTAGTTCTCATTTGAATGAAGATTTGATTGTTGTTATGATTGACGATAAATTTTTACTGTGAATTTGATGCAATATTAGATTGTTGCTTGATGCTGTGGAAATTGAAAACTATCGTTTTAGAATTCTAATGAAAATTTTATAGATTTATGCAGAAATTGACAATCAATGTTTTGCTTTCAAATTTGATTTGAGCAACGTTTTTTGCCGTTATAATTGATTAGTTATAGTTAATTTTGAAGTCTCTTCTGTGTTGGAGCCTGACAGACCTCTGCGATGGTAGTCAGAAAAAAGTCTCCTCTGTGTTGGAGCCTGACAGACCTCTGCGATGGTAGTCAGAAAAAAAAGTCTCCTCTGTGTTGGAGCCTGACAGACCTCTGCGATGGTAGTCAGAAAAAGTCTCCTCTGTGTTGGAGCCTGACAGACCTCTGCGATGGTAGTCAGAAAAAAGTCTCCTCTGTGTTGGAGCCTGACAGACCTCTGCGATGGTAGTCAGAAAAAAGTCTCCTCTGTGTTGGAGCCTGACAGACCTCTGCGATGGTAGTCAGAAAAAGTCTCCTCTGTGTTGGAGCCTGACAGACCTCTGCGATGGTAGTCAGAAAAAAGTCTCCTCTGTGTTGGAGCCTGACAGACCTCTGCGATGGTAGTCAGAAAAAAGTCTCCTCTGTGTTGGAGCCTGACAGACCTCTGCGATGGTAGTCAGAAAAAGTCTCCTCTGTGTTGGAGCCTGACAGACCTCTGCGATGGTAGTCAGAAAAAAGTCTCCTCTGTGTTGGAGCCTGACAGACCTCTGCGATGGTAGTCAGAAAAAGTTTCCTCTGTGTTGGAGCCTGACAGTCCTCTGCGCTGGTAGTCAGATTAAAAAATGAATAATCTGTGCTGGAGTTCTTTGCGAAGGCAGTCAGATAACAATCTCCTCGATAAAGGAACCCGACAGACTTTTGTGATGATTTTTTTTAAATAACTACGCAGAAGAAGCCTTATGGATTTTAAAAATATATTGTTCAGCAAATCTTTTCATTCAATTAAGGACCGTCTTTAACATCACAAATCAAATTGACCTAAGAAAATGAATAAATAAATTTAAATGTGAAAGTGAGCACTTTTTGGTATCCACAAATAAAGCAATATGTATTTTGGCGTTATGTCTGTGAACTACCTAAAAAAATGATTTTAAATTCATCGAATAGGACTAAAACGGTTGTCACTAACTGGAGTTGTCCTCTCTTGAAAGATAAACCTCTAAATTGAAAGACGTTAATGATTAAGTATTCCATATTGATAGTTGTTATGGTTAATTGTTACTTTAATCGATTTACTCAGCTGTGATACAAAAGTTGCTTGAAACCCAACATTATTTCACAGGGAAGTAAAAATTTAAGTAATCGTTAACATGAACAATACATTATTAGTTAAAAAAGGTAAAATAATTCACTTAATAATTAATTTGATGCATTTTTAAATAATAAATAAAGGAATGATTAATCATCAGAAATGCTTAAAATATAATTTAAAGTGTGAGAGCGTTGCGTCACAAGAGAAAATAATACAAATATTTAAATATTAATATTGAGTTGAGAAATATGAGTGACAATTTGAGCAACGAAAAAAAACATTATTTTAAAAAAACTAGGAAATATTTATTATATTTATTTTTATTTTTCAATGCAATATCTGTTATTTGTTCAAAATAGTTCAAAATCATTATAGCAATTATGATTAGTCTGTATATTTTGATGTGAAAAGTCCGTGCGAAATTTGTAAATCACCCCCCGCTACCACGCGAACGTCAACGTTGCTTGTTTGACAGACAAGATTGTCTGGCCGCTGTGCACTCACACAGCCGTGCGCGCTCACTTCCGCTGAAAAGGAAAGCTCATTCAGTGTTCGCCAACGTGAGGAGCGGTCGTGCAGTGGAAGAAGTTCCACGCAAACCGTGTGCGCAGTTGTTCTGCTCCGCGAAAAGTGCTCGCCCCGCCGTAAAGTTGTGAAGTCCCGCAGGAGGACGCCCGAGGTTCACGTCCTCAGAAGCATCTACCGTGACTGGCCCTCGTCGGGAAGAAAACCGGCACCGTCCGCCGGCGAGGTAATGAATTCTACTGCACGTGGGCATTTTTGCACCTTTGCTCACGGAAACGAAAATTGTAGGGCCAAAAATGACGGACGACGATATTTGCACCGAAGGGACGAATCGGCACCGGAGCCGGCCTGCTGCCTTGGATCACTGGACGAAACACGCCGGCGCGCGGCATGTTGGGAGTGAACAATCTTCGCAAGATCAACGCAGGCGGGGAGAAAGTTTGGACGACGGCGGAGGCACGTGGAATCCGCTTGCTCCGCGGCGGTGCTCGTAAGTGGAAATGTTGGCCGGTCGGGCCGAGGTGAAGAATCCCGCGCGGACGCGAGCAAAGGGCGGCTCGCCACGCGGCAATTGGCGATCGAAGGGTGAGCAAGTGAGAGAGCAAGAGGAAGAGGCAAAGTGAGAAGAGCCGGGGAAGGAAAAAGAAGGAGGAAGAAGAAAACGGAATAATGCTAGATGCCGAAAGGGCGCATGGAGCACGAAAGAAGAAGAAAAGAGAGAGCAAGAAGAAGAGCATCAGGAAGATGTTGTACGCACACACACACACACTCACACCATCAATCGGTTCAATACACATGTTAAAAGACGAATTTTGTGCTTGTTTTTCTTATTACTTGAGCTCAAAGAGTAGCAGGAGAAGAATTATTGTAACATGGCGCCCAACAAAACGAACCCAATCAGGAAATTTAGCTAGTTTTTGTTAAATGTGTGTACCTTAGAGTCTGCTACGGTGAACAAGCTATGACAGCAGTAGGAGTAGGCTGTGAACAAGAAGAAAACAAAAAACGCTAGGCGGTAACAGTGAGGAGTTGAAGCCAGTTGTAGGCAATTGGCTGTCAGGCTCAGGAGAGGTAGCCATTGTGGGAGTTAAGCTGGAGACGTTTTGGGTCATGCAGGAGATGACCATCTGACCACCTGTCTGAGCAGATTACGCTGCTGTGTATCGTTAGTACCGTTATGTTTCGATCAACACGATCTGGGGAGCCTTGGGCTTCCGCACTTTAGTATTTTTGAGTTTGGTCTAGTTTAAGTATGTGACGTAGGTCACGGGTCAGACGGTCTCCAGCAAGCTTCTGGCGGAAGTTGTTTTGAGAATTTTCCGTGTGGGACTGTCATCCCACACGGAAAATTCTTCCCAAATGGCAGGGTTGTATAGCAATTATGATTAGTCTGTATATTTTGATGTGAAAAGTCCGTGCGAAATTTGTAAATCACCCCCCGCTACCACGCGAACGTCAACGTTGCTTGTTTGACAGACAAGATTGTCTGGCCGCTGTGCACTCACACAGCCGTGCGCGCTCACTTCCGCTGAAAAGGAAAGCTCATTCAGTGTTCGCCAACGTGAGGAGCGGTCGTGCAGTGGAAGAAGTTCCACGCAAACCGTGTGCGCAGTTGTTCTGCTCCGCGAAAAGTGCTCGCCCCGCCGTAAAGTTGTGAAGTCCCGCAGGAGGACGCCCGAGGTTCACGTCCTCAGAAGCATCTACCGTGACTGGCCCTCGTCGGGAAGAAAACCGGCACCGTCCGCCGGCGAGGTAATGAATTCTACTGCACGTGGGCATTTTTTGCACCTTTTGCTCACGGAAACGAAAATTGTAGGGCCAAAAATGACGGACGACGATATTTGCACCGAAGGGACGAATCGGCACCGGAGCCGGCCTGCTGCCTTGGATCACTGGACGAAACACGCCGGCGCGCGGCATGTTGGGAGGAACAATCTTCGCAAGATCAACGCAGGCGGGGAGAAAGTTTGGACGACGGCGGAGGCACGTGGAATCCGCTTGCTCCGCGGCGGTGCTCGTAAGTGGAAATGTTGGCCGGTCGGGCCGAGGTGAAGAATCCCGCGCGGACGCGAGCAAAGGGCGGTTCGCCACGCGGCAATTGGCGATCGAAGGGTGAGCAAGTGAGAGAGCAAGAGGAAGAGGCAAAGTGAGAAGAGCCGGGGAAGGAAAAAGAAGGAGGAAGAAGAAAACGGAATAATGCTAGATGCCGAAAGGGCGCATGGAGCACGAAAGAAGAAGAAAAGAGAGAGCAAGAAGAAGAGCATCAGGAAGATGTTGTACGCACACACACACACACTCACACCATCAATCGGTTCAATACACATGTTAAAAGACGAATTTTGTGCTTGTTTTTCTTATTACTTGAGCTCAAAGAGTAGCAGGAGAAGAATTATTGTAACATCATTCATTAATTTCGATAGAAATTATATTTCAACACTGTATCATTTTATTGAATTAAAAAAAAACTTTCAGAATTTTAGTAATGTAAATATATCAAAATTAAATTAAGAGAAACATTATTTTGAAATAAATTAAAGAAACTTTGGGGTTCTTTAATCGATTGTACATAATTATGAAACCAAACTTTTTCAAATAACATAACAGGAGTTTATCAGCAAAGGAAAAGTTAAAATTTTAAATAAGAAAAGAAATTATTGACAGGGATCGTAAAGATCGTGATTAAAAAAAATAAGTTTCTGTGAACAATCTACTCAAGTAATATATCAAAGTTGCTTGGAACCTATTTTACATTACGAGGAAAATAAAACAAAATATTTAAATATAAACATTTAAAAATCTTTCAGCTGTTTTTAGATACGTTTTGAAGGAAATTATGGTTAGGATATTGTCTCCTCCGTGTTGGAGCCTGACAGACCTCTGCGGTGGTAGTTTGAAAAATGTTTCGCCAGAGCTGGAACTCTTTGAGAAAGTAGTCGGATTGCAATCTATACATCTATGCATTACAAGAATAATTGAATAAAATATGTTTTTTGTTGTTATCTGATAAGCACAGTACATTTTGAAGGTATATATAAATAATATGACCTTAAACCATTGTTTTGATCATGATTAAATGTAACATTGAATAATCTAATCTACGGTAATATCAAAAGTGCTTGAATCCATACCTTTAGCTACAATAAATACAATTTGAAGAGAAAATTAATTTGACATATAATAGAAATCGAATATAGCAAAACGGCATTTATTTCAGTTTATATATTTTATTTTTATTGCAACAATTTACCACATGATTTTGTTTTATTCATTAGAATAATATTTTCTGTACTATGTTTTGTTTCAAGATAAACAAAAATATTATTAAGTAGACACAACAGAGAAAAAAAAACTATTCGGTAAAAACTATCGTTTGTGTGGTTAAAAGATCGCTTAAGTGAATATTAATAGAAAGTTCAAAATTTTTAATATAAAAGTTGAAAAATGTTGATACTACAGAACAAAATCGTTAAATCGGTAATTTTTTTTAAAGAAAGCTTTTGTGGCAAAAATAAATAACATTTGATTTTATTTTTTTTAATAAAAAAAAATGTATTTTGTGCAGCAAAGCACATTTTGAGCATTAATTGAATTATTTATATTATTTTTGCAATTTGCTTCATTTATTGAGATTGCTTTTCAAGAAATCATCTTAAACTGAAATATGGACTATTTTTTATTTTATAAAAGTGTACAGGTACTGATGAAAACAAATTCTTCAAAAATATTACTGATTTTGCATTTTTAGTAATTTTTGCCATGATTTATTAACAGTTTCAAAATTAGTTAAAATGCGGTAATTTTTGAAACAATGTTAAGCGGTGTTTGCACATCGGAAGGAACCGGTCAAGAAAAAAATCAAATGGGCAGCAGTAGAAGCGAAAGCATGCCAGATAGGGTGAAGAAAAGCCTCAAGAAAACGCTCCCTCTCCTTTGTTCTGCTGTTCGTAAAGCTGTTTCTTGACCCCTTTCCTTCCGATCTCCATACTAGCCTTTATTTAAAAAAAATGTTGTTTGTTTTAGCTGTACATCTTGGTTGGGAATAAATTACAGAAAAGTACAGATAAAAATATTGAAAATGAGGAAGGAATAAGCTTGCTTGTAGATCCATTTTGGGTGTTTTAGAGTATTAATTACAAACATATACTTTTCGTCACGTCTGCATTTAATATTAAAATCAGTTTATGTTTACCTTCAAGTCCCGTCTGGTGGATCAATCGGACGTGGCACTGGGCTTGGGCTCATAATTTATAGATCGGTTTGAACTCCGTGGCGGGCGCACATAAATTCAAAGTGTAAATTTGAGTAAAAACAATATCTGTGCCTGTCATCGTTTTTATTTCAGATTTTTTTTTTTAAATAAGTTAAATAAATTACCACATTGTATAAATTACCACATTTTTACGGTACACATAAATTTGAAACTTAAAAAACGCCAGAATTATGCTTCATTTGTTAATTAAGTCAGCAACATGTTAGATTTTTGAATTTAGAACACATTGTTTTATATTTCATATTCCCAAAATGATAATAAATAAAAATAATATGATTCCATTTCATTCAAAATGTTAAAAAAAATTGCTTTCGAATTTGAATTATTATTTTTTTAAATCGTGTTGTTTCAGCAATGTTTGTAAAATTTGCTTTTTAATTTTAAATTACATAAAATTTAAAGAAAATCAGGTAAACAATCACTAATCTCGTTTTGCATAAAAAATTGATAAACCTGCATTTATTTGAGAAATATTTGTGGTTTTTGTTTTTCTCCTCGTTTTTTCTTTTTCTTATATTTTCAGGTGTTTTTAAATTTTCAACCTCATCAGCGCATTCCATTTTCTACAACTCCTGTCATTGTCGTGATCGGGGACTTTCTTTTATAATAAAAACACAGATATTTTGCAATCAACAAACAACACGTCTTATTCCACAGAAATTAACCACAAAACTGATTTGACAATCTTCATTCTCTCTTTCGCCAGCCGCGCGCATCTCGTTGTTTTCTCGCTTGTTGTTCTCTCTCGCAGCTCGCTAGCGCGCTCTCGCACTCCATCCGCAATCAGCTAACAAGGCAATATTCATGAAGGTTTGCACTTTTTGTTGCGCTCTTAACTATTATTTATGAATTATATCAATGTTATAATAAATACTCATTTAATAATTTATTACATATTCAATCCTGCAACCCATAATCCCTACATTCTCCCTCTTTTCTACTCTCAAGATGACGAATATCAATCATAATTCCTAACAGAAAAATTGCATGAATGCTAAATCAATCAATGTTTTTTTTTAAATTTCCTAAAAGATTTTCGTCGGGTTCCTCGACTTTGTTTTCATGCTGATCTAAATACGAAAGCGCAGTCTTCGAAATGTTTCATCTATGTTGTCCAAGAGACTGACATCCGATCGCAGGAGTTGTAGAAAATGGAATGCACTGATGAGGTTGAAAATTTAAAACACCTGAAAATATAAGAAAAAGAAAAAACGAGGAGAAAAACAAAAACCACAAATATTTCTCAAATAAACGCAGGTTTATCAATTTTTATGCAATACGAGATTAGTGATTGTTTACCTGATTTTCTTTAAATTTTATGTAATTTAAAATTAAAAAGCAAATTTTACAAACATTGCTGAAGCAACACAACACGATTTAAAAAAATAATAATTCAAATTCAAAAGCAATATTTTTTTTAAAACATTTCGAATTAAATGGAATCAAATTATTTTTCTTTATTATCATTTTGTGAATATGAAATATAAAACAATGTGTTCTAAATTCAAAAATCTAACATGTTGCTGACTTAATTAACAAATGAAGCATAATCCTGGCGTTTTTAAAGTTTTAAATTCATGTGTACCATATAAAACAAAGAATAAACATTTCTAAAAATATATACAATGTGGTAATTTATTTTATTTATTTAAAAAAAATCTGAAACAAAAACTATGACAGGCACAGATATTGTTTTTACTCAAATTTACACTTTGAATTTATGTGCGCCCGCCACGGAGTTCAAATCGATCAGCCCAGTGCCACGTCCGATTGATCCACCAGACGGGACTTGAAGTTAAACATAAACTGATTTTAATATTAAATGCAGTCGTGATGAAAAGTATATGTTTGTAATTAACACCCAAAAACACCCAAAATGGATCCACAAGCAAGCTTATTCCTTCCTCATTTTCAATATTTTTATCTGTACTTTTCATGTTATTTATTCCCAGCCAAGCTGTACTGCTAAAACAAACAACTTTTTTTTTATATAAAGGCTAATATGGAGATCGGAAGGAAAGGAAGGTTTTACGAACAGCAGAACAAAGGAGAGGGAGCGTTTTCTTGGGGCTTTTCTTCACCCTATCTGGCTTGCTTTCGCTTCTACTGCTGCCCATTTGATTTTTTTCTTGACCGGTTCCTTCTGATGTACATACACCGCTTAACATTGTATCAAAATTACCGCATTTTAACTAATTTTGAAACTGTTAATAAATCATGGCAAAAATTACTAAAATGCAAAATCAGTAATATTTTTAAAGAATTTGTTTTCATCAGTACCGGTACACTTTCATAAAATAAAAAATAGTCCGTATTTCAGTTTAGGATGATTTCTTAAAAGCAATCTCAATAAATGAAGCAAATTGCAAAAATAATATAAATAATTCAATTAATGCTCAAAATGTGCTTTGCTGCACAAAATACATTTTTCATAAAAATAAAATCAAATGTTGTTTATTCTTGCCACAAAAGCTTTCTTAAATATTTTTTACCGATTTAACGATTTTGATCTGTAAATGCATGGTAGTATCAACATTTTTCAACTTTTATATTAAAAATTTTGAACTTTCTATTAATATTCACTTACGCGATCTTTTAACCAAACAAACGATAGTTTTTACCGAATAGTTTTTTTTCTCTGTTATGTCTACTTAATAATATTTTTGTTTATCTTGAAACAAAACATAGTTCAGAAAATATTATTCTAATGAATAAAACAAAATCATGTGGTAAATTGTTGCAATAAAAATAAAATATATAAATTGAAATAAATGCCGTTCCGCTATATTCGATTTCTATTATATGTCAAATTAATTTTCTCTTCAAATTGTATTTAAAGTAGCTAAAGGTATGGATCCAAGCACTTTTGATATTACCGTAGATTAGATTATTTAATGTTACATTTAATCATGATCAAAACAATGTTTAAGATCATTTTATTTATAAATACCTTCAAAATGTACTGTGCTTATCAGATAACAACAAAAAAAATATTTTATTCAATTATTCTTGTAATGCATAGATGTATAGATTGCAATCTGACTACTTTCTCAAAGGGTTCCAGCTCAGGCGAAACATTTTTCAAACTACCACCGCAGAGGTCTGTCAGGCTCCAACACGGAGGAGACAATATCCTAACCATAAATTCCTTCAAAACGTATCTTGCTTACCTTAAAAACAGCTGAAAGATTTTTTAATGTTTTATTTTAAATATTTGGTTTTATTTTTCTCGTAATGTAAAATGGGTTCCAAGCAACTTTGATATATTACTTGAGTAGATTGTTCACAGAAACTTATTTTTTTTTAATCACGATCTTTACGATCCCTGTCAATGGTTTCTTTTCTTATTTAAAATTTTAACTTTTTCTTTGTTGATAAACTCCTGTTATGTAATTTGAAAAAGTTTGGTTTCATAATTAAGTACAATCGATTAAAGAACCCCAAAGTTTCTTTAATTTATTTTAAAATAATGTTTCTTTTAATTTAATTTTGATATATTTACTTTACAAAAATTCTGAAAGTGTTTTTAACTCAATAAAATGATACATTGTTAAAATATAATTTCTATCGAAATTAATGAATGATTTTGAACTATTTTGATACAAATCACAGATATTGCATTGAAAAAATAAAAATTAATATAATAAATATAAATGTTTCCTAGTTTTTTTTTAATTATGCTTTTTTTTTCGTTGCTCAAATTGTCACTCCTACTTCTCAAATTCAAAATTAATATTTAAATATTTGTATTATTTTCTCTTGTGACGCAACGCTCTCACACTTTAAATTATATTTTAAGAATTTCTGATGATTAATCATTCCTTTATTTATTATTTAAAAATGCATCAAATTAATTATTAAGTGAATTATTTTACCTTTTTTAACTAATAATGTATTGTTCATGTTAACGATTACTTAAATTTTTACTTCCCTGTGAAATAATGTTAGGTTTCAAGCAACTTTTGTATCACAGCTGAGTAAATCGATTAAAGTAACAATTAACCATAACTACTATCAATATGGAATACTTAATCATTAGCGTCTTTCAATTTAGAGGTTTATCTTTCAAGAGAGGACAACTCCAGTGTTATATAAAGTGACAACCGTTTTAGTCCTATTCGATGAATTTAAAATCATTTTTTTTTGGGTAGTTCACAGACATAACTCCAAAATACATATTGCTTTATCTGTGGATACCAAAAGTGCTCACTTTCACATTTAAATTTATTTATTCATTTTCTTAGGTCAATTTCTTTTGTGATGTTAAAGACGGTTCTTAATTGAATGAAAAGATTTGCTGAACAATATATTTCTAAAATCCATAAGGCTCCTTCTGCGAAGTTATTTTAAAAAAAATCATCACAAAAGTCTGTCGGGTTCCTTTATCGAGGAGATTGTTATCTGACTGCTTTCGCAAAGAACTCCAGCACAGATCATTCATTTTTTTTAATCTGACTACCATCACAGAGGTCTGTCAGGCTCCAACACAGAGAAGACTTTTTTCTGACTACCATCGCAGAGGTCTGTCAGGCTCCAACACAGAGGAGACTTTTTTCTGACTACCATCGCAGAGGTCTGTCAGGCTCCAACACAGAGAAGACTTTTTTCTGACTACCATCGCAGAGGTCTGTCAGGCTCCAACACAGAGGAGACTTTTTTTCTGACTACCATCGCAGAGGTCTGTCAGGCTCCAACACAGAGGAGACTTTTTTTTCTGACTACCATCGCAGAGGTCTGTCAGGCTCCAACACAGAGGAGACTTTTTTCTGACTACCATCGCAGAGGTCTGTCAGGCTCCAACACAGAGGAGACTTTTTTCTAACTACCATCGCAGAGGTCTGTCAGGCTCCAACACAGAGAAGACTTTTTTCTGACTACCATCGCAGAGGTCTGTCAGGCTCCAACACAGAGGAGACTTTTTTTCTGACTACCATCGCAGAGGTCTGTCAGGCTCCAACACAGAGGAGACTTTATTCTGACTACCATCACAGAGGTTTGTCAGTCTCCAACACAGAAGAGACTTCAAAATTAACTATGACTAATCAATTATAACGGCAAAAAACGTTGCTCAAATCAAATTTCAAAGACGTGTTGTTTGTGAAGTTCAAATGTGGTCGGTATCCACCGATAAAGCAATATGTATTTTGGCGTTATGTCTGTGAACTACCTAAAAAAATGATTTTAAATTCATCGAATAGGACTAAAACGGTTGTCACTATAACTATCACTGGAGTTGTCCTCTCTTGAAAGATAACCCTCTAAATTGAAAGACTTTTATGATTAAGTATTCCAAATTGATAGTTGTTATGGTTAATTGTTACTTTAATCGATTTACTCAGCTGTGATACAAAAGTTGCTTGAAACCACGGGATTGAAACTCGTCTGAAAAACCTGTATCATTTTCTCAATCAAAACGGTGGCGCCGCGTGGTGGTAGCTGCCCTGTTTATTACACTGTGAAATTATCCATGGCTAATCCAAGGAACCAAAAGGTGACAACAGAAATGTCCGCCCAAAAGGGGTGCTGCAAAAAAACTCCTTATTTAAAAAAAAATCCTAACAAATCAGCAACGAATTACAAGTTTGATAGTCGAACTACACTTAAAAGTTTGTTTTGTTATTTGTTTTTGCAAAACCGCATATTTTTTAACCAAAGTGTAAAAAATATTCGTAACTACCTTTTGCCTCTTGGAGAGACTTTTTTTCTGACTACCATCGCAGAGGTCTGTCAGGCTCCAACACAGAGGAGACCTTTTTTTCTGACTACCATCGCAGAGGCCTGTCAGGCTCCAACACAGAAGAGACTTCAAAATTAACTATGACTAATCAATTATAACGGCAAAAAACGTTGCTCAAAGCAAATTTCAAAGCAAAACATTGATTGTCAATTTCTGCATAAATCTATAAAGTTTTCATTAGAATTCTAAAACGATCGTTTTCAATTTCCATCAAGCAACAATCTAATATTGCATCAAATTCACAGTACCGTAATCTGGGGTGAATCAGGACTACAGTCTGAATAGGGACAGCAGTTTTAGAGCACTTAAAGCTTTTAAATTTGGAAATGAATGTACACATTTTGTTGGCCTGAGTCTGATCTAACCGAAACCAACCAGAAAAATCAAAATATTGTGCTCCAATATGGTTAAAACTGCTGTCCCAATTCGCCCCATGTGTCCCGATTGACCCCAGTTTACGGTAACAATTTATCGTCAATAATAACAACAATCAAATCTTCATTCAAATGAGAACTAAACATTTTTTCATTAACCATAAAATTAATAATCAAATTTTGCATCAACTTCAAAACAAAACATTGGTCATCAATTACCATATAAACAATCAAATATTGCGTCAAATTTAAAACTCAAAATTGCCCATCATAAAACAACAATCAAATATTGCATGAAATTTAAAACCGAAAAAATACCGTTCTATAATAACAAAACTCAAATTCAGAAAACAAATCTTGGCCTTCGATTGCCACAACAAAAAGCAAATCTATCATCATATTCAAAATAAAAACTGGTTTTCGATTACCACAATATCAATCAAACCTCTGTCTTACTCGAAACAAAATATTGGTTTTCATTTATCGCAAAAATAAGCAAATTTGTCATCTTATCATAACAAAACATTGGCCATTAATTCCCTCATCAACAATCAAATCTTTCAATCAAAATTAAACCTGTAAATTTTGTAATTTGTGATTTTATTGGACTTTGCATCAAGTCATTGCCACAACAAGCATATCTTTCATTAAATTTAAAACAAAACTAACAAGAAGCAAATATTTATCTTATTCAAAAATAAACATTGGTCTTCAATTACCAAAATAACCAGCATCCAATCCAAAATAAAAAATAAAAATAATGATCATCAATAATAACAACAATCCATAACAATCAAATTTTGCATCAAATTCAAAACAAAACATTGGTCGTCAATTATAATAACAACAATAAAATTCAAACAACAAATTTGATTTCAATTACCAAAACAACAACTAAATTATCTACCTTCAGTCGCAAACTAATACTCCATCAAATTCAAAACGAAATATTGATTTTCAATTTCCACAATCTTGTCAAATCTTTTGTCAAATTATAAACAAAATATTGATTTTCATCAATCACAAAAATAAGAAAAAAAAATTGAAGTCTAATTCGTAACAAAACATTAGAGTTCAACTTCCACAACAACAATTATACATTGCATCAAATTAAAAACAAAACATTGGTCGTCAATCAAAACAACAACAATCAAATCTAAAGCAAAAATGTGATTGTACAAAAACAATCAAATTTCGAGCAAATTATTTGCCTTCAAATTCCACCATAAACTTAGAATAAAACATTGGTTTTCAATAATCACAACGAAAAGCCAAACTTACTACTTCAAAACAAAACATTCGTTCCCAATATCACAACAACAAGCAAATCATTCATTAAATTCAAGACCGTCAATTATCGCAGAAAGTTTTATGCCTTTTATCAATTTCAAATAACAAGTTCAAGCAAAAATCTACCTGTTTCAAAACACAGGCAAAACAACAAAGCGAAACCTTGGACCTGCATCCTGGCAGGTAAACAAAACTGTTGGATTTCACAACACAACAATTCAAGCAAAACAAATGATCTTTCATGAATCAAAAGGTTCGACTTACCGGACTGTGCCATTGTCGTGATCGGGGACTTTCTTTTATAATAAAAACACAGATATTTTGCAATCAACAAACAACACGTCTTATTCCATAGAAATTATTGTATTGTTTTGCCTGTGTTTTGAAACAGGTAGATTTTTGCTTGAACTTGTTATTTGAAATTGATAAAAGGCATAAAACTTTCTGCGATAATTGACGGTCTTGAATTTAATGAATGATTTGCTTGTTGTTGTGATATTGGGAACGAATGTTTTGTTTTGAAGTAGTAAGTTTGGCTTTTCGTTGTGATTATTGAAAACCAATGTTTTATTCTAAGTTTATGGTGGAATTTGAAGGCAAATAATTTGCTCGAAATTTGATTGTTTTTGTACAATCACATTTTTGCTTTAGATTTGATTGTTGTTGTTTTGATTGACGACCAATGTTTTGTTTTTAATTTGATGCAATGTATAATTGTTGTTGTGGAAGTTGAACTCTAATGTTTTGTTACGAATTAGACTTCAATTTTTTTTTCTTATTTTTGTGATTGATGAAAATCAATATTTTGTTTATAATTTGACAAAAGATTTGACAAGATTGTGGAAATTGAAAATCAATATTTCGTTTTGAATTTGATGGAGTATTAGTTTGCGACTGAAGGTAGATAATTTAGTTGTTGTTTTGGTAATTGAAATCAAATTTGTTGTTTGAATTTTATTGTTGTTATTATAATTGACGACCAATGTTTTGTTTTGAATTTGATGCAAAATTTGATTGTTATGGATTGTTGTTATTATTGATGATCATTATTTTTATTTTTATTTTGGATTGGATGCTGGTTATTTTGGTAATTGAAGACCAATGTTTATTTTTGAATAAGATAAATATTTGCTTCTTGTTAGTTTTGTTTTAAATTTAATGAAAGATATGCTTGTTGTGGCAATGACTTGATGCAAAGTCCAATAAAATCACAAATTACAAAATTTACAGGTTTAATTTTGATTGAAAGATTTGATTGTTGATGAGGGAATTAATGGCCAATGTTTTGTTATGATAAGATGACAAATTTGCTTATTTTTGCGATAAATGAAAACCAATATTTTGTTTCGAGTAAGACAGAGGTTTGATTGATATTGTGGTAATCGAAAACCAGTTTTTATTTTGAATATGATGATAGATTTGCTTTTGTTGTGGCAATCGAAGGCCAAGATTTGTTTTCTGAATTTGAGTTTTGTTATTATAGAACGGTATTTTTTCGGTTTTAAATTTCATGCAATATTTGATTGTTGTTTTATGATGGGCAATTTTGAGTTTTAAATTTGACGCAATATTTGATTGTTTATATGGTAATTGATGACCAATGTTTTGTTTTGAAGTTGATGCAAAATTTGATTATTAATTTTATGGTTAATGAAAAAATGTTTAGTTCTCATTTGAATGAAGATTTGATTGTTGTTATTATTGACGATAAATTGTTACCGTAAACTGGGGTCAATCGGGACACATGGGGCGAATTGGGACAGCAGTTTTAACCATATTGGAGCACAATATTTTGATTTTTCTGGTTGGTTTCGGTTAGATCAGACTCAGGCCAACAAAATGTGTACATTCATTTCCAAATTTAAAAGCTTTAAGTGCTCTAAAAACTGCTGTCCCTATTCAGACTGTAGTCCCGATTCACCCCAGATTACGGTACTGTGAATTTGATGCAATATTAGATTGTTGCTTGATGGAAATTGAAAACGATCGTTTTAGAATTCTAATGAAAACTTTATAGATTTATGCAGAAATTGACAATCAATGTTTTGCTTTGAAATTTGCTTTGAGCAACGTTTTTTGCCGTTATAATTGATTAGTCATAGTTAATTTTGAAGTCTCTTCTGTGTTGGAGCCTGACAGGCCTCTGCGATGGTAGTCAGAAAAAAAGGTCTCCTCTGTGTTGGAGCCTGACAGACCTCTGCGATGGTAGTCAGAAAAAAAGTCTCCTCTGTGTTGGAGCCTGACAGACCTCTGCGATGGTAGTCAGAAAAAAAGTCTCCTCTGTGTTGGAGCCTGACAGACCTCTGCGATGGTAGTCAGAAAAAAGTCTCCTCTGTGTTGGAGCCTGACAGACCTCTGCGATGGTAGTCAGAAAAAAGTTTCCTCTGTGTTGGAGCCTGACAGACCTCTGCGATGGTAGTCAGAAAAAGTCTCCTCTGTGTTGGAGCCTGACAGACCTCTGCGATGGTAGTCAGAAAAAAAGTCTCCTCTGTGTAGGAGCCTGACAGACCTCTGCGATGGTAGTCAGAAAAAAAGTCTCCTCTGTGTTGGAGCCTGACAGACCTCTGCGATGGTGGTCAGAAAAAAGTCTCCTCTGTGTTGGAGCCTGACAGACCTCTGCGATGGTAGTCAGATTAAAAAAAAATGAATAATCTGTGCTGGAGTTCTTTGCGAAAGCAGTCAGATAACAATCTCCCAACCCGGGAGCATGTTGACAGCTCCCATACAAACTGAGCGTACCCCTTTTTGTGGGCCCAGTGGGCCTAAGATGGCGGCCTTCGTTATTATTTAGCAAAACTTTTGAAAATGGCGAATAGTTGAAATAAATATAATTGTAGCCTTGTTTCGGTTTAAAACGACAAAATAAGCAGTCTGGAATCATTTTCTTAAAAAACTTCTTTAGAGATACGCCACGTTCAAATATTAGTCTAGAACAGATGAAGTGAGCGTGCCGCGAAAGCCGTCACAAAAAAAAAGTTTTCCATGTAAATTTCGAATTGCGTATTTAATGGGCGGACTCCGAGTAGGCCCACTGGCCATCTGTCGGTGTATAAGCGCAACTCACGAAAACTGTCATCTTAGGGTCCGGCTGCAATCTCCTCGATAAAGGAACCCGACAGACATTTGTGATGATTTTTTTTAAATAACTTCGCAGAAGGAGCCTTATGGATTTTAAAAATATATTGTTCAGCAAATCTTTTCATTCAATTAAGGACCGTCTTTAACATCACAAAAGAAATTGACCTAAGAAAATGAATAAATAAATTTAAATGTGAAAGCGAGCACTTTTTGGTATCCACAAATAAAGCAATATGTATTTTGGCGTTATGTCTGTGAACTACCTAAAAAATGATTTTAAATTCATCGAATAGGACTTAAACGGTTGTCACTAACACTGGAGTTGTCCTCTCTTGAAAGATAAACCTCTAAATTGAAAGACGTTAATGATTCCATATTGATTGTTGTTATGGTTAATTGTTACTTTAATCGATTTACTCAGCTGTGATACAAAAGTTGCTTGAAACCCAACATTATTTCACAGGGAAGTAAAAATTTAAGTAGTCGTTGACATGAACAATACATTATTAGTTTAAAAAAAGGTAAAATAATTCACTTAATAATTAATTTGATGCATTTTTAAATAATAAATAAAGGAATGATTAATCATCAGAAATGCTTAAAATATAATTTAAAGTGTGAGAGCGTTGTGTCACAACAGAAAATAATACAAATATTTAAAGATTAATTTTGAGTTGAGAAGTATGAGTGACAATTTAAGCAACGAAAAAAAAACATTATTTTGAAAAAACTATGAAATATTTATTGTATTTATTTTTATTTTTCAATGCAATATCTGTTATTTGTATCAAAATAGTTCAAAATCATGCATTAATTTCGATGGAAATTATATTTTAACACTGTATCATTTTATTGAGTAAAAAAAAAATTTCAGAATTTTAGTAATGTAAATATATCAAAATTAAATTAAGAGAAACATTATTTTGAAATAAATTAAAGAAACTTTGGGGTTCTTTAATCGATTGTACATAATTATGAAACCAAACTTTTTCAAATTACATAACAGGAGTTTATCAGCAAAGAAAAAGTTAAAATTTTAAATAAGAAAAGAAATTATTGACAGGGATCGTAAAGATCGTGATTAAAAAAAAATAAGTTTCTGTGAACAATCTTCTCAAGTAATATATCAAAGTTGCTTGGAACCCATTTTACATTACGAGAAAAATAAAACAAAATATTTAAATATAAAACATTAAAAAATAATTCAGCTGTTTTTAGATCAGCAAGATACGTTTTGAAGGAAATTATGGTTAGGATATTGTCTCCTCCGTGTTGGAGCCTGACAGACCTCTGCGGTGGTAGTTTGAAAAATGTTTCGCATGAGCTGGAACTCTTTGAGAAAGTAGTCAGATTGCAAACTATACATCTATGCACTACAAGAATAATTGAATAAAATATGTTTTTTGTTGTTATCTGATAAGCACTGTACATTTTGAAGGTATATATAAATAATATGACCTTAAACATTGTTTTGATCATGATTAAATGTAACATTGAATAATCTAATCTACGGTAATATCAAAAGTGCTTGAATCCATACCCTTAGCTACAATAAATACAATTTGAAGAGAAAATTAATTTGACATATAATAGCAATCGAATATAGCGGAACGGCATTTATTTCAGTTTATATATTTTATTGTTATTGCAACAATTTACCACATGATTTTGTTTTATTCATTAGAATAATATTTTCTGTACTATGTTTTGTTTCAAGATAAACAAAAATATTATTAAGTAGACACAACAGAGAAAAAAAAACTATTCGGTAAAAACTATCGTTTGTCTGGTTAAAAGATCGCGTAAGTGAATATTAATAGAAAGTTCAAAATTTTTAATATAAAAGTTGAAAAATGTTGATACTACCATGCATTTACAGAACAAAATCGTTAAATCGGTATTTTTTTTTAAAGAAAGCTTTTGTTGCAAAAATAAACAACATTTGATTTTATTTTTTTATAAAAAATGTATTTTGTGCAGCAAAGCACATTTTGAGCATTAATTGAATTATTTATATTATTTTTGCAATTTGCTTCATTTATTGAGATTGCTTTTCAAGAAATCATCTTAAACTGAAATATGGACTATTTTTTATTTTATAAAAGTGTACCGGTACTGATGAAAACAAATTCTTCGAAAATATTACTGATTTTGCATTTTAGTAATTTTTGCCATGATTTATTAACAGTTTCAAAATTAGTTAAAATGCGGTAATTTTTGATACAATGTTAAGCGGTGTTTGCACATCGGAAGGAACCGGTCAAGAAAAAATTCAAATGGGCAGCAGTAGAAGCGAAAGCAAGCCAGATAGGGTGAAGAAAAGCCTCAAGAAAACGCTCCCTCTCCTTTGTTCTGCTGTTTGTAAAGCTGTTTCTTGACCCCTTTTCTTCCGATCTACATACTAGCCTTTATTTAAAAAAAATGTTGTTTGTTTTAGCTGTACAGCTTGGTTGGGAATAAATTACAGAAAAGTACAGATAAAAATATTGAAAATGAGGAAGGAATAAGCTTGCTTGTAGATCCATTTTGGGTGTTTTGGGTATTAATTACAAACGTATACTTTTCGTCACGTCTGCATTTAATATTAAAATCAGTTTATGTTTACCTTCAAGTCCCGTCTGGTGGATCAATCGGACGTGGCACTGGGCTTGGGCTCATAATCCATAGATCGGTTTGAACTCCGTGGCGGGCGCACATAAATTCAAAGTGTAAATTTGAGTAAAAACAATATCTGTGCCTGTCATAGTTTTTGTTTCAGATTTTTTTTTTTTTAAATAAGTTAAATAAATTACCACATTGTATATATTTTTAGAAATGTTTATTCTTTGTTTTTTATGGTACACATAAATTTAAAACTTTAAAAACGCCAGAATTATGCTTCATTTGTTATTTAAGTCAGCAACATGTTAGATTTTTGAATTTAGAACACATTGTTTTATATTTCATATTCACAAAATGATAATAAATAAAAATAATGTGATTCCATTTCATTCGAAATGTTTAAAAAAATAAAAACTGCTTTTGAATTTGAATTATAATTTTTTAAATCGTGTTGTTTCAGCAATGTTTGTAAAATTTGCTTTTTAATTTTAAATTACATAAAATTTAAAGAAAATCAGGTAAACAATCACTAATCTCGTATTGCATAAAAAATTGATAAACATGCGTTTATTTGAGAAATATTTGTGGTTTTTGTTTTTCTCCTCGTTTTTTTCTTTTTTTCTTATATTTTCAGGTGTTTTTAAATTTTCAACCTCATCAGCGCATTCAATTTTCTACAACTCCTGCGATCGGATGTCAGTCTCTTGGACAACATAGATGAAACATTTCGAAGACTGCGCTTTCGTATTTAGATCAGCATGAAAACAAAGTCGAGGAACCCGACGAAAATCTTTTAGGAAATTAAAAAAAATATTGATTGATTTAGCATTCATGCAATTTTTCTGTTAGGAATTATGATTGATATCTTGAGAGTAGAAAAGATGGAGAATGTAGGGATTATGGGTTGCAGGACTGAATATGTAATAAATTATTAAATGAGTATTTATTATAAGATTGATATAATTCATAAATAAGAGTTAAGAGCGCAACAAAAAGTGCGCACCTTCATGAATATTGCCTTGTTAGCGGATTGTGGATTGAGTGCGAGAGCGCGCTAGCGAGCTGCGAGAGAGAACAACGAGCGAGAAAACAACGAGATGCGCGCGGCCGGCGAAAGAGAGAATGAAGATTGTCAAATCAGTTTGGTGGTTAATTTCTATGGAATAAGACGTGTTGTTTGTTGATTGCAAAATATCTGTGTTTTTATTATAAAAGAAAGTCCCCGATCACGACAATGGCGTCAACCCCCTTATTTCTGTGGAATAAGACGTGTTGTTTGTTGATTGCAAAATATCTGTGTTTTTATTATAAAAGAAAGTCCCCGATCACGACAATGGCACAGTCCGGTAAGTCGAACCTTTTTGATTCATGAAAGATCATTTGTTTTGCTTGAATTTTTGTGTTGTGAAATCCAACAGTTTTGTTTACCTGCCAGGAAGCAGGTCCAAATTTCGCTTTGTTGTTGTGCCTGTGTTTTGAAACAGGTAGATTTTTGCTTGAACTTGTTATTTGAAATTGATAAAGGCATAAAACTATCTGCGATAGTTGACGGTCTTGAATTTAATGAATGATTTGCTTGTTGTTGTGATATTGGGAACGAATGTTTTGTTTTGAAGTTGTAAGTTTGGCTTTTCGTTGTGATAATTGAAAACCAATGTTTTATTCTAAGTTAATGGTGGAATTTGAAGGCAAATAATTTGTTCGAAATTTGATTGTTTTTGTACAATCACATTTTTGCTTTAGATTTGATTGTTGTTGTTTTGATTGACGACCAATGTTTTGTTTTAATTTGATGCAATGTTTAATTGTTGTTGTGGAAATTGAACTCCAATGTTTTGTTACGAATTAGACTTAATTTTTTTTTATTATTTTTGTGATTGATGAAAATCAATATTTTGTTTATAATTTGACAAAAGATTTGACAAGATTGTGGAAATTGAAAATCAATATTTCTTTTTGAATTTGATGGAGGATTAGTTTGTGATTGAAGGTAGATAATTTGTTTTTAATTTAGTTGTTGTTTTGGTAATTGAAATCAAATTTGTTGTTTGAATTTTATAGTTGTTATTATAATTGACGACCAATGTTTTGTTTTGAATTTGATGCAAAATTTGATTGTTATGGATTGTTGTTATTATTGATGATCATTATTTTTATTTTGGATTGGATGCTGGTTATTTTGGTTATTGAAGACCAATGTTTATTTTTGAATAAGATAAATATTTGCTTCTTGTTAGTTTTGTTTTAAATTTAATGAAAGATATGCTTGTTGTGGCAATAACTTGATGCAAAGTACAATAAAATCACAAATTACAAAATTTACAGGTTTAATTTTGATTGAAAGAGTTGATTGTTGATGAGGGAATTAAAGACCAATGTTTTGTTATGATAAGATGACAAATTTGCTTATTTTTGCGATAAATGAAAACCAATATTTTGTTTCGATTAAGATACGAGGTTTGATTGATATTGTGGTAATCGAAAACCAGTTATTATTTTGAATATGATGATAGATTTCCTTTTTGTTGCGGCAATCGAAGGCCAAGATTTGTTTTCAGAATTTGAGTTTTGTTATTATAGAAAGGTATTTTTTTTCGATTTCAAATTTCATGCAATATTTGATTGTGGTTTTATGATGGGCAATTTTGAGTTTTAAATTTGACGCAATATTTGATTGTTTATATGGTAATTGATGACCAATGTTTTGTTTTGAAGTTGATGCTAAATTTGATTATTAATTTTATGGTTAATGAAAAATGTATAGTTCTCATTTGAATGAAGATTTGATTGTTGTTATTATTGACGATAAATTTTTAATGTGAATTTGATGCAATATTAGATTGTTGCTTGATGCTGTGGAAATTGAAAACTATCGTTTTAGAATTCTAATGAAAATTTTATAGATTTATGCAGAAATTGACAATCAATGTTTTGCTTTGAAATTTGATTTGAGCAACGTTTTTTGCCGTTATAATTGATTAGTCATAGTTAATTTTGAAGTCTCTTCTGTGTTGGAGACTGACAAACCTCTGTGATGGTAGTCAGAATAAAGTCTCCTCTGTGTTGGAGCCTGACAGACCTCTGCGATGGTAGTCAGAAAAAAGTCTTCTCTGTGTTGGAGCCTGACAGACCTCTGTGATGGTAGTCAGATTAAAAAAAATGAATGATCTGTGCTGGAGTTCTTTGCGAAAGCAGTCAGATAACAATCTCCTCGATAAAGGAACCCGACAGACTTTTGTGATGATTTTTTTTAAAATAACTTCGCAGAAGGAGCCTTATGGATTTTAGAAATATATTGTTCAGCAAATCTTTTCATTCAATTAAGAACCGTCTTTAACATCACAAAAGAAATTGACCTAAGAAAATGAATAAATAAATTTAAATGTGAAAGTGAGCACTTTTTGGTATCCACAGATAAAGCAATATGTATTTTGGAGTTATGTCTGTGAACTACCCAAAAAAAAATGATTTTAAATTCATCGAATAGGACTAAAACGGTTGTCACTTTATATAACACTGGAGTTGTCCTCTCTTGAAAGATAAACCTCTAAATTGAAAGACGCTAATGATTAAGTATTCCATATTGATAGTAGTTATGGTTAATTGTTACTTTAATCGATTTACTCAGCTGTGATACAAAAGTTGCTTGAAACCTAACATTATTTCACAGGGAAGTAAAAATTTAAGTAATCGTTAACATGAACAATACATTATTAGTTAAAAAAGGTAAAATAATTCACTTAATAATTAATTTGATGCATTTTTAAATAATAAATAAAGGAATGATTAATCATCAGAAATTCTTAAAATATAATTTAAAGTGTGAGAGCATTGCGTCACAAGAGAAAATAATACAAATATTTAAATATTAATTTTGAATTTGAGAAGTAGGAGTGACAATTTGAGCAACGAAAAAAAAAAGCATAATTAAAAAAAAACTAGGAAACATTTATATTTATTATATTAATTTTTATTTTTCAATGCAATATCTGTGATTTGTATCAAAATAGTTCAAAATCATTCATTAATTTCGATAGAAATTATATTTTAACAATGTATCATTTTATTGAGTTAAAAACACTTTCAGAATTTTTGTAAAGTAAATATATCAAAATTAAATTAAAAGAAACATTATTTTAAAATAAATTAAAGAAACTTTGGGGTTCTTTAATCGATTGTACTTAATTATGAAACCAAACTTTTTCAAATTACATAACAGGAGTTTATCAGCAAAGAAAAAGTTAAAATTTTAAATAAGAAAAGAAACCATTGACAGGGATCGTAAAGATCGTGATTAAAAAAAAATAAGTTTCTGTGAACAATCTACTCAAGTAATATATCAAAGTTGCTTGGAACCCATTTTACATTACGAGAAAAATAAAACCAAATATTTAAAAATAAAACATTAAAAAATCTTTCAGCTGTTTTTAAGGTAAGCAAGATACGTTTTGAAGGAATTTATGGTTAGGATATTGTCTCCTCCGTGTTGGAGCCTGACAGACCTCTGCGGTGGTAGTTTGAAAAATGTTTCGCCTGAGCTGGAACCCTTTGAGAAAGTAGTCAGATTGCAATCTATACATCTATGCATTACAAGAATAATTGAATAAAATATTTTTTTTGTTGTTATCTGATAAGCACAGTACATTTTGAAGGTATTTATAAATAAAATGATCTTAAACATTGTTTTGATCATGATTAAATGTAACATTAAATAATCTAATCTACGGTAATATCAAAAGTGCTTGGATCCATACCTTTAGCTACTTTAAATACAATTTGAAGAGAAAATTAATTTGACATATAATAGAAATCGAATATAGCGGAACGGCATTTATTTCAATTTATATATTTTATTTTTATTGCAACAATTTACCACATGATTTTGTTTTATTCATTAGAATAATATTTTCTGAACTATGTTTTGTTTCAAGATAAACAAAAATATTATTAAGTAGACATAACAGAGAAAAAAAAACTATTCGGTAAAAACTATCGTTTGTTTGGTTAAAAGATCGCGTAAGTGAATATTAATAGAAAGTTCAAAATTTTTAATATAAAAGTTGAAAAATGTTGATACTACCATGCATTTACAGATCAAAATCGTTAAATCGGTAAAAAATATTTAAGAAAGCTTTTGTGGCAAGAATAAACAACATTTGATTTTATTTTTTATGAAAAATGTATTTTGTGCAGCAAAGCACATTTTGAGCATTAATTGAATTATTTATATTATTTTTGCAATTTGCTTCATTTATTGAGATTGCTTTTAAGAAATCATCCTAAACTGAAATACGGACTATTTTTTATTTTATGAAAGTGTACCGGTACTGATGAAAACAAATTCTTTAAAAATATTACTGATTTTGCATTTTAGTAATTTTTGCCATGATTTATTAACAGTTTCAAAATTAGTTAAAATGCGGTAATTTTTGATACAATGTTAAGCGGTGTATGTACATCAGAAGGAACCGGTCAAGAAAAAAATCAAATGGGCAGCAGTAGAAGCGAAAGCAAGCCAGATAGGGTGAAGAAAAGCCCCAAGAAAACGCTCCCTCTCCTTTGTTCTGCTGTTCGTAAAACCTTCCTTTCCTTCCGATCTCCATATTAGCCTTTATATAAAAAAAAAGTTGTTTGTTTTAGCAGTACAGCTTGGCTGGGAATAAATAACATGAAAAGTACAGATAAAAATATTGAAAATGAGGAAGGAATAAGCTTGCTTGTGGATCCATTTTGGGTGTTTTTGGGTGTTAATTACAAACATATACTTTTCATCACGACTGCATTTAATATTAAAATCAGTTTATGTTTAACTTCAAGTCCCGTCTGGTGGATCAATCGGACGTGGCACTGGGCTGATCGATTTGAACTCCGTGGCGGGCGCACATAAATTCAAAGTGTAAATTTGAGTAAAAACAATATCTGTGCCTGTCATAGTTTTTGTTTCAGATTTTTTTTAAATAAATAAAATAAATTACCACATTGTATATATTTTTAGAAATGTTTATTCTTTGTTTTATATGGTACACATGAATTTAAAACTTTAAAAACGCCAGGATTATGCTTCATTTGTTAATTAAGTCAGCAACATGTTAGATTTTTGAATTTAGAACACATTGTTTTATATTTCATATTCACAAAATGATAATAAAGAAAAATAATTTGATTCCATTTAATTCGAAATGTTTAAAAAAATATTGCTTTTGAATTTGAATTATTATTTTTTTAAATCGTGTTGTGTTGCTTCAGCAATGTTTGTAAAATTTGCTTTTTAATTTTAAATTACATAAAATTTAAAGAAAATCAGGTAAACAATCACTAATCTCGTATTGCATAAAAATTGATAAACCTGCGTTTATTTGAGAAATATTTGTGGTTTTTGTTTTCTCCTCGTTTTTTTCTTTTTCTTATATTTTCAGGTGTTTTAAATTTTCAACCTCATCAGTGCATTCCATTTTCTACAACTCCTGCGATCGGATGTCAGTCTCTTGGACAACATAGATGAAACATTTCGAAGACTGCGCTTTCGTATTTAGATCAGCATGAAAACAAAGTCGAGGAACCCGACGAAAATCTTTTAGGAAATTTAAAAAAAAACATTGATTGATTTAGCATTCATGCAATTTTTCTGTTAGGAATTATGATTGATATTCGTCATCTTGAGAGTAGAAAAGAGGAGAATGTAGGGATTATGGGTTGCAGGATTGAATATGTAATAAATTATTAAATGAGTATTTATTATAACATTGATATAATTCATAAATAATAGTTAAGAGCGCAACAAAAGTGCAAACCTTCATGAATATTGCCTTGTTAGCTGATTGCGGATGGAGTGCGAGAGCGCGCTAGCGAGCTGCGAGAGAGAACAACAAGCGAGAAAACAACGAGATGCGCGCGGCTGGCGAAAGAGAGAATGAAGATTGTCAAATCAGTTTTGTGGTTAATTTCTGTGGAATAAGACGTGTTGTTTGTTGATTGCAAAATATCTGTGTTTTTATTATAAAAGAAAGTCCCCGATCACGACAATGGCCTGACAGACCTCTGCGATGGTAGTCAGAAAAAAAGTCTCCTCTGTGTTGGAGCCTGACAGACCTCTGCGATGGTAGTCAGAAAAAAAGTCTCCTCTGTGTTGGAGCCTGACAGACCTCTGCGATGGTAGTCAGAAAAAAAGTCTCCTCTGTGTTGGAGCCTGACAGACCTCTGCGATGGTAGTCAGAAAAAAAGTCTCCTCTGTGTTGGAGCCTGACAGACCTCTGCGATGGTAGTCAGAAAAAAGTCTCCTCTGTGTTGGAGCCTGACAGACCTCTGCGATGGTAGTCAGAAAAAAGTCTCCTCTGTGTTGGAGCCTGACAGACCTCTGCGATGGTAGTCAGAAAAAAGTCTCCTCTGTGTTGGAGCCTGACAGACCTCTGCGATGGTAGTCAGAAAAAAGTCTCCTCTGTGTTAGAGCCTGACAGACCTCTGTGATAGTAGTCAGATAAAAAAAATGAATAATCTGTGCTGGAGTTCTTTGCGAAAGCAGTCAGATAACAATCTCCTCGATAAAGGAACCCGACAGACTTTTGTGATGATTTTTGCCTTCCTCACCTTACTGAGGAAAGGCTATAAAATCACTCGGAAAATGAACTTTTTAATTAGACCTCCTAGACCTACCTTCATTTGTACATATCGACTCAGAATCACCAACTGAGCAAATGTCTGTGTGTTTGGCTGTATGTAGACATGTGTACCAAATCAATGTCACTGGAATATCTCGTCACAGGTTCAACCGATTTTGGCCGGAACGGTTTTAATCGATCCGTCTTAACGTCCCCTAAGTTGCTATTTAAATTCATGCAGTTTTATCATGTATTTGAAAAGTTATGTTAAAAAACCGTTTCATATTAAATTAAAATAATGGTAAAAAGGGTGGTTTTTTCATGAAACTCTCACATGTTATATATTTTTAGAAAGGATATGAGAAGACCTTTTAGGTAAAGTAAGAATTTTCAAGATCTGACTTACCTATCTTAAATTACAAGCAGTTTAAAAAATGGTCTGAATTCACATAACCTCAACTGGTCGGGTCTGATCGCCACGAAAAGCCGTGTAGAGGGATGCCTTTTTCCGCAAAGGCCGTGTCTGTATAATCTTGACAAAAAGTCTGTAGGTAGTCTGTTATTTTATTAGGACCTCTGGTGCTGCGATCACGTTAGGGGAGATCAATAAACCATGTGGACACTTTAGGCGGGTTGGAATCACTCTATAAATGAGAGGAAGGCACCAACCACCTAAAGGTGGATTATGTAACGTTTTTTTAAATAACTTCTTTAACATTACAAAAGAAATTGACCTAAGAAAATTAATAAATAAATTTAAATGTGAAAGTGAGCACTTTTTGGTAACCACAGATAAAGCAATATGTATTTTGGCGTTATGTCTGTGAACTACCTAAAAAAATGATTTTAAATTCATCGAATAGGACTAAAACGGTTGTCACTATTACTAAAACTGGAGTTTTCCTCTCTTGAAAGATAAACCTCTAAATCAGCGATTCTCAACGGGGGTACCGGGCCTACTTGATTTACACGGTAGGGGATACCAGCATAGAAGAAGGTTGAGAATCACTGCTCTAAATTGAAAGACGCTAATGGTTAAGTATTCCATATTGATAGTTGTTATGGTTAATTGTTACTTTAATCGATTTACTCAGCTGTGATACAAAAGTTGCTTGAAACCCAACATTATTTCACAGGGAAGTAAAAATTTAAGTAATCGTTAACATGAACATTACATTATTAGTTAAAAAATGTAAAATAATACACTTAATAATTAATTTGATGCATTTTTAAATAATAAATAAAGGAATGATTAATCATCAGAAATGCTTAAAATATAATTTAAAGTGTGAGAGCGTTGCGTCACAAGAGAAAATAATACAAATATTTAAATATTAATTTTGAATTGAGAAGTATGAGTGACAATTTGAGCAACAAAAAAAATATTATTTTAAAAAAAATAGGAAATATTTATATTTATTTTTCAATGTAATATCTGTTATTTGTATCAAAATAGTTCAAAATCATTCATTAATTTCGATAGAAATTATATTTTAACACTGTATCATTTTATTGAGTTAAAAAAAAAAAAACTTTCAGAATTTTAGTATAGTAAATACATCAAAAATCAATTAAGAGAAACATTATTTTGAAATAAATTAAAGAAACTTTGGGGTTCTTTAATCGATTGTACTTAATTATGAAACCAAACTTTTTCAAATTACATAACAGGAGTTTATCAGCAAAGAAAAAGTTAAAATTTTAAATAAGAAAAGAAATTATTGACAGGGATCGTAAAGATCGTGATTAAAAAAAAAAATAAGTTTCTGTGAACAATCTACTCAAGTTATATATCAAAGTTGCTTGGAACTCATTTTACATTACGAGAAAAATAAAACAAAATATTTTAAAAATAAAACATTAAAAAAAATCTTTCAGCTGTTTTTAGATAAGCAAGATACGTTTTGAAGGAATTTATGGTTAGGATATTGTCTCCTCCGTGTTGGAGCCTGACAGACCTCTGCGGTGGTAGTTGGAAAAATGTTTCGCCTGAGCTGGAACCCTTTGAGATAGTAGTCAGATTGCAATCTATACATCTATGCATTACAAGAATAATTGAATAAAATATGTTTTTTGTTGTTATCTGATAAGCACAGTACATTTTGAAGGTATATATAAATAAAATGACCTTAAACATTGTTTTGATCATGATTAAATGTAACATTGAATAATCTAATCTACGTTAATATCAAAAGTGCTTGAATCCATACCTTTAGCTACAATAAATAAAATTTGAAGAGAAAATTAATTTGACATATAATAGAAATCGAATATAGCGGAACGGCATTTATTTCAGTTTATATATTTTATTTTTATTGCAACAATTTACCACATGATTTTGTTTTATTCATTAGAATAATATTTTCTGAACTATGTTTTGTTTCAAGATAAACAAAAATATTATTAAGTAGACACAACAGCGAAAAAAAAAAAACTATTCGGTAAAAACTATCCTTTGTCTGGTTAAAAGATCGCGTAAGTGAATATTAATAGAAAGTTCAAAATTTTTGATATAAAGTTGAAAAATGTTCATACTACCATGCATTTACAAAACAAAATCGTTAAATATGTAATTTTTTTTTTAAGAAAGCTTTTGTGGCAAGAATAAAAAACATTTGATTTTATTGTTTTATAAAAAAAAAAATGTATTTTGTGCAGCAAAGCACATTTTGAGCATTAATTGAATTATTTATATTATTTTTGCAATTTGCTTCATTTATTGAGATTGCTTTTCAAGAAATCATCTTAAACTTAAATATGGACTATTTTTTATTTTGTAAAAGTGTACCGGTATTGATGAAAACAAATTCTTCGAAAATATTACTGATTTTGTATTTTAGTAATTTTTGCCATGATTTATTAACAAGTTCAAAATTAGTTAAAATGCGGTAATTTTTGATACAATGTTAAGCGGTGTATGCACATCGGAAGGAACCGGTCAAGAAAAAATTCAAATGGGCAGCAGTAGAAGCGAAAGCAAGCCAGATAGGGTGAAGAAAAACCCTAAGAAAACGCTCCCTCTCCTTTGTTCTGCTGTTCGTGAAGCTGTTTCTTGACCCCTTTCCTTCCGATCTCCATACTAGTCTTTATTTTTAAAAAAATGTTGTTTGTTTTAGCTGTACAGCTTGGTTGGGAATAAGTTACAGAAAAGTACAAACATTTGTTGCAACACGTCATAAAACTATCTGCGATAATTGACGGTCTTGAATTTAATGAATGATTTGCTTGTTGTTGTGATATTGGGAACGAATGTTTTGTTTTGAAGTAGTAAGTTTTGCTTTTCGTTGTGATAATTGAAAACCAATGTTTTATTCTAAGTTTATGGTGGAATTTGAAGGCAAATAATTTCCTCGAAATTTGATTGTTTTTGTAAAATCACATTTTTGCTTTAAATTTGATTGTTGTTGTTTTGATTGACGACCAATGTTTTGTTTTTAATTTGATGCAATGTATAATTGTTGTTGTGGAAATTGAACTCCAATGTTTTGTTACGAATTAGACTTCAATTTTTTTTTCTTATTTTTGTGATTGATGGAAATCAATATTTTGTTTATAATTTGACAAAAGATTTGACAAGATTGTGGAAATTGAAAATCAATATTTCGTTTTGAATTTGATGGAGGATTAGTTTGCGATTGAAGGTAGATAATTTGTTTTTAATTTAGTTGTTGTTTTGGTAATTGAAATCAAATTTGTTGTTTGAATTTTATTGTTGTTATTATAATTGACGACCAATGTTTTGTTTTGAATTTGATGCAAAATTTGATTGTTATGGATTGTTGTTATTATTGATGATCAGTATTTTTATTTTTTATTTTGGATTGGATGCTGGTTATTTTGGTAATTGAAGACCAATGTTTATTTTTGAATAAGATAAATATTTGCTTCTTGTTAGTTTTGTTTTAAATTTAATGAAAGATATGCTTGTTGTGGCAATGACTTGATGCAAAGTCCAATAAAATCACAAATTACAAAATTTACAGGTTTAATTTTGATTGAAAGATTTGATTGTTGATGAGGGAATTAAAGGCCAATGTTTTGTTATGATAAGATGACAAATTTGCTTATTTTTGCGATAAATGAAAACCAATATTTTGTTTCGAGTAAGATACGAGGTTTGATTGATATTGTGGTAATCGAAAACCAGTTATTATTTTGAATATGAAGGCCAAGATTTGTTTTCTGAATTTGAGTTTTGTTATTATAGAACGGTATTTTTTTCGGTTTTAAATTTCATGCAATATTTGATTGTTGTTTTATGATGGGCAATTTTGAGTTTTAAATTTGACGCAATATTTGATTGTTTATATGGTAATTGATGACCAATGTTTTGTTTTGAAGTTGATGCAAAATTTGATTATTAATTTTATGGTTAATGAAAAACTGTTTAGTTCTCATTTGAATGAAGATTTGATTGTTGTTATGATTGACGATAAATTTTTACTGTGAATTTGATGCAATATTAGATTGTTGCTTGATGCTGTGGAAATTGAAAACTATCGTTTTAGAATTCTAATGAAAATTTTATAGATTTATGCAGAAATTGACAATCAATGTTTTGCTTTCAAATTTGATTTGAGCAACGTTTTTTGCCGTTATAATTGATTAGTTATAGTTAATTTTGAAGTCTCTTCTGTGTTGGAGCCTGACAGACCTCTGCGATGGTAGTCAGAAAAAAGTCTCCTCTGTGTTGGAGCCTGACAGACCTCTGCGATGGTAGTCAGAAAAAAGTCTCCTCTGTGTTGGAGCCTGACAGACCTCTGCGATGGTAGTCAGAAAAAGTCTCCTCTGTGTTGGAGCCTGACAGACCTCTGCGATGGTAGTCAGAAAAAAGTCTCCTCTGTGTTGGAGCCTGACAGACCTCTGCGATGGTAGTCAGAAAAAAGTCTCCTCTGTGTTGGAGCCTGACAGACCTCTGCGATGGTAGTCAGAAAAAGTCTCCTCTGTGTTGGAGCCTGACAGACCTCTGCGATGGTAGTCAGAAAAAAGTCTCCTCTGTGTTGGAGCCTGACAGACCTCTGCGATGGTAGTCAGAAAAAAGTCTCCTCTGTGTTGGAGCCTGACAGACCTCTGCGATGGTAGTCAGAAAAAAGTCTCCTCTGTGTTGGAGCCTGACAGACCTCTGCGATGGTAGTCAGAAAAAAAGTCTCCTCTGTGTTGGAGCCTGACAGACCTCTGCGATGGTAGTCAGAAAAAAGTTTCCTCTGTGTTGGAGCCTGACAGTCCTCTGCGATGGTAGTCAGATTAAAAAATGAATAATCTGTGCTGGAGTTCTTTGCGAAGGCAGTCAGATAACAATCTCCTCGATAAAGGAACCCGACAGACTTTTGTGATGATTTTTTTTTTTAAATAACTACGCAGAAGAAGCCTTATGGATTTTAAAAATATATTGTTCAGCAAATCTTTTCATTCAATTAAGGACCGTCTTTAACATCACAAATCAAATTGACCTAAGAAAATGAATAAATAAATTTAAATGTGAAAGTGAGCACTTTTTGGTATCCACAAATAAAGCAATATGTATTTTGGCGTTATGTCTGTGAACTACCTAAAAAAATGATTTTAAATTCATCGAATAGGACTAAAACGGTTGTCACTAACTGGAGTTGTCCTCTCTTGAAAGATAAACCTCTAAATTGAAAGACGTTAATGATTAAGTATTCCATATTGATAGTTGTTATGGTTAATTGTTACTTTAATCGATTTACTCAGCTGTGATACAAAAGTTGCTTGAAACCCAACATTATTTCACAGGGAAGTAAAAATTTAAGTAATCGTTAACATGAACAATACATTATTAGTTAAAAAAAAGGTAAAATAATTCACTTAATAATTAATTTGATGCATTTTTAAATAATAAATAAAGGAATGATTAATCATCAGAAATGCTTAAAATATAATTTAAAGTGTGAGAGCGTTGCGTCACAAGAGAAAATAATACAAATATTTAAATATTAATATTGAGTTGAGAAATATGAGTGACAATTTGAGCAACGAAAAAAAACATTATTTTAAAAAAACTAGGAAATATTTATTATATTTATTTTTATTTTTCAATGCAATATCTGTTATTTGTTCAAAATAGTTCAAAATCATTCATTAATTTCGATAGAAATTATATTTCAACACTGTATCATTTTATTGAATTAAAAAAAACTTTCAGAATTTTAGTAATGTAAATATATCAAAATTAAATTAAGAGAAACATTATTTTGAAATAAATTAAAGAAACTTTGGGGTTCTTTAATCGATTGTACATAATTATGAAACCAAACTTTTTCAAATAACATAACAGGAGTTTATCAGCAAAGGAAAAGTTAAAATTTTAAATAAGAAAAGAAATTATTGACAGGGATCGTAAAGATCGTGATTAAAAAAAATAAGTTTCTGTGAACAATCTACTCAAGTAATATATCAAAGTTGCTTGGAACCTATTTTACATTACGAGGAAAATAAAACAAAATATTTAAATATAAAACATTTAAAAATCTTTCAGCTGTTTTTAGATACGTTTTGAAGGAAATTATGGTTAGGATATTGTCTCCTCCGTGTTGGAGCCTGACAGACCTCTGCGGTGGTAGTTTGAAAAATGTTTCGCCAGAGCTGGAACTCTTTGAGAAAGTAGTCGGATTGCAATCTATACATCTATGCATTACAAGAATAATTGAATAAAATATGTTTTTTGTTGTTATCTGATAAGCACAGTACATTTTGAAGGTATATATAAATAATATGACCTTAAACATTGTTTTGATCATGATTAAATGTAACATTGAATAATCTAATCTACGGTAATATCAAAAGTGCTTGAATCCATACCTTTAGCTACAATAAATACAATTTGAAGAGAAAATTAATTTGACATATAATAGAAATCGAATATAGCAAAACGGCATTTATTTCAGTTTATATATTTTATTTTTATTGCAACAATTTACCACATGATTTTGTTTTATTCATTAGAATAATATTTTCTGTACTATGTTTTGTTTCAAGATAAACAAAAATATTATTAAGTAGACACAACAGAGAAAAAAAAACTATTCGGTAAAAACTATCGTTTGTGTGGTTAAAAGATCGCTTAAGTGAATATTAATAGAAAGTTCAAAATTTTTAATATAAAAGTTGAAAAATGTTGATACTACAGAACAAAATCGTTAAATCGGTAATTTTTTTTTAAAGAAAGCTTTTGTGGCAAAAATAAACAACATTTGATTTTATTTTTTTATAAAAAAATGTATTTTGTGCAGCAAAGCACATTTTGAGCATTAATTGAATTATTTATATTATTTTTGCAATTTGCTTCATTTATTGAGATTGCTTTTCAAGAAATCATCTTAAACTGAAATATGGACTATTTTTTATTTTATAAAAGTGTACCGGTACTGATGAAAACAAATTCTTCAAAAATATTACTGATTTTGCATTTTAGTAATTTTTGCCATGATTTATTAACAGTTTCAAAATTAGTTAAAATGCGGTAATTTTTGAAACAATGTTAAGCGGTGTTTGCACATCGGAAGGAACCGGTCAAGAAAAAAATCAAATGGGCAGCAGTAGAAGCGAAAGCATGCCAGATAGGGTGAAGAAAAGCCTCAAGAAAACGCTCCCTCTCCTTTGTTCTGCTGTTCGTAAAGCTGTTTCTTGACCCCTTTCCTTCCGATCTCCATACTAGCCTTTATTTAAAAAAATGTTGTTTGTTTTAGCTGTACATCTTGGTTGGGAATAAATTACAGAAAAGTACAGATAAAAATATTGAAAATGAGGAAGGAATAAGCTTGCTTGTAGATCCATTTTGGGTGTTTTAGGTATTAATTACAAACATATACTTTTCGTCACGTCTGCATTTAATATTAAAATCAGTTTATGTTTACCTTCAAGTCCCGTCTGGTGGATCAATCGGACGTGGCACTGGGCTTGGGCTCATAATTTATAGATCGGTTTGAACTCCGTGGCGGGCGCACATAAATTCAAAGTGTAAATTTGAGTAAAAACAATATCTGTGCCTGTCATCGTTTTTATTTCAGATTTTTTTTTAAATAAGTTAAATAAATTACCACATTGTATAAATTACCACATTTTTACGGTACACATAAATTTGAAACTTAAAAAACGCCAGAATTATGCTTCATTTGTTAATTAAGTCAGCAACATGTTAGATTTTTGAATTTAGAACACATTGTTTTATATTTCATATTCCCAAAATGATAATAAATAAAAATAATATGATTCCATTTCATTCAAAATGTTAAAAAAATTGCTTTTGAATTTGAATTATTATTTTTAAATCGTGTTGTTTCAGCAATGTTTGTAAAATTTGCTTTTTAATTTTAAATTACATAAAATTTAAAGAAAATCAGGTAAACAATCACTAATCTCGTTTTGCATAAAAAATTGATAAACCTGCATTTATTTGAGAAATATTTGTGGTTTTTGTTTTTCTCCTCGTTTTTTCTTTTTCTTATATTTTCAGGTGTTTTTAAATTTTCAACCTCATCAGCGCATTCCATTTTCTACAACTCCTGCGATCGGATGTCAGCTTCTTGGACAACATAGATGAAACATTTCGAGGGCTGCGCTTTCGTATTTAGATCAGCATGAAAACAAAGTCGAGGAACCCGACGAAAATCTTTTAGGAAATTTAAGAAAAACATTGATTGATTTAGCATTTATGCAATTTTTGGGTTAGGAATTATGATTGATATTCGTTATCTTGAGAGTAGAAAAGAGGGAGAATGTAGGGATTATGGGTTGCAGGATTGAATATGTAATAAATTATTAAATGAGTATTTATTATAACATTGATATAATTCATAAATAATAGTTAAGAGCGCAACAAAAGTGCAAACCTTCATGAATATTGCCTTGTTAGCTGATTGCGGATGGAGTGCGAGAGCGCGCTAGCGAGCTGCGAGAGAGAACAACAAGCGAGAAAACAACGAGATGCGCGCGGCTGGCGAAAGAGAGAATGAAGATTGTCAAATCAGTTTTGTGGTTAATTTCTGTGGAATAAGACGTGTTGTTTGTTGATTGCAAAATATCTGTGTTTTTATTATAAAAGAAAGTCCCCGATCACGACAATGGCACAGTCCGGTAAGTCGAACCTTTTTGATTCATGAAAGATCATTTGTTTTGCTTGAATTTTTGTGTTGTGAAATCCAACAGTTTTGTTTACCTGCCAGGAAGCAGGTCCAAATTTCGCTTTGTTGTTGTGCCTGTGTTTTGAAACAGGTAGATTTTTGCTTGAACTTGTTATATGAAATTGATAAAAGGCATAAAACTATCTGCGATAGTTGACGGTCTTGAATTTAATGAATGATTTGCTTGTTGTTGTGATATTGGGAACGAATGTTTTGTTTTGAAGTTGTAAGTTTGGCTTTTCGTTGTGATAATTGAAAACCAATGTTTTATTCTAAGTTAATGGTGGAATTTGAAGGCAAATAATTTGTTCGAAATTTGATTGTTTTTGTACAATCACATTTTTGCTTTAGATTTGATTGTTGTTGTTTTGATTGACGACCAATGTTTTGTTTTAATTTGATGCAATGTTTAATTGTTGTTGTGGAAATTGAACTCCAATGTTTTGTTACGAATTAGACTTAATTTTTTTTTATTATTTTTGTGATTGATGAAAATCAATATTTTGTTTATAATTTGACAAAAGATTTGACAAGATTGTGGAAATTGAAAATCAATATTTCTTTTTGAATTTGATGGAGGATTAGTTTGTGATTGAAGGTAGATAATTTGTTTTTAATTTAGTTGTTGTTTTGGTAATTGAAATCAAATTTGTTGTTTGAATTTTATAGTTGTTATTATAATTGACGACCAATGTTTTGTTTTGAATTTGATGCAAAATTTGATTGTTATGGATTGTTGTTATTATTGATGATCATTATTTTTATTTTGGATTGGATGCTGGTTATTTTGGTTATTGAAGACCAATGTTTATTTTTGAATAAGATAAATATTTGCTTCTTGTTAGTTTTGTTTTAAATTTAATGAAAGATATGCTTGTTGTGGCAATAACTTGATGCAAAGTACAATAAAATCACAAATTACAAAATTTACAGGTTTAATTTTGATTGAAAGAGTTGATTGTTGATGAGGGAATTAAAGACCAATGTTTTGTTATGATAAGATGACAAATTTGCTTATTTTTGCGATAAATGAAAACCAATATTTTGTTTCGATTAAGATACGAGGTTTGATTGATATTGTGGTAATCGAAAACCAGTTATTATTTTGAATATGATGATAGATTTCCTTTTTGTTGCGGCAATCGAAGGCCAAGATTTGTTTTCAGAATTTGAGTTTTGTTATTATAGAAAGGTATTTTTTTTCGATTTCAAATTTCATGCAATATTTGATTGTGGTTTTATGATGGGCAATTTTGAGTTTTAAATTTGACGCAATATTTGATTGTTTATATGGTAATTGATGACCAATGTTTTGTTTTGAAGTTGATGCTAAATTTGATTATTAATTTTATGGTTAATGAAAAAATGTATAGTTCTCATTTGAATGAAGATTTGATTGTTGTTATTATTGACGATAAATTTTTAATGTGAATTTGATGCAATATTAGATTGTTGCTTGATGCTGTGGAAATTGAAAACTATCGTTTTAGAATTCTAATGAAAATTTTATAGATTTATGCAGAAATTGACAATCAATGTTTTGTGTCGTGATCGGGGACTTTCTTTTATAATAAAAACACAGATATTTTGCAATCAACAAACAACACGTCTTATTCCACAGAAAAGTGAACATTTGAGCAACAAAAAAAAAATTATTTTTAAAAAAACTAGGAAATATTTAAATTTATTTTTCAATGTAATATCTGTTATTTGTATCAAAATGGATTAAAATCATTCATTAATTTCGATAAAAATGATATTTTAACACTGTATCATTTTATTGAGTTAAAAAAAAACTTTCAAAATTTTAGTATGGTAAGTACATCAAAAATCAATTAAGAGAAACATTATTTTGAAATAAATTAAAGAAACTTTGGGGTTCTTTAATCGATTGTACTTAATTATGAAACCAAACTTTTTTCAAATTACATAACAGGAGTTTATCAGCAAAGAAAAAGTTAAAATTTTAAATAAGAAACAACAATCTACTCAAGTAATATATCGTGAACAATCTACTCAAGTAATATATCAAAGTTGCTTGGAACTCATTTTACATTACGAGAAAAATAAAACAAAATATTTAAAAATAAAACATTAAAAAAATCTTTCAGCTGTTTTTAGATAAGCAAGATACGTTTTGAAGGAATTTATGGTTAGGATATTGTCTACTCCGTGTTGGAGCCTGACAGACCTCTGCGGTGGAAGTTTGAAAAATGTTTCGCCTGAGCTGGAACCCTTTGAGATAGTAGTCAGATTGCAATCTATATATCTATGCATTACAAGAATAATTGAATAAAATATGTTTTTGTTGTTATCTGATAAGCACAGTACATTTTGAAGGTATATATAAATAAAATGACCTTAAACATTGTTTTGATCATGATTAAATGTAACATTGAATAATCTAATCTACGGTAATATCAACAGTGCTTGAATCCATACCTTTAGCTACAATAAATACAATTTGAAGAGAAAATTAATTTGACATATAATAGAAATCGAATATAGCGGAACGGCATTTATTTCAGTTTATATATTTTATTTTTATTGCAACAATTTACCACATGATTTTCTTTTATTCATTAGAATAATATTTTCTGAACTATGTTTTGTTTCAAGATAAACAAACATATTATTAAGTAGGCACAACAGAGAAAAAAAAAACTATTCGGTAAAAACTATTCTTTGTCTGGTTAAAAGATCGCGTAAGTGAATATTAATAGAAAGTACAAAATTTTTAATATAAAAGTTGAAAAATGTTGATACTACCATGCATTTACAGAACAAAATCGTTAAATATGTATTTTTTTTAAGAAAGCTTTTGTGGCAAGAATAAACAACATTTGATTTTATTTTTTTATAAAGAAATGTATTTTGTGCAGCAAAGCACATTTTGAGCATTAAATGAATTATTTATATTATTTTTTGCAATTTGCTTCATTTATGGATATTGCTTTTCAAGAAATCATCTTAAACTTAAATATGGACTGTTTTTTTTATTTTATAAAAGTGTACCGGTACTGATGAAAACAAATTCTTCGAAAATATTACTGATTTTGCATTTTAGTAATTTTCGCCATGATTTATTAACAAGTTCAAAATTAGTTAAAATGCGGTAATTTTTGATACAATGTTAAGCGGTGTATGCACATCGGAAGGAACCGGTCAAGAAAAAATTCAAATGGGCAGCAGTAGAAGCGCAAGCAAGCCAGATAGGGTGAAGAAAAACCCTAAGAAAACGCTCCCTCTCCTTTGTTCTACTGTTCGTGAAGCTGTTTCTTGACCCCTTTCCTTCCGATCTCCATGCTAGTCTTTATTTAAAAAAAAATGTTTGTTTTAGCTGTACAGCTTGGTTGGGAATAAGTTACAGAAAAGTACAGATAAAAATATCAAGAAAAATATTGAAAATGAGGAAGGCTTGAAGATCCATCTTGGGTGTTTTTGGGTATTAATCACAAACATATACTTTTCGTCACGTTTGCATTTAATATTACCTAAAATCAGTTTATGTTTACCTTCAAGTCCCGTCTAGTGGATCAATCGGACGTGGCACTGGGCTTGGGCTCATAATCCATAGATCGGTTTGAACTCCGTGGCGGACGCACATAAATTCAAAGTGTAAATTTGAGTAAAAACAATATCTGTGCCTGTCATAGTTTTTGTTTCAGATTTTTTTAAAAATAAGTTAAATAAATTACCACATTGTATATATTTTTAGAAATGCTTATCCTTTGTTTTTTTTTTTTGTCTGCCTGTGTGGATCAATCGGACCGCGCACTGGACTCACAATCCAGAGGTCGCTGGTTCGAATCCCGAGGCGGACGCAAAAAAATCTAAGTGTAAAATATAGGTATTCCGGTGCCCTCTCCCCGTGCCATACCTTCACACTTAGGAGACCCGGGAGGCGGAGTCTTGTCGCAAAAAGAACGATACACACCTGTGGATCCGTTGACGAAACCGCAAGGTTTAAGAGGGCCACATTATAAGGTGTTACGTCGATTCCGTTTTTTTTATCCTTTGTTTTTTTATGGTACACATAAATTTAAAACATTAAAAACGCCAGGATTATGCTTCATTTGTTATTTAAGTCAGCAACACGTTAGATTTTTGAATTTAGAACACATTGTTTTATATTTCATATTCACAAAATGATGATAAATAAAAATAATGTGATTTCATTTAATTCGAAATGTTTAAAAAAAATAAAAATTGCTTTTGAATTTGAATTATTATTTTTAAATCGTGTTGTGTTGTTTCAGCAATGTTTGTAAAATTTGCTTTTTAATTTAAAATTACATAAAATTTAAAGAAAATCAGGTAAACAATCACTAATCTCGTATTGCATAAAAATTGATAAACCTGCATTTATTTGAGAAATATTTGTGGTTTTGTTTTTCTCCTCGTTTTTTCTTTTTCTTATATTTTCAGGTGTTTTAAATTTTCAACCTCATCAGCGCATTCCATTTTCTACAACTTCTGCGATCGGATGTCAGCCTCTTGGACAACATAGATGAAACATTTCGAAGACTGCGCTTTCCTATTTAGATCAGCATGAAAACATAGTCGAGGAACCCGACGAAAATCTTTTAGGAAATAAAAAAACATTAATTGATTTAGCATTCATGCAATTTTTCTGTTAGGAATTATGATTGATATTCGTCATCTTGAGAGTAGAAAAGAGGGAGAATGTAGGGATTATGGGTTGCAGGATTGAATATGTAATAAATTATTAAATGAGTATTTATTATAAGATTGATATAATTCATAAATAAGAGTTAAGAGCGCAACAAAAAGTGCGCACTTTCATGAATATTGCCTTGTTAGCTAATCGTGGATTGAGTGCGAGAGCGCGCTAGCGAGCTGCGAGAGAGAACAACGAGCGAGAAAACAACGAGATGCGCGCGGCCAGCGAAAGAGAGAATGAAGATTGTCAAATCAGTTTTGTGGTTAATTTCTGTGGAATAAGACGTGTTGTTTGTTGATTGCAAAATATCTGTGTTTTTATTATAAAAGAAAGTCCCCGATCACGACAGGCACTATTTTTAAAAAATGAAAAACTGCGACTATTTTCAAAAAAGTTACCTAAAAATGGTTATAACTTGGAAACGGTGCACTTTATCAAAAATTAAAAAAAAAATTAAATACTTTTTGATTGCAAATTCGATTTTACATCGAAAAATGCAGTTGAAAAATTTTTGCGACCAATATTTCGATTTTTTTTTAAAAATCTGTATTGATTCAAGAAGTCATAACTCGGTCAACAGATTTTTTTCCCATTCTGGAAATTTCTGAAAAGTTGACATTTGATGTCCTCTAAAACATACCAAAAAATAAAAAATAGTGTTTTTTTGCAAATCAAGTTTTAGTGACAAAAAGTTAAATTAAAAATCACCAAATTTTTTTTTACTGTGTATCATTTTTTTCCAGTTTAGTCCATATCCATACCTACAACTTTGCCGAGGACACCAAATCGATCAAAAATTCCTTCAAAAGATACAGATTTTTGAATTTTTACATATCATTTTTGTATGGACAGCTGCCAAATTTGTATGGAAAATTATATGGACAAACTAATGATGCAAAATGGCTTCTTTGGGCATACCGAAGGCACCAAAAAAGTTTCAGCCGGATTAAAAAATACAAAAAAAAAATCGAATGACCGAAATCTCAGAGAATTGCTCAGAAGCAAACAAAAAATTTTATTGTTGATGTTTAATTATTAGTTTTATATTTTATTACCCGACCCCAAATTAAAATATATATTGAATAAATCTTAATCTAAATCTAAATTAAACATTAAAAAAGATTACCAGGCCAGACTACCTTACGGATTGCACAGCGCATCAGTAATACGTATCTCGATTTTTCTTTCCCAATTTGAATGAATTGAAACTGAACAAATCGGCTAGCATCTCTGAGTAATTCTCTCTCCAACGCGAAAGAACGCTTGCCAGCATGGTGGACGGACCGATTCGCATACACTTTAACCGTTAACGTGTTTTCTCTCTCTTTCTCGTTTTATGTTGCAACATAGTATGGGTGGATGAAAAATGCTATAACTTCCCCTCCACACCATAGTCGCATTTGTATATGTCAGTGTGCCAGTTGCAGCACCGACCACGGCATGGCGCTGCAATGCCCTTACGAAACCATCGCTTTGCCAAAGCCGTGTAAAAATGTGTGTAATTGCTCATGAAGAGGTGGTTGAAAACAGAGAAAAAATTGAACACCGCACAATCTTCCACAACCTCTATGCAAGCCACGCCCGCCGGTCGAACAACGATAGTATGCTGTGACGCGGCTACTGCGATGCTTCGCTTGTCTGCTTGCTTGCTACTTTTTATATGTGTCATCGCGATGATAACATAAATTTATACTGTGTTAAATTTTATACACACTACTTTGAGGCGATGTTTTACTTCTATCTTTCTCTAATTTTATTTGCTTCGAGCTCAAGTTCATACTCTCTGCTGTTCTCTCATTGTGTATTTGTGGAGAACTTTTATGAAATTGTATTGAACAATGTAGCGATTATGTTATCTAAACCTGTGCGCAAGAAAAACTTACACTTGCTATTGCCCTGTTACATGCAAGAATCTTTTCCTCTGGTTTAATTTTTCGTCTCAGGACCAAATTAGTTGACATACTTGTGGTAGATACATATTTCGTCAGTTGTGTGCTATCTTGTGACAACGACCATTTAGTACTTTTCGAGAAAATCGATTTTTAAAGTTTGTTGATAAATAATTTCAAAACTATGAATGATAGAGCCAAACTTTTTGAAGTATACTATCGCTTAACAAACGCTCCAAGTTTCAACTAATTTGGTTACACCAGTTAAAAGATACAGTAAATAATGTAAACAAAAATCTGAAAAGCACGTGTCACAAGTGTGTTTCGAAAGTAAAACTGTACTACGTGTCACAAGTGTGCACAGAATTCCCATACAAACTAAAATAAGCTCAAATCAATGGTTTAATCAACTTAATCAGTATATTTTTATGAACAAAAGGTTGCATTGCCTCTAGAAAGTATGTGTGTACATAAATTTGTGAAAAACAAGAAAAAAATTCCACATTTTCCAACAAAATGTATGACGTGTCACAAGTGTGCACAATCATTTTGATGATAAATTGGTCTATGTCACAAGTGTGTATTGCGATATCCGGGAAACGGAAGCGAGTTTCCAAAATCGGGTGAAAGCATCTTGTAGTGTTTGTTCATTACAATAAAACGTTTTTTTTCATTTTCGATCAAAATGGTCTATGTCACAAGATAGCACACAGCTGACGATTTAGTCTTTTTCTCTTTAAAAAAAATGTGCTTGCGTTTATGCTTCGACTTGACGAGCCGGGACTTCGAATTTGGTGTTCAGTATATGATTCTGTATAAAACCAAAAATTTAATGGGAAAAAATAGGGTAAACATAAGACGAAAAACACTAATATGGCTATATCTCTGGAATTACATTTTGGAAAAGCTTCAAATTTTGGGCTCAAGCAGTTTATGGCGCATGTTTTCCAATGGATTTTGTTTGAAACTGAATTCTTTTAATTTGATAGTGTTATCTGTAAAATTGTCCAAAAATACTTCTAAAAATGGCTTTGACCACATTTATTGGTCGAAAATTGTGAATCGAAAAATAAAATGTTCGTCTCCGACCCACGACTACAAATCTGAAATAAAAAAATTGTAGATTTTACGAGCGGTTTTCCAATGATGGAAGACACAAATTTTTAGGAGCGGATACAGACATCGCTCAAGTATTTCAGAAAAAGAGCTCTCAAAAATCAGACTTTGAGTTCCGGGTTTCGGGCCGAAATTCAATCGAAAGAGCGTATCTATCCCTTCAATTTAGTAATAGGATTTTTTCCTGGGACTTCCTGGGAAAAGCATTTTCCCAAAAGAGCAGTTCTCTACGGAATCGGTCTTTTTTCTTTAATTTTAATTTTTGTATTTTTTAATTCGGCTGAAACTATTTTGGTGCCTTTGATATGCCCAAAGAAGCCATTTTGCATCATTAGTTTGTCCATATAATTTTCCATACAAATTTGGCAGCTGTCCATACAAAAATGATATGTGAATATACAAAAATCTGTATCTTTTGAAGGAATTTTTGATCAATTTGGTGTCTTCGGCAAAGTTGTAGGTATGGATATAGACTACAGTGAAAAAAAATGATACAAGGTAAAATTTTTTTTGGTGATTTTGAATTTCACTTTTTGTCACTAAAACTTGATTTGCAAAAAAACTATTTTTTTATATGTTTTAGAGGACATCAAATGCCAACTTTTCAGAAATTTCCAGGATGGGCAAAAAAAATAAATTTAAAATTGAATTTGCAATCAAAAAGTACTTTAGTTAAATTTTGATAAAGTGCACCGTTTTCAAGTTATTGCTTTTTGTATGTAACCTTTTTTCAAAATAGTCGCAGTTATTGATTTTTTTTAAAATAGTGCCCATGAATTTTCTCAGCTTTTCAAAAATATTTTTCAAAAGGGGGCAAAGAAAAAATATTTTTGAAAAGCTGAGAAAATTCTCTATATTTTGCTTTTACGGACTTTGTTGATACGACCCTTAGTTGCTGAGATATTGCCATGCAATGGTTTAAAAACAAGAAAATTGATGTTTTCCAAGTCTCACCCAAACAACCCACCATTTTCTAAAGTCGATATCTCAGCAACTAATGCACTATGGTACATTGGGTGGCCAAGTTTCAAAAAAGTTACCTTCTACAAATATTTTTTGGTATTTTTTTCTCGAATGTAAACATTCTAACTAAGAAAAATCCAAATTTTCAAAGCTCTAAGTTTGTTTATTACGGAGATACGCAAGCTGAAAGTCAAAAATTGAGTAAAAACTAGCGTTTGTCGTAAAAAGGCTGATTGTTTAATTTTAACATAAATCAGCCATTTCAAATATTTTATTAGGACAATTATACATCGTTGGAAAGGTAATGAGATAAGCTTTGAAACTATTAATAGATAAAATGTTGTTTCCAAACCAAAAACTGAAGTTTTCATCGAATAACTGAAGCATTTTTTTGACAAAACTTATTTTCTTGTGTTTGTTAATCGAGTACTTTTTTTGCTAACCGATGCTAAACATGAAACTAAGATCACTTGAAAGATTGGATCATAATCTAACATTGCTGAAATTTCCAGCCTGCGATATTTTGCGTTTTCGAAGATATGCCATTTTGAACATTTACGTTTTATCAAAATTTGATGCAATCTACATATGCGCCCGTTTATTTCACTTGCTTTGCTACCTACTTCGTGGGCATCGTCGCTTCAAAAATCAATACCTGGTTTCAAGAAGTTCGAAATGACTTTATTGGAATTTTCTGTTGCCTACATTTAAAATTGAGTACCTTAGGCAAAATAAAGTATTCGTACCGAAGTTTCTCAAGCGAAACAGGAGAATCTCAGTTTGATACCGAAAAAAGTATTCAGCAAAATATTGACTTAGCATGATGAATTTCTGTGATCAATCTATGAAACTGATCCACATCTAAGTTCTATGCTGGTTAGTACAAAACATCATAAAAGTACCTACCTTAACATATCCTGAAGAGTTTCTGACATCAAATGAATTTTCATGAACAAGAACATTAGGATTAGTTAGTAATTTTGAATAAAATTAATTTTTCTGTTATTTGATTTTAACAATTAAAATTTTCGCAATTTTTGCCCATAAGGGTGGAGGAAGGGGGGTCTCAAGTTATATGACATGGACTCACAAAAAGAAACACACAGCAGTAAATAATAAATATTTGACTTAAAATGAATTTATTACTTTTAACAAAATTTTGTTAGAGGGAGGAGGAGGGGGTGAAAGAAATAGGAGGGAGGGGTTGTGTCCTTAAAGTGGGGATGTATTAGCTTATCCATAATTTAATAATATAAACTTGCAATACAATATATACGCAATTCTGTTGCATTTGCAAATGTATGAAAAGACTATTTATTATAAACAATCAACTATTGAAAGACATGAAAAGTCATAAAACTGGACGTATATCATTTCAATACCATACAATTACCCAAATTTTTATGAAAAAACATTTAAAAAGCAAAAAAATAATTTGGCCGCCTGTTTGTATGGAGATGGCCCATAGTGTAATGGTCCGATTCACAATGTTTTAATATAAAACTTCCATGAAATTTTCCGATCTTTTTGAAAAAAATATTTTCAAAAATTTTAAATCATGACTAACATTTCAAAAAGTCCAAACATTAAATATAACTCCCTTTTGAAATGTTAGTCTTCATTTAAAATTTTGAAAATATTTTTTCGAAAAGATCGGAAAATTTTACGAATGTTTCATATCTTAATATTGTGAATCGGACCATTAGTTGCTGAGATATTGACATTAGAAAATGGTGGATTGTTTGGGTGAGACTTAGAAAACATCAATTTTCTTGTTTTTAAACCTTTGCATAGCAATATCTCTGCAACTAAGGGTCGTATCAACAAATTCCGAAAAAGCAAAATATAGAGAATTTTCTCAGCTTTTCAAAAATATTTTTTTCAAAAGTGGGCAAACATGGGCCCTATTTTAAAAAAATCAATAACTGCGACTATTTTGAAAAAAAGTTACATAAAAATTGCATAACTTGAAAACGGTGCACTTTATCAAAATTTCACTATAGTAGTTTATGCAACAAGTTGCAAAAAGAGGATTATTTCAGCACGAGTCGTACATTTATCCAACGAGGTTCACCGAGTTGGATAAATACGAAGAGTGCTGAAAAAATCAAGTTTTGCAACGTGTTCCGTACAACATTTTTAACAATTCCAAAACACACACACTGAGTGAAATTTTATGTCAAATGTTCATGTATTTTGTCAATAAATCGTTTAAAACAAAAAATGTTGAAAAGTGTTACTTTTCGAAACAAGTGCTGAAAAGTTCAACTTTTCAACACCCATTTGAGTGCTGAAAAGTAGAACTTTTCAGCATTTATTTAGAAAAGTGTTGCTATTCGATTCTGTTATTTTTGGTACAGAAAAGTAGGCTTTTTCGTCGTTCAAGAATGACAGGAAAAGTAAATAGTTTCACGACGGAATAGCAAAAAAGTACTTTTTGATTGCAAATTCAATTTTACAATAGCAAAAAAGTACTTTTTGATTGCAAATTCAATTTTACATCGGAAAATGAAAATTTTTTGCGACCAATATTTCGATTGTTTGAAAAAAATTGTATTGATTCAAAAAATCATAACTCGGTCAAAGATTTTTTGCCCATCCTGGAAATTTCTGAAAAGTTGGCATTTGATGTCTTCTAAAACATATAAAAAAAATAGTGTTCTTTTGCAAATCAAGTTTTAGTGACAAAAAGTGAAATTAAAAATCACCAAAAAAAATTTTCTGTGTACCAATTTTTTTTCAGTGTAGTCCATATCCATACCTACAACTTTGCCGAAGACACCAAATTGATCAAAAAATCCTTCAAAAGATACAGATTTTGAAATTTCACATATTATTTTTGTATGGACAGCTGCCAAATTTGTATGGAAAATTATATGGACAAACTAATGTTGCAAAATGGCTTCTTTGGGCATACCAAAGGCACCAAAAAAGTTTCAGCCGGATTAAAAATTACAGAAAAAATCGAATGACCGAAATCTCAGAGAATTGCTCAAAAGCAAACCTTAAACCTTTTTTGTAAGAAAGGCGAAAAGCAATAACTGCTCGAATGGAAGTGCTCCATTATCAAATTCAATAATTATTTGAGTTGTTAATCTGCACGTCCTTTTAATACCGTCATCAGAAGTGACATTGAATTTTACAAAAATAATTTTTTTTCAGAAAAAAAACCAGATAAGAGTCGGAGGTCGCGATGATTTTGTTTTAGGTAGCGATGGCTGTCATTAAAGTAAGTTTCCCTTGAGCCCGAGCCACGTAGCCTAGTGGCAACGCTTCCGCCTCGTAAGCGGTAGATCGGGGTTCAAATCCCGGATCGGACCAACACGACTGGTGATCGTTTCCCTTCTGGATTCTATTGCTTAGCAAACGGAAGGTAGTGTATCGTCACAAACTGGACCTTATCAAGACACCTTAAGAAGACAACCTATGGAACATTAACATTAACATGTTAATAATTAAGTTGGTTTATAAACTGTCACTGAATCCGCACACAAAAAATGATGGTAATATTCATCAGGAAATGGTAATAGATTTTGTGGCAAAACAAAGACTAATTTTACCCCAGAAAATTATGAATAATTTTCATCAGTTTTTTTTTTATAAAATTATTTTTATTAGGTCCTTTTCGGTACTGAGACCTGGCTGGGACCTAGTCGGCTTTTGTAATTACATTGTTCTTAATGCTAAGAGTAATTACAGAGGATCTTGTGAAGGGATTGATGTTAAAAGACAAGTCGTGGGAAGGGAAAGGGGATTGTGTAGGGGTTTTGGTTGGCTCTGCTGGCCTTTGCTTTTGTCCTCAGCCGCAACTCGGTGTCCAGCTGCTGGGGCGTTCTTACTTTGCTTCCGGTGCAAACCAGAAACGACGGCTTTGTGTGAAGGCGAGTTATACTAACTGAAGGAAAACTAACTGAAGGAAAACTAATTGAAGAAAAACTAAATGGATATTTTGGAATCTGAGAGGAACTGATAGATCGGAGAGAGAACATCAAGGTCTAGTTGAGATAACGCGTCTCGCATCGGGATTTCTGGTGGTCTTCCTCGGGCCCTGAGGGTATCTTTCAACTTAATTCTGTGAACATGGTGATCTGGACACGCCCATACGAGATGGTCGATGTCCTGATAACCCTGCCCACAGTCGCAAAGGTTCGTATCACTCATGTTGATACGGAAAAGATGAGCCTTGGACGAGTAATGGTTCGACATAAGGCGGGACATCGTTCTGATGAATCCACGCGTCAAGTCCATTCCCTTGAACCAGGCTTTTCTTTGCACCTTAGGTCGTATGGAATACATCCAACGTCCCTTGGTGTCGTCGTCCCATTGTTTTTGCCAATCCAGAAGCGCACGCTGCCTCGGAAAACCGTAGCATTCTTGTAGGCTTATTTGCCTTTCAAAAATGTCTCCACTCTTAGCACCCTTCTTGGCAAGCAAGTCCACTTTCTCATTACCCGGAATCGAGCAATGAGCGCGAACCCATACCACTGTGATGCTGAAGGACTGAGCCGCCAGGTTGTTTAAAGTCTTCGGTATTTCCGTGAGGAAAAACGCAGACTCCCTAGTCGGCTTCAGAGACCGGATAGCCTCAACAGAACTAAGCTATCGGTGAAGATGAAGTAGTGGTCAGGTGGCATGGTCTCGATGATTCGCAGTGCGCAGTAAACCGCGGCTAACTCTGCGACGTAAACCGAACTCAGGTCCTTCAGCTTAAGGGGTTACATACATGTAGAAAATCTAAAATTTTCATAATTCCGAATATTTATTAAATCCTTTAAAAAGATGAATTCCAATCACTCCTGAAAGTTTAATGAAGATATGTCATGATTTAAGGAGTAGAAGACGATTTAAGTTTAAAGTTCTGCCATGCGCAAAGCGGACTGTCAAACTTTGTGAGCGTTTTTATCGAAACACCGAGTTGATTTACGGGTGCCACGATATCTCGAGATTGGATGGACCAAATTGGCTGAAATTTGGGGTGAAGACTCTCAAGACATATCCCGTGTGCATGACGAAGCCCGGTTCAGAAATTATGCTTTTTAAAAAAATAAAAAAATCAAAAACGGACGATTTTTAATATAAAAAACACAAAAATGTTTTTATCTTTTTTAAATGAACTTTTCAAAATCGGCCTTCATCATGCACACAGGACTGGTTTAATGAGTCTTCACAAAAATTTTGAGCCGATTTGGCACCCGTTTTTTGAAACTGCTAACTTCAAATAGCTATATCTCGGCAATGATATAACCAAATGTCTTCAAATTTATGTTGATAATAGTTAAAAATGTTTATGATAATGTCCTGAATACAAAAAAAAAAAAGTTAGAGTGTGTGCGAATACCAACCCTTGACATTTTTGCCGATTTACATGTATGTAACCCCTTAAAGAACAGCTGATAAGATTCATGATAAGCAGCGAAGCCCGTACAGCCGTCGAGCTTTAAGCCATCGGTGAAGAATCTGTTGTTTGGAGGAACATGGTAATTTTCATCAGTTTTTGATGAATATTCATCAGGTTTACATTTTTACACATTTTCTATGTAATATTACTCAAAAACAGAGGTGATATTCAACCTACCAAATTTTCAACATTCCAAAATTCAAACTTTTTTTCTGTGCGCTTTGTAAATGCCGCCCGATAAAAAAAAAGTTGAATTTTGGAATGTTGAAAATTTGGTAGGTTGAATATTACCTCTTTTTTTGAGTAATATTACATAAAAAATGTTTAATAATGTGAAATGATGAATTTTCATCAAAAACTGATGAAAATTCATAATTTTCTGGGGGAAAATTAATTATTTTTTTTTACACAAAATCTGTCAACATTTCCTGATGAGTATCATTTTTTTTTCTGTGATATCTCCTTAAAGAGGACTTCTGATATTCGAAAGTGGACCTTATTTCTGCGTCAAATATTATAAATAATGCAACATTTTGTTTACACCCAGTTTAGGTTTTTTGCATACTCTCAGAAACAAAAAAATACAAAAATATTTTATAGACTTTTTTTAAACACAATATTATTAAATTTTACTAATTACAGTATGTAAAAAAAGTATTTACACCCCTTGGGCACTATGCACATTTTGTGATGAAACATGTAAAAAATTTAAAGTTAGACAGGAACCTAGTACTACGTTTTGTTCAGAAACTCATGCCAAACATTTTGCTACAAAAAGCTCATGAAAAGATGATTTCTATAAAAAGTTATATAACAAATACTATTACGAAAATAAAAAGGTGCAAAAAGTATGTACACCTTTCGAAAAATTAACATAAATAATGTTATTTGTTGACAAATCACCAAAATCCAGTCTCCCAACTCCAAATAGGCATCCTTGACTGATTAAAAATAATTTGGATTGAATATAAAGTTTACTAACTACTTAGTATAAAAGTTTATATAACTCTGGAAATTCTATATAAAACTTATCTAAACTTAATTTTGCAAACTTTTAATTCAACTAAATGTCAATATATTACCATAGAATTGCTAAATAAACATTTTGGAGTGGGTATAACATCGTTTTGGGGGTATTTGTATCGATAGAATAGATTTTTCGTTGGAATTTCGTACCAACCCGGAATTACGTCGTAGGAAAATCCGCCGGCATCCGAACCGGTCCACGATTCTCAAGTCAACCTATGTAGAATCGGAAAGGGCATAAAATTTCCGATCTTTTGATACCCATACATCTAGGTTTTCTTTAAAACCTACGTTTTTAAATACCTGGGCAAAAAGTAAGTTTGATCCACGAGAACAAAAATTACGAAATTCCATACATTTTTGGCAGGTTGCTCAAACGAAACCATAACAACGATTTTGCTTAGGTATTTAAAAACGTGGGTTTTATAGAAATCCTGGATGTATGGGTATCAAAAGATCGGAAATTTTATGCCCTTTCCGATTCCACATAGGTTGACTTGAGAATCGTGGACCGGTTCGATGCCGGCGGATTTTCCTACGACGTAATTCCGGGTTGGTACGAAATTCCAACGAAAAATCTATTCTATCGAAACAAATACCCCAAACGGTGTTATACCCACTCCAAAATGTTTATTTAGCAATTCTATGGTAATATATTGACATTTAGTTGAATTAAAAGTTTGCAAAATTAAGTTTAGATAAGTTTTATATAGAATTTCCAGAGTTATATAAACTTTTATACTAAGTAGTTAGTAAACTTTATATTCAATCCAAATTATTTTTTTAATCAGTCAAGGATGCCTATTTGGAGTTGGGAGACTGGATTTTTGGTGATTTGTCAACAAATAACATTATTTATGTTAATTTTTCGAAAGGTGTACAAACTTTTTTTGCACCTTTTTTATTTTCGTAATAGTATTTGTTATATAACTTTTTATAGAAATCATCTTTTCATGAGCTTTTGTAGCAAAATGTTTGGCATGAGTTTCTAAACAAAACGTAGTACTAGGTTCCTGTCAAACTTTAATTTTTTACATGTTTCATCACAAATGTGCATAGTGCCCAAGGTGTAAATACTTTTTACATACTGTAGATAAAAATGTTTTTTTATTGTTATTGCGAATCATTCTACAATGTCAATGTTCACTCCCTGTTCAACTTTTGTTGGGTCGGTCGTCTTTTGAATGGTGTTTTGTTAACTTTCGCCGACGGCCATGGCACGGAGCACAGGACTGAGGATGGAAGGCCGTTCTACAGGAACGCGGTCTTGAAGAAAAGTGTGTGGGAGAAACCGGACGGGTTCCAACCCAAAACGCAGGCAGTGACGGGCATGGAGGTGGAAGATTCGGAAGGAGGAGGAGAGGACGGAGGCGAATTTCGTCCCGTTGTCAAGGTTCGGCGCAGGAAGACTATGGAGGAGATCAACGTCGGCGATGGCCAGGAAGTGGAGAAACTGCTCAGTAACAACAAGTTCAGCCCGCTAGCGGAGAAGATCAACAACAACAACAATGGGAACCCCAGCAGAAAAATCACTCCCGTGGTACCAGCAACCGGCAATTCAGCCGGGGAGAAGAAGCAACCTCCGCTGGCTTCGCCCGCCTTACGAAGGTGATGTCGTCATGTGATGTCCAGCCGGAACACAAACTGACGTGGTACGGCACCAAAATTACGAGCTTCTCGAGCGACGGTTTCGACACGGTGCAAGCCCACCTGAAGAAGAACAAGGTGCAGTTCTACACGCACGGAAAGCGAAGTACGAGACCACACCACAGCAGTTTCCCGCCATCGATGAGACGCCTTTCATTGTGCTCTTCCCCAAGGGGAACACCAGTCTCAAGGAGTTGAGTAGCAAGGTAAAGAAAGTGGGACCAGTCGTCGTCCGGTGGGTGGCCGGAACAAAGAACCGCACGTGACCCAGTACAAGAACTGCTTACAGTTCGGTCACGGAACCAGTAACTGCCATCTCAAGCAGCTGTTGGGGTGCCTACAGCACAGAAAAGTGCAAAGTAGAAGAAAATCAAGCCAAGAAGTGTGTCAACTGCTCTGGATCTCACGAGGGTCTGGACCGCAGCTGTCTCAAACGTGCGCATCCAGTCGAAGCAGCAGGCGTCCAAGCCAAAACCGCCAGCATGGAAAAGGACAAACAGATTCCGGCAGGAGCCGCGTTTACCGCGGTGGATTTTCCTCCACTACCTGGGACGGTGCCGTCCGTCGAGCCTGAATATAAACATCCTCGTCCCGTAGGAAGAAGTCGAGAAAATACTGGCGCTGACGCCGGTGCAAACCCGAAGAAGCAACAAGGTGAACGGAAGCTGTACAGTGAGTCGGAGCTGTGGGCCATTTACCAAGAATACAGAGTTCGCTTGAGGCAGTACAAGACACCCGAGGAATAGATTGATGTGATCGCACACTTGTTGACACATGGCGCGGGAAAATGATCATCTTCTTTTTATTATTTTTTTTATCATCGTTCCTCGGTCCTAACCTGGTCGCAGCTCATAAAAGAACCTAATAAAAATAAGTTATGGAAAAAAATGTCAATTTTACGTTGCTGCGAATCTGTAATAAAAGCGCAGACTGCATATCGCATGTTCTAAATTTTGAAATATTTGAAAATTTTCGAATGATACACAGAAAAATAATGTAAATTTGGAAGCTGTAATTTTGAAGGTTGAATATTACCTCTTTTATGATGTAATTTTACCTCAATTATGACTGAAAAAGTGACATTACACCAGAAAAGTGGTAAAATTACACATTTCCAGAAGTAAAATTACACCTTTTTCTGACATAAAAGATGTACCCCTTCCCAGATGTAATATTACCATGATTTTTTTTTCTGTGTATTGCGTTGACAGTTCCCAATGGGAAAGAAAAGCAACCAACGCAGCTCATTGTAGATACTCGCAGGGAAGTCTGTGTATTTGCCCATCAGTTTCCCGATGTTGATCAGGCTTTAGTTTTTATCAAGGTAAAAGAAATTCTTTTGAGCAAATGATAAAAACTGATAGCATAACGTGAACAAACGTTTTTATTTAAAACATAACACAAACCGATTTATTCTTGATTCACGTTTTTGTGAACTGGTTGTTATTCAGGTACTCTACCATGTACTTACAATGTTTGAAATTCAAGAGACATTAAGATTGGTCCTGGGGGTCGGTGATGTAGTTGCAAGCGTGTTTGCCTCTCACCCAATCGGCTTGGTTTCGATCCCAGTCCCGGACCCCGTCCGCATTTCTTGAGACGAGAAATGTGTCATCACATCTTATATCGGGTGGGGAAGTGAAACGTTATTCCCGGCCTCAGTTCTCGTAGGTTCGATACGTCATTCCAGATGTAGGATTCGTTTTGCTGGTATATGTACAAATCAACACACCAAACCAAGCATGCTCCGATGAAGTCGTTGGTCGGCGGTTGGACTCGTTATCCAAAGTACGTCAGTTTGAATTCTGAGGTGTTAGGTTTCTCGGAGTAAAAAAATATAGGTTGGGGTGCTCTCCCGATTCAAGCCATTGGACTCCACTCAGAAAGTTGAAGACAAAAGACCAGAAATCAAATCAAATCAAATTATTCGCTCTACAGCATTGACTTGGCGTTCTCGATTGCGAGATTCCTACTCGAAACTAGGTGTCCGAAGACTTGATTGTTGAGGCAATTGCAAACCTCTTTTTACACCTTAGCTTCCATCCACCCCGGGATTCAAACTGACGATCTTTGGATTGTGAGTCCAATTGCCCACCAGCGACTCCACCAGAACAGGACCCAGGGAGACGACTTCTACACCTGGACTGAGCTAACGACCTAACCTTATTAGGTTAGTCCGGGGCCAACATTTACTTCCCGTCCGACGGATGGCGTGATCAGACAAATCTCATCTCAAAATTTGCCACCGGGACCTTCTGGGATCGAACCCAGGCCGACTGGGTGAGAGGCAATCACGCTTACCCCTACACCACGGTCCCGGTTAAAACCACGGAAGACAAAAGACCAGGGGGTTGTTAAATCACTTTTTTATACACTTTGAATCATTAATTTGAAACAATTGTTATGTGAACATTCAGTAATTATTCAGTAACATTTTTACAAAACAAAACAAATGCAGTGTCATTAAACCGGTGTTTTCGTTGAACTGTGTATATCCAGTGTTCACTTGCTTGTCTTAAATGTTGCTTGTCATTAGAAATTTTTGAATTCTATTCTTCAGATCTGGTTCCGCTCGCGTTGATGCAAATCAGCAGTCCCCAAAGCTGCTGCTGCCACACGTGAATAAACCGCTGAACCTTCCTTTGATGAAGGCTGGCTGGCGTACATCAAATATCATTTGAATCGATTAAAAGATAAGAAAAACACGAATATCACATTATGTTTGGGACGGACGAAATGAACCCCGCGCCGCGCCGCGGTTGTTAATTAATACAAGTTTAACAAATTCTTCAGAACCTTTGCATTTCTCCACGGCAGTGTGTCTCTACTGTGGCGGCGAAAAAATATATCGGACAGGCGAAACAAAATGAAAAATGACACAAAGTTCTAAATTTATGGAAAAACGATTGTGTGAACAGCGTTTTACGCATCAACCCGGTGATAGAATTGGTAGCAGAGATGCTCAAACAGCGTGGTAAGTGGATCACAAGTTGATTGGTAGTCGAATGTACAGAAATTCCTACCCCTTCTTCTTGATAACATTGTGTGAAGGACTGTCACTGTCATTCATCATTATCAAAAAAGGCGTGCTAAAGATCCCATCTTTGCATTTCTCAATGGACTTTTCCCTTATTGGTCAAACCCAAATGACGGATGAAAGTCCTATAAAAATCACACAAAATATCTCATAAATTTATGGTGAATTGAGGAAATCGTTTACTGCCACTAGTATTATCCGAAAATTTTGAAATGAAACTCTATCGAGGAGCAGATAGTCGAAGCTGGTGAGACAAGCTTTTATTAACAACTATATTCATCTTCAGGCGCGCGGGTACGAGGAACATTGCGTATTTCTAGATAACCCTCTATCGAGGCTAATAAAACTAAAATGTTTTCATCGTCTGCGCGTTCTTCTCGCGGTATTGGTCGTTGGTTGGTTCTTTGTTTAAGCACCGCCGGCTGCATCATGTGGTGAATTTATTATTATTAATTTGCTGTTAGTATTAGGCTTCTGAGCCATTAAATTTTTAACGACCGTTTCGAGAGAAAAAAAAGTCGCGCTTATTTTACCTCAGAAGATGTCGTTGCTCATTTGCTGAGCCGTTTTAGTGAATGTTTCTTTTCTCATTTCAAACCTCCACTGAACACCTGTGTGTGAGCTTTGAGCAACGGATGCTGATCATCGCATTTTCAAGTTAGGCTTTGTAGTTGATGACAACTTTGTTATACTGGTTTTATACTGGTAGAATGGTGAGAAGTGAAATGTGATAAATTGCAATTTTGATTAAAAGCGGATTGAATATAATACCTACCCCCATAGATAAACGTGTACATATTTGGCTAAGCACAAGAAAAAGTTACAGGACGAAATGTAAAAAATGAGCAAGTTTTCAAAATGAGTTTTTCTGTTTTCAAAGTCTGCAAAAATTCCATGAAAAAAAGCAAAAAGCAATTTGACTTTTCGCGTTCGTGTGCAACAACAAAATCTTATCATACCATTTCAGCTAGATAAACATCGTAACTCGTCAATTCGCTTCGTTAATTCGTACCTCACTAAACATCAATCATTTTAAACTCGTAAAATCATCTCAAGTAAAAAGTTACTTGCTCACTTTTATTTGAGCTATTTATTACCTTGGAACTTTGGAAAAAACTTAATGAAAGCTGTAAATCATGATCAAAGTGCTGATAGGCCGATAATAGAAAAAGGCTGAGAAAGGGTATAGCTCCCCTAGTTAGTCATTCACTTGAAAAATAATCCCGAAACATGTAAAAAATTTGCAAGCGCCATCAAAAAAACAAACAGGCATAGTCTTTTGACGTTTCAATTTCGCAGATCCAGCAGCAAAACTTTCAATAAAAGTGAAAATAAACAGAAATGTTCACAAAAAGTTGCTCTACTCGTTGGTGTACTTGGTTTTAGTGAATTTCAAGGAACACTCCAGATTATCAAGCATCATTTAAATACGACCGCTTATTAGGCTTAAAATTCCCCTTTTAAAATTAAATATGTCTTTATTGAATTTTCTTATAATAATTACATTTCATTTACATTCTAAGTGGTATGGCTAAATGCTCTTCATCTTTATTATATTTTTGTTTTATTATTAACTGTTCACATTTATTTATTTACTTCAATTTTTTTACATTTTTGCATTGAATCGAATACATTTGGGTAAAAAAGAAAAAAATAACTTAAACAACTAATCCTGATTTAAAACTAAAAAAGAAAATTCATTGAAATATTTAAAATCATTAGAACGAGTAAACTACGAACTGTATTTTAAGATAAATCCTCCAAGCGTTCTTACTTGTTCCGCAGGAGTTTTGCAACCACGCAGTGTTGTTGTCATCTCGATGAAAATGTTCAACTACCTTCACCCTTTGATGCTGGTTGGTTTTCCTCGGTTGCTGACTGAAGCCAGGAGGTGTTGTACACAGCAAAAAATAGTGTAAAAATGGAAGCTTGAAAATGGAATGTTTAAAAAAAGAATGTGTAATATTACATCTGTTTTAGATGAATTGCAACCAAAAATTTTGCCAATCATATTTTCCCCTTAAAATGATAAATATTTCGATTGAAGATTTAATTTTTCGTCTACTATGATGCAATATTGCACACAACAGTGTTTCGAACATGACTTTCGAAGCAGAATTTTTTTTTGCATCAACTGTCAAACCAAACCAAAACAAACGTCGGTGATTCGTGAACGTGTGAAGATGGTGAGCAAAAGTTGTTTGAATTGGTAAGTGAAATTACTTTGTCTCGACTAAAACCACAGTTGGACGAATTTATGTAAACAAAACAAACAAGTTCTTGTCTTGCCGGAACGGTTTTTGGGTGCCATTGAAAAGGAAGAGAATTTTTAGGTTTTTTTTAAAGCTTCCAGAAGGCAGACTTGTTGGCCAGTTTACGTCTTGCATTCATTGTCGATAAAGTAATTCTAATTATGACCATTTTTACTCTTCCCGAATCAGAATGCAACGCCAGAATCTACTCGATTATCTCAGTGATGTCATTTTCCGGAAGTCAAGCAAACTGGTTCGGTTTCCCTGGCTGCGTCGCCGTCTGTTCCGCCGAGTAATCGAAGGAAAATTGGACTCGCCCTTCTAGCAGCTGCAAAAGGTCTTCCTACACCGGAAGTGCCACACGGCGTAACTTCAGGTCTGGCTGATGACAAGGTAAAAAATGATAAAAAAAAACTCTTTGTTTTCCGGTTCACTTTGCTATCTTCCAGTTCCGCAGGTATTCTTCTGACCCCTATGCCAACAATCAACAGACAAAGTTGCGGGGTGATGATCCGGGAGGTCGTCGTGGTCATTGGGAGATGATAGACGACTGACTGGCACCCTCGAGTACACGGCCCATTCCCAACAGCTTCAAGAATTAGTCAAAGTTATCTCCGGCGATGACGAAAACAGCGAATTGGGACTCGATCTGGGAACGGGAGGAAAGTTAAATGGCCTTCGACAGTCGGGATGATCTCATCAAGCCGGAAGACGCGCTGTTGTGATGAAAGAAGGAATCTACCATGTTTGAACCGCTAAAGGAGGAAGGCGCTAGTAACATTTCTTCCAGCGAGGACAACATCTTGGCTAAGAAAAGTACTCCGCCGATGCCACCGAGCAAACCGTACACGGAAGATATCAAGGACAATGGCCGAATGTTCCTCTCGAGCCTACCCTCCATCGATGACGAAGTCGACGACATTGGAAGAAAAGGTGTGGCACCCTCGTCGACTTCGTCATCGTTGGAGGGTAGGCTTGAGAGGAACATCTAGTCGCAGTCCCGCTTCCTTGTACGAAGTGTCACTAGCGCCTTCCTCTCTGGACGGTTCCAGCGGATTCTTTCTTCAACTCCATCATACCGTGTTCCGGCTAGACTTCCACCGCATGCATCGATTGTGGCTCGAGCCTCAGGTGGGCCTGGACCTCTGTTATTCGCTTCCACCATCGGCATCGCTGTCATCTTCCGCGCGGCTGTCATCAGTCAGGCTCGTCGGGGCCAGTCACCGACGTCAAGTCTACAAAAGTGCACACCAACCTCGTCCGAAGCGCTGGCCTAAAGAGCCAGAAAATTCATTAATGTCATAAAATAAAAGATGAATTCAAAAATACGTCCTGTTTATGTTGTTTAACATTTATGACAATTCGATACCTATCCTCTCGTCCTCCCAGCCTCAAATTAAACATTTTTAGATGTAATATTCGACATTTTTTGCAAAAAATTGGCATTTTCTGTGGTAAAATTCTATATTATATGAGGTAAATTTATATCATATATGGAGTAAATTTTGACATTTTCAGAGGTAATATTAAAGCTTTTTTCTTACATAAAAGATGTACCCCTTCCCAGATGTAATATTACCACGTTTTTTTTTGCTGTGTATTCTCTGCAACTTTTTGCCGCTGATTCAACGGCAATGGCTGCAGATTTGGAATCACTCGAACAGATCCCGCTCCAGGGACGCCAAAGCAGGAAAATCCACGTCTTAAAATCGAGATCTACAAACTGACATGGCGGGCGCCGTTGGTGGCCAATGATTGTTACCTATTCGCAACTGATCTAGCTTTTACAATCATGGTGTTTTATCTTTTCAGCGCATTCATACATGCTGTTGATAACTCGTGCGTGACGTGCTGAAAGGATATTACGGTTCTGTTTAGCAACGGAGGGGCAACCATATGTGGTCTCTCATGCTCATGCTATAAGTCTTGATTTTTTTTATTGAAGCAGTAAAACACCAGAACTAGAGTCGCCTTACCAAATAAATACCAGAAATCGACATTTCTTCCGTAAACTGTGGGAAAGTTTTTGTTTTACTTGGTGTCATTTTTTTTTGAAAATAGTTTTTTTTTGATAACTTTAAAGTGATTCCATAGAATAATGTCATGTTGATAACCACTTGAGTGAACATTGTTGTACGCTAAGCCAATTTGTTAAACCAGACCTCAAAACACCTACAGGTGAGTTGGTTAATGTTGCTCCCTCGGTTTCATCGTCCACCTCTAAGATGGGCCACGTTAATTTCCGAGGAGAGATTCACTGTTGGCGGTGGCGGCGTTCACAGAGATGTGATATAAAACATAAGAACTCGCTTACGAGCGCGTGATTAGTTTTAGTGTTTGCTGCGCGGCTTCACTTGTTATGGAATGCTTTTACACTTTGGCGGGTTGGTCCGCGTTTCGTTTGGCGGTCCCATCATCCCATCATCCCAGGGTAACGTCATAAGAACCATACGAACTCGAACGGCGGAGGTGTAGGATGTCCAGAAAAAAAATGTGTTACTTGGGCTTTTGAGAATTCTAGTATATTTTCAATCCCAAATTTTATTTTTTTAAACTGGAAAATAGTATGTTTTCATCTTTGGGACCATCTATAAACCACGTGGAAACATAAGGGGGTAAGGTTGTCGGCGATTGCCCACGCTCCATACAATTTGGACTGGACAATTTACCAGAAGGCGGGGGGTTTGTGATTTCAAAAAAAGTGTCCACGTTATTTATAGATGGTCCCTTTGTTGTCCCTATTGTTTTTTTTTAATAATTATGATTTTCCTCGCTCAAAAATGTAAACCCTATTGGCAACAAGCAACCCAAAATTGTCTCCAAGTGCTGACAGGTTGTACCTACCTGGAGTATAAAAGCTACCGCTCAGGTGGATAGATGAAAAATGAGAGAAAATTTATACAAACAAGCCTACGCTCGTGGGCTCGTCTTATGCTGCCGTTTTACGGCGATATGATGTATACGCCATTTTGGACTTTTTTAATTTTTTTGTACAGTCTGATAAAGAATCTTAAAAGCTACCTCCTGACGAAAGAATTTTTCAAAAAACTGCTCTGGGGCCCATTTTATTAAGCAAACAAACAATGATGTATACGCCAATTTTACTCATCATGATGTATGTATGCATTGAGAATTGATAGAAGTCAAATTCAATACTGTTTGAATGTTGATTTGAGGTTTTGGGACCAAATCAAGGTTGGGCAATATTTTATTACATTATTTCGATTTAATTCTTAAGGGGACGTCCATTAGGCATCATCCATAAAGTACGTCACGTTCTGAGGGAAGAGGGGGGGTTTTGAGAAAGCGTGACGTTGCGTGTTAAAAGCATAGGGAAATCGTGACAAAGGGGGGTGGAGTAAATTTTGGCTGATTTTAATGTGACGGACTTAATGGATGATACCTTATCCACATCCACGTAGACACTTTTTTGAAAATTCTAGACCCACCAACCTCCCTTGCTGACAATTGTTCATGCAAAAAATGTGTTTATGGAGCATAGAAAATCGCTAAGGGAGCGTTATTTTATTACGTAACGCAAAAAATCGGTTTTTTATACCCCCCCTCGTAACAAAATTTCCATACAAATTTTAAAAAAATTGTATGGAGCGTAACACGGCCTCTGACCCCCCCTCCCCCCAACTGCGTTACGTAATAAAAGAACGCTCCCTAATACCCCCTTAAAGTATCCACGTGGACAATGCATTACGGGATCCACTCAGCTGACACAAAAAAAGCCAGCTTTGATCGAGCAATGTGTACATACATCATTGGGCAGGAAAAGTAGTGATTTTGTATTGCTATTTTACGGCCAAATGATGTTTGTGGTTTAAAATCGTAGAAAATAGGAAAAAACAAGAATTTTGTAGGGGCCACATTTTCATTGTACTTTTTAACAGTTTCTACAGAGCAGACCTCAAATTAGTCATTTTAAATTGAAAAAATGAACAAAAACAGAAAATCGTGTCTACAGCAAAATCACCTCAATGGCGTATACATCATATCGCCGTAAAACGGCAGTATGGGATGTACGGAAGAGCCTGCGTGAGTGTGTTAAGCAGCAATGGGCAGCACAGGTCCCATTTGCTCCTGTTGGGCGGGAAAATGGTACCGGCTAGCTTGTAAGGTTGGGGGATGAGAGTAACGATTAATTAAGGTTAAAATTTTAGGCCCGGTCAGTGTGTGCGGTGAGAGTTCTTTGATGTTGTAGTACTGCCATGAAAAATATAAACACATGTAATTAAAAATAAAAGGTTGAAGGCAGCATCACCGCGGTGTGGCATGATGGTGGTACAAAGTGTGTATAAATTTAACGCTGCTACCACGCACTAGTGGAACTGCTGGGGAGAAGGGAGGCCCTATGAATTACGTTATAGACTTGTCAAATGATTCAATCCTGGTTGGATTTCTCTCAAATCCTCAAATTTCAAGCCTTCCGATGAAACCTAATGGACACGTAATTATCGGACAGCCCCCCGTAATAAAGCATGTCCTATCTAATGTGTAAACGATCAACCTTAACAAAGTCGTCGGCATTTGTTTGTGACCACGGGACCGACAGACCGCAAAGTGGAAGATTGTTTCTGAGGAAGAATCGATAGGCGATTATGCCGATCGTACCTGCCAGATAAAAGCACCGTCGACGATCCGCTGCTGCTGACCGCCACAAGACTTCGTCTATTGATTTCTGACTTATCTATGAAAAAAGAAAGAAAACAGCGACAATGTTCCCCATCGTAAAAAGCTGTACCAAATTGGCAGCGAGGCGGTCTTTTGTCTCAATTCAAATTTAATGCGCCGCTATCAGTTTTGCTGCCGCAGGCTGCCGGCGTTTGTCGTGTATTTTGATGATCAAAACACATACTACTCATCATCATGGGCGTATGATGAGACGCTAGACAAGCCACTGCAGTAACGGAGGAAGAGAGCCAGTGAGACGGATCTTCCCCATAAAACACACAGTCCTGAAGGAACGCCGAAAGAAACATGTGATCTGTCGTAGACTTTAAAATCAATCGGTATTCATTCACTATTCCGCGTCGCTTCATTGATGGCTGGAAATGACCGTTGTGGTTTTATGTCCCATAAAGGAACGAACCACCGAACTGCGGTGGGTTTGTGTTTGGGGTTTTGGGTGAAAAAACTTTAAACTTACGAATTAGCATTCCTGATTTGGTTGATAGCAGGGCTACGGAGTCGGGTAGCTTTTGAATCGACTCCAACTGCGACTCCGATTCCAACTTCTCAAAATTTTCCGACTGCAAACCGCTCCAATAAAATTTTGGAACATTTCACAGAACTGCTAGCCAAACCAAACGGGGTTGTTATTGTTTACATTGTGTGCTCTAATATTTGCAAACCACATTTTTCGGATTTTGACCAAAATCGTTTTTCACCATCACTTTAGAAGTAATTAAATGACTTTTTAGATTTCAATAAAGGGACCTCAAGATAAACAGAATAAGACAGAAATGTATATTCAATTTTTCAATAGTAGCATAACTGTAGAATGGTACTATATAAAACTGTAGAAATTTTGTGATACTTTTTGCTACAATATTTTGAATGCTTGGTTTGAATTTTGTATTTTTTTGCCCGCCCCTAGACCTTAACCAGAAGCGAGGGACAAAACTTTGAATAAAATGTGTATGAGCCTTATTGTTAAGTGGTGTCAGTATATTTGTTTTCGAAATTTTACCGCCATGAAATTCATATTAAATAATTAAATAAACTTTATTGAATCATTCATATAATAATTCCATTTGATTTACATAATACGTGTTCAGCTGTTGCCCTTCAGCTCTAGTTTCCTTTTGGTGAATTTCATAACTATAAATGTATATGATTTAACATTTTTGTAACACTACGTACATGAATATCATGTTTAATTCTATGATTCGATCATTTTGGCTTACTCACAGTGTACCACGAATCAAAGCAAGAAAAAAAAGTTATAAAATGGAAAGAAATCGCGGCGATGACGCTAATATCTCGAACCACCTCAAACATTGCATGGGAAAAGAACGCGCCGAGAAAGATTGTTTGCCGGCAACCCACCAAACGGTGACGGCGATGGTATGGGAGATAAATATTTTAATTTAATGATGCATTAACAGACAATTTATATTGTATTTCTTTATTTCTTAATGACGGAATGCTATTAAGGGGTTATAATTTAATTACTTTACGATGCTTTTGACCGCGGGTGTGTGATTTGATCGCCTTAAATGCGCGTATTACTGTAATTCTTGTGTATTTTGTGTGTAGAAATGTTTTTCTCACAGAAAACACTCGTACCCTGATAGAGAAGTCGAAGAAATTTCTGCTCATTGCTCAGTGTGAATTGTACATTCTTTATCAGAATAATCCGCTGACTCAAGGCAATTTCGTCTCAGTGTTTCTTCATCCGCTGAAATTCGGCACGCTATTAATTATGTAAATTGCAGCAGAAACATGTACACGTACATTAGTTTTGAGCACTGGAAATGGATATATTTAAAATTCATTCTACCAAGGCTTTTATCACATATTCATTAGCCACCTGTTCGTTTTGCGGCGTTTCTTTCGTTCTCGAAAATCGAAGAACTGCACTACCGTGGCTTGTGGCATGACGTGGTGTGGAGTTGGAGTTAGATTGTCTTCATCGTCACGTACGGCCGGGGAACATAAAGATCTCGGTGCTCAAAACGTTCTCCGAAGTCCCCAAAGCCGATGCCAAAAGGAGATGGAAAGTAACTTGAACGAAACGATATCGCAGAATTTCTTGCTGCTTTTAATATTCCCTCAACGTGGTGTAAAGCAATCTCAATCGGGTGCTACTTCGTTGCCACTCACTCTTCCCATGCAGGCCCTCAACCGGTGCCAAAGTTCCGCGGTTTCCTGTATCTCTTTTAATCACTGTCACCGGCGACCGACGATGACGTTTGAAGCGGTGAAGACAGCGGCTTTGGAGGTGATTTCAATATTGAGCATGTTTTTGTTCTCATCTGCCGCCGTGCCGCAATCATCAGCCTTTCATGAGAGGGGGCCGACTAAGGGGATAGTGGATGGATGTAGATGAAATGCATCGATTCTTGATTTGAAGCAGGTGCAGATGGGAAAATATCATACCAAATTTTGTGAATTTAATGACCATATTATTTGAATTTGAACTGGCATTATTGCATGTACACTAGGGTGCCAAGAATATGGGACTTTTTCTTAAAACCTCGCTCCACAAGCTGAATACTGTTTCTTGAGCTATTTTAGAAAACTCAAATTTCTTATGGTTTGGTCTGCATGGTGCGCTTCTTTCATCAAAATATTCCCAAAAGTAAGATTCTCGTTGGAAATTTAATGCTCTACAACTTTGTAGAACATACCAATGCTGTAAAACTAGACTCTGAAAAGTTATTAGCGATTTAAAAAAGTCATTTTTGTATGAAAAACATTTTTTTCACCAACTTTAGGCTCGGGTATCAATGGGCTTATATCATCCGATTTCGTTCAAAATTTGCACAGATGCTTAAAATAATCTAACTAACCGTTTGCCGTAAGGGGGCATTTTTTCTGGGCACCATAATGTACACAGAAAAAAAATCATTTCTCGAAATCGTGAATTCAGTTCACGAATGTGAGAACCACGAAGCAATATATTCATGTTTATAGTGCAAATGAACCATAATCATAAATAAATTCCTTTTTGGTAAGTTTTTTTTTCTATATTTTTTCTTACTCTTGGTAATCTCTTAATTATAAGCAATAATCGTTTCAAAATGGATTGAGATTCAACACACAGCTGAAAGGAACTCCAAAACTCTGTTATGAACTGCAAAAGCCGAGCTTCCGTGGCCGTGAGGTTACGGGTTTCGCCTTGTAAGCGGAAGGTGATGGGTTCGATTCCTGTCTGGCTCGGCAAAGTCAGATCCCTTCAAAGAGTAAATCTGCTCACTGGGAATACTGACCGGTAGGGGATGGGTTTCGACTAACGGCGTAATGGATTTCCAATCAAGAGGTCGTGAGTTCGATTCTCGTACCGGGATGATGATGATGAAAGAACTTATTGTAAGATGATTATTCACTAATAAAACCGAATTGAATTAAATAAATAAATTCCTCATTCTTGAACTTATTTCACGATTTGGGGAATTATTTTTTTTCTGTAACCGTGGTTGCCACTCATCCCAGTTGGTTTGGGATAGCAATCGGCGACATTTTTCTAGACGAGAGTTGATGCAAGGACTTCGCCGTCCTGGGCTCCTAAGGTTTCATCCATAAAGAACGTCACGCTAAAATCAGCCAAAATGTACCCCTCTCCTCCCCTTTGTCACGCTTTCCCTATACTTATAACACGCAATGTCACATACTTTATGGATGACGCCTAAGTGTTTTGAGTACGGCACGGAGCGACGGCGCCGGATACCCATATCTACACTTAGAACTTTTAGAGCGCCCGCTGCGGGATTCGGAATTTTCTGATAATCTCATACTAAAATTCATTGCACGAAAAAAAAACATCAGATCAAACCATCCACATTAACGACCCCCGGGACTTTTGTGTTCTCTATTGCAAGTTTCTGCTCGAACCTAGGAGTCCGAAGGCTTGAATGGGCAGAGTACCCAAACCTCTTTCTACTCCAAGGAACCTTCCACCCCAGTGTTTGAACTGACGACCTTCGGATTGCGAGTCCAACCGCCGCCAGCGATTCCACCGGAGTAGGCAAAACATGCCTTAGCTAAATACTATCCTTTAATATTGTTGGTTCATGCACTTCCAACTGCCCTACCGACACGCTCTTGTGAAGAACAAATGACGAAAATCGTAACATGATGCTGAAATTTGAACTAGACTTTGTTTCACCCACACGCCACTTGAGGATGTCAAACCGGGAAAGTGAGAACTTAATTTTCAACTTGAGTTCAGACAGAGGCCAAAACGTACACCAGTGTGTTTAAGACGTACTTAAGGCCAATACTCAAAATCCAAGTGCTGTTTATACTTTCCTCTTGCTCTTTGAATCTTGTGCGTGTTTACTAGCAAACTCAATTAATAATTTATAACACTTCAGCCGGAGACGATAACGATCAATCTTTGGGCAACTTGAGAAGATCATTAGGGTACTAATTATACATTGAGCTAGAAAATGTCTGGAACAAATTTCAGTCATCCAGCTGACAAACAAACAAAAAGAGGAGAAACTGGAAAAAACTGAATGACAATATGTGTTATTTCACGCGCTTGAAGAGAGGCGCCCCTTATGATTAATCAGCTCCTTCTCGGCTGAAATGAAACCAGTTGCCAGTGGCCAAAGTGTCAAGCCGACCGACCGCCGTCACTGGGAGAAAAACGATCCTCGAATCAACAGGTTGGTGAATTCTGTAAAAGAACAGGCTTATTTTAGAACCGCAACGTTCGTTCATAAGCGTTTTAAGCGCATCAAAGCAGTTCAAGCGAATGATAGTTTCGTGTGTGCACCGCGTTACCATTCATCATAACTAATTAGTCAACCAGATGAAGACATTAATTAGAGCTGGTATGAATCAAATTACATCAAGAAAACTGCTCGGCGTCGGTTTATTTAGCACAAAACATCGGCGTGATTCGCTGCTAGTGTGACGATAGTCTCATGCGTTCTCTTTTAATCATTACCGTTTACTTTTTATTTAATTGTGTGTTAAGCTTTCCTAACAGCAATAGCAGTGATTTCAAAAAATGTTTTATTCTGCTCTCGCTTGATCGACTACACAGAAAAAAATATGTGAATTTACACAGCATGTAATTACTGTTTCTTATGTAAACTCACTCAATGTAATGTTGAAATATGATGTAAAGAGTAAAAAGTCATGGAAATTACTTCAATGTAAATCTAAATCTAATATAAATCATGAATCTAATGGAAACGTTGAGCATGGAAATCTGATGAATTTCTACCCGTGTTTGGCTTCCTGTAAATTCCTATTTAATGTAAATCATATAACCAATGTATTTCTGCCAAACGTTGACTTCAAAACTACCCGAACTAAAAATAGTTATATTTGGTTCTCTTTCTATCGCTCTCATACTTCGCTGGCCTACTGCTTGAGCCTCGACCTGAACAAGTTGATGCTTTAGCCGCTCTTTTATAAAATGGCAAGATGGCTCAGTCGGCAGCGGGTAGCAGCAGTAACACCGAACATCCTACCCGTCGTCCGTTCGATTCCAGTCCAGCGTTATTCCACTTGGCCGTCGACGAGAAAGCTTCCCCTACCTGTGAAACAACTTTTTAAAACAGAATTTCCTTTTGCTGCTCGCTTCAATCATTTCAAAATAGAACATAGGCCACACCCTTTTCCTACTGCAATCCAAGTCGAACTTATCATTCCCATTGGCCAATCAGAATTAGTTGATTTGAACTACCGTAAACTGGGGTCAATCGGGACACATGGGGCGAATTGGGACAGCAGTTTTAACCATGTTGGAGCACAATATTTTGATTTTTCTGGTTGGTTTCGGTTAGAACAGACTCAGGCCAACAAAATGTGTACATCCATTTCCAAATTTAAAAGCTTTAAGTGCTCTAAAAACTGCTGTCCCTATTCAGACTGTAGTCCCAATTCACCCCAGATTACGGTAATGTAAATTCCAAAACTAATGTAAATTATTAAAACTGATGTAAATTTCCAATGAATCTAATGTAAATTTCCAATGAACCTAATGTCAATATACATCATTGATCATGATACCTTTTGGTACATGATAAATAATGTAAATTTACAGGAATGTTTTTTCTTTGTAATCCACCTGATTGACTTAATGTTAATGTTGTTTAAAAATTGCGTACTCGATTTGGCATGGAAACCGTCATATGTTTCATTAAATTTTCAACGTTTGAAAACTTGTGTAATTTCATTATGTCTACAAAAGCGAACCGGTTTGGAACCCAATCCAAAATAAAATATTGCAGTCATAACTAGCTGATAAGAAAAGCCATTTAACCATTCCAGTTTTACAATATAATTGGATGGTTCCAAACTAATTGTTGGTTTTCAAATATACAAACAGTAAATTTGTTGAACATCGAAATGTGAGCAGTACCGTAAACCGGGGTGACTTTGATAGGATTTCAATTTGTTTTAGAATATTTTCCAACAGGTAAGGTTTTTCTCAAGATTATTATTTTTAAAACATGTACTGGGGTAGACCACACAAAGTCCATGCACTATTTCGGAAAAAAGTTTTTTCAATAACGTTTAGAAAAATAGTTACGTTAAAAATTCTTAGTTTGAATTCCGGGGTGACTTCGATAGTCATAGTTTTTCTTGTTAAAATCATATTTAAGATGTTCAAACTTCATTTGTACTTTAAATGTACCATCACTAAACTGCCGCTCGAAGCTAGTCCGTCCCATATGTAATTTCGTCAATTTTGAGGTAATGATGCAGTTTAGTTCGAAATCATGTAAACTATAAGAAAAATCAATAAAATTTACTACTTTGTTCTAGACATCAGGAGAAATTCAATTTTTTCTTGAAATTCTAACACGTAGCCTTATGGGCGGGACAAATTTGACATGCGTTTTTCTCAGCTTGCTGTTTTTACATATGGGACGGACTCGATTAGAGCGGCAGTAAAGTAGCTGATATAGTTTTTAAGAAAAAAAAAATCAATGTTTATATTTAGCTTTTAAGCAAAATACATAAAAATTTCAGGTAAAATTCTTAAAAAGTCGGAATTTTGCCTGAAATTTGTTAAAACTAGTTTTGTTTATAAAATTATCGATTTATATTGCATTTTATATTGAATTCCAAGCACGAATCACAAGTTTTCACATTTTACATGAAATTCGTTCAACTGAAATTGCCTATAAATTTGGAGATGTGTTTCAAAAACACATATTATTTATTTTTTACAAACTTTTTCAACCTTCTCCTAGTGGAAAATTGTCCAAAGAATCCGAAAATGCATTCCGTTTTCCGATTAAAAATCATGTTCATTGAGAAAATTAGGACACTTTGAGAAGTTTAAAATAATGGCTTTCATCAAGATTTTCTTAACTATAGTTAACTAACTTTTTAAACTTGTCAAAATTTTATGAAAAGTTCTTCTTGAGGTACTTTGAACACTTCTCTACCACGGTCAGTATGTTTCTGAACCATTCCTTACGTATTTTAATTGTACTCTTCATTTTGCGGAAAAATCGCAAACCTTTCAAAGTCACCACGTTTTACGGTACTTTTTTACAGGCAACATTTTGTTGAAATTAGCTACAAACTGAAAAAAAGTAAAATGTCGCAATAGGGAAACTGAACTGTAACAGTTGATATCCACTTCCTGGCAGCATAGGAGCCCCACGTCTAAATCATGAAAGAAACGAAGGAGTTCGCCAGCAACCCATTTGCGGTATATTTGATCTAGAGCTGGGAAGAAAACAGTAAGCTGAAGCTCCGTCCGATGAGATAGTGAATTAGGAATGGTCATTCCCCGGGTGCCCACTGCAGCCCCGTACTGTAGGCGGACGGCGGAAAACGCTAAGACAGTGCCACTAAAATACATATAAAAGCCAGAAAACGAATGGACAGTGTCAGAAAGATGCGAGAATTTATATTTATGCCGCGGTAACATTATTCCATTTAGATAAGAGCGTCGGCTATATAGCCGAAAGTAAATTTTTCAGAGTTTCAGTTTTGTTACTACAGAAGTCAAAAGCTGGAATCAAACATGCATTGGTAGAGGTTTTAGATAATTATTGAAATATGTTGCCGGTCTTATCGGCAGCTTGTTAATATTAAACAAACCGGAATGGGGTTTCGTTTCGTTTCGCTACAACCGTTGTGTATATATACAGCTGTAGGATTGTTTTATCTAAATAGTTACCAGCAATAAAGTGAAGAAAAATGAGCTTTAAATTTTGCTGTTGCTGATTGTAAATCGGTCTGAAATGAAGTTTAAAAAAATGTGCGCCAATTTTCTGTTCGCGATCGCCATTCCTGGAATGGCCGCGTGATGATGCTGCTGCTGTAAAAGTTCCGAATTTCAAATGACATTAATTTTATGCCGTGTTTTGACTTTGGCCGCCTTAATATCGTTTTTGCGCATTTGCGATTCCGACGTGGAAGCCTTTGGTTTTAACCTTTCAATTAACCGCTCCATGCCGTGCGTGTCAAAATTTGTTTAATGCTTACCGATACTGCCGGAGGTTTCCTTTTGGCAGTTCAACCTTTTTATTGTTCGCATGCATTATGGAACCGGAAATCCTTATTGCATTTGAGCAGCATGTTTCTTGTTTTTACAAATATTATAAATAAGTTACCATACTATAATTAACTATTGAATAGGGCTATAAATCGGTTTATTAGGTTCAATCGTTAATTGATTTTGCCCGACATTTTTTCTAATTAAAGATTTAATTTAATTTAATCGGTCTTTATCGGTGAAAGCTGACGCAAATTTTAGAAGAAAGATAATGAAATTTTAGGTGGATAGGTCGACTAAGAGTCATAGAAGAAGATATAAAGGACGGAAAACTAAGTCAGCGAAGGGCCATTTGAGGAAGTATGTGTGTGTGATCAAGTCTTTTAAACTTCTAATTTTTCTCTGTAAAAGTACTGAGCGAAACACACAGTAAATGTACAGAGACAACTTATTCCTGCAGCGTCATCCATATGACTCCCGGACGGCCGTTATTGATGTTATTAAATTAACATCAGTTCTCGGTGACCAAAACAATATGGGAATTAAAGATTTAGTGAATCATCCCTTTAAATGTAAATTTTTTAAATTTTATTTGTTTGCTTAATTTTTTTTAATAACACTAAAATTTTCAATCCAATAAATTTATTATTCAATGGATAGCAAATATTTGTTTAAGCCATTAGCGTGACTATGGGACAATCGTGATAAAAAAAGAGCAATCGCTGCCGACAGCGCGGTACGCGTTTGTTCCTCTTACCTAGGTGTTTGAACAGTAAACATCTCACGCATGAGGTACAGTTGTGACACTTTGAAATCTCAGACACCAAAAATCAAGCAGCACCAGGGCTGAAACCACATTTGCAAAGCAAATAATTTGGGCACTTTTTAGTCAGTAGTGTTGATTTGGACTTGATTGGGACTTGTTTGACTGTTGGATGGCGTGATTGGGGCAAAACCTACCCATCACGTATTAAGCTTTGTTCATTCATTCTCAAATACCCATAAGTGCCTTCTGTTTAAGAGGCCGTGAATTGATGTTAATATTTGTAAACTCTTATCGGCTAATGTGGGTGGAATTTTGGCAGATATTTATTTCAAATACTTACCATGGGATTTGAACACTTTTTTATGGTTTCCATTTTCATGAACGCTAGTTCACGATTTTGGGAACTTTTTTTCCGTGTATTCTGCAGTTTTTTTTTTAATTAAATATACTTTATTGAATCTTTCTTATAATAATTACATTTGGTTTACATAATAAGTGGTCAGCTGTGGCTCTTCAGCTTTAGTTTGCTTTTCGTGATTTAAACACTGTTCATTTTCATAACTTTAAAAGTATATGATTTATCATTTTTGTAACACTACGTACAATGAGGAATTTTTTTTAAAGAAAACATAACCTAACCTAAAACTAACTTAAACTTACCATAAACTAAACCAATCATTGAATCAAGGGGTATTCAGATATAGCACATTTTTTCCTGAATTTCAAACATTTTTCTTGAATCTTCTGATCCAACTAGTCTGCAGTTTATATTTTGGTTACGATATTAAATTGTGGAATACCATTGCCTTGGGGATAATATCGAAAGGTCTCAGAACCCGTTTGACAGCTCGACGTGGAGGACGCGTTTTTCCTCTGTTGTTGCTGCGCGCAAAGTGCTTGTGAATGGAGGTGGAAGATTCCTCCGACGACGATTTTCTCCCCGTTGTTGAAACGCGGAAGCGAAAGAAGACAAGTGAAGACGGAGCCGACGTCGGAAATGGCAACGAGGAAAAGCTCCTCAACAACAACAAGTTCAGCCCGCTGGTGGAGAACAACAACAATTACAAAGGTAACCCGCCGGGAAAGGAAGCGTCCCACTGGTTCCAGTGGCCAAGAAACCACCTCCTCTGGTGGTAAAGAATATTAGCTTCGGCAAGCTGAGGAGTGTAATGTTGCCGTGCACAACCAAGCCAAGTTACAAGCTGACTCCGTTTGGGATCAAATTACTTTGTATCTCCGAGGAGCGCTTCGAAACCGCGCGGGCCCACTTGATTACGAACAAAGTGGAGTTCTATACCCACGAGAAACGAAGCGAGCGGCAACTCCGCGTCGTCATCAGGGGACTTCCACCGGCTGCACCTGAATTCATCAAGAAGAAACTCAAGGAATCGCACAACCTGGATGCTGTGGAGGTGCATGCCATCAAGAGAAAAGTAGAGTTCACCCCATCGGCGGAAACCCCGTACATTGTTACGTTTCCCAAGGGGTACACCAACCTCAAGAAGCTGAGTGAAATCAAGCTCTTGCAAGCATTTCACATCCGGTGGGAGGCCTACCGGAACAAGCGGCCGAACGTGACTCAGTGCAGGAACTGCTTGCAGCTGGGTCATGGGACCAGGAACTGCCACCTCAAGGCGAGGTGCAACAACTGTGGGGGTCCCCATAAGACGGACGAGTGCAAAGTCCAAGAAGCAGAGCCGAAGTGGTGTGCCAACTGCTCTGGAGGCCACGAAGCCACGGACCGCAGCTGCCCCAAGCGTGCGGACTTCATCCGAAGGCGCCAGCAGGCGTCGAAACTGAATCCGCCGGCGAGGAAGGCGGAGAAGCAGAGTCCAGCAGTTCCGGCGTTCACGCCGGAGGAGTTCCCTCCGCTGCCGGGCGCAGTTCCGGACGGATCGCCCTCGACCCGCAGGAAGCATCGGCTCCCAAGGCGGTGGAGCCACGGAGGAGGAAGCCGGGGAGGTGCTCTACAGTTCGGCTGAGCTGTGGGGCATTTTCTCCGAGTACATCGGCAGGTTCAAGACCTGCAAGACCCGCTTGGATTAAGTAACCCTCGTCAGTTACATGACCTCCAAGTATGGAATGTAAGGAGTTGTATTTGATGTGTATTGATTGATCAATCCTCGGTCCTAACCTGGTCGTAGCACCTAAAAGGACCTAATAAAAATAAGTTTAGAATAAAAAAAAAATATATATCGAAAGGTCTTAATCACGACACAATGCAAAAAAGTATTCATTCCTGAGTGCGAAAGGCAAGAGTGTTTAATAAATTTTGCATAAATTTATAAAATAATCAAGCTCACATTGGTTATAATCCTTGCCACTTAAAAACAGAGAAAAAAAATATATCCCCAGAACCACGTGCACTTTGATTTTTTCAAAAATATTTAAACAGGGCCGAATGGTTTTTCTCCAAATTTTCTATGGAGAATCAGGACGGTTCATCGCTGTTGCATACAACCAAAAAATTGCATGCAATATGTCCGAGTAGCGAACCGCACTAATTTTCCATACAAACCATGGAGAAAAACCATTCGGCTCTGTCTTAATATTTTTGAAAAATTCTTGAAATTTTTTTTTGAAAAAAATGGGACTTCATGCTTACCCTCTAGTTTATACTGCGCATGAATTTTGTTGGTCGGTGTTATTTTACTTCAGTGAGTCGAAATAATGTAGATTTAAGGATTTTTAATGAAATAACACAAGGAACTTCTCAATTCCGAGCTAAATTAGGGGGGTCCAATATAGGACAACGAATATCTTCACTTTTCCAAATGTGGAAACCTATTATTTTAAACTACAAACATGGAGAATCCGTGTATTTGTGCAATACTTCAACAATAAACCCGCCCGTGTGGATCAATCGGATCGCGCACTGGACTCATAATCCAGAGGTTGCTGGTTCGAATCCAGCGGTGGACGCTCTAAAATTCTAATTGTAAATATGGGTATCCGGCGCCGTCGCTCAGAGCCGTACTCAAACACTTAGGAGCCTAGGGCGGCAAAGTCCTTGTAGTTAAAAGGAAGACACTAGTGGTTGGTACTAGCAATATTGGCCGACAGCTATAAAGTCAACTTCGCTCAACAATAAATGCTTGCATATTTTGTCAATCATGGGTATAAAAAATGTTTTTTTTTGTTAAAAGTATGAAAGTTGCTGAAACCGCAACAATTTACAATGGATCAAAACTATTGTTCTATGTACTTTACTGAAACATCAAAACTGATGTTTGAATTTATATTTTATATTAATGAATCAATTACAAAACTATGTTTTGAAAATAAAAATCAGTGGTTGACGTGGTTGTAAACAAATCTATCGGTTTATTTTGGTGAACTTATAACTAATTGATATGTAATCTTTCACATCAAAATTGCATTTATAAATTTATAGTGAGTTTTGATAAATTTTCTTTAAAAATTAAAAAAAAAATGTTTAAAAGTCTGTAAGGTTTTCATGCTGTTTCTTAACAAAATATTTGTGTTTACAATGAAAAGGTTCACTTTTCATTGTAAACAAATAAAACAGGCACTTTTTATTCATTATATCTACAATTAGACCAACAACATGAATCAAAACATCAAAAAACGGCTAAATTTTATATAAAAATAACAGTTAGGCCCGGGTCCACTATAGGAAAAGGGGGTCTAAAAAATAAATTGTTCGCTCTACAGTATTGCCTTGGCCTTCTCGATTGCGAGATACCTACTCGAAACTAGTTGTCCGAGGGCTTGATTGTTGAGGCAATTGCAAACCTCTTTTCACATCTAAGCTTCCATCCACCACCCCGGAATTTGAACTGACGACCTTTGGATTGTCAGTCTAACTGCGTACCAGCGACTCTAGCAAGACAGGACCCAGGGAGACGACTCCTAATACACCTGACTGAGCTAACGACCTAACCTCTAGGTAAGACCGGGGCCAACGGTTACTTCCCCGTCCGATAAATCTCCTCTTTAAAAATGCTAACGGGACCTTCTGGGATCGAATCCAAACCGACTGGGTGAGAAGCAACCACGCTTACCACTGCACCACCGGTTCCGGTATACGGGTGTCTATAACATGCAAATAAAATGTTATTTTCAAATGGCTATTTTTCAGTTTATGAAATAAATAGTCAGTAAAGTTCAAATGATTTCATGGTTCTGTACAAAGGGTTATTAAAATAATGCTTAAAATATTGGAAACTTGTGAAATGTGAGCTGAAATGGTGTATTGGTTAAAATACCTTAAAGTGTCTTCAACAAAACCAATGACTAAAATATACTGTTGATTACTTGTTTAACAACAGTTGTTATGCACTCGGGATCGTTTTTCATCTACCAAGTGTTTTAATTTCTCAATTACAGGGAATATGTTTACCAATCTCTTGGTGAACCGTTTATTTTTTTGATAGCTCATACATATTTTCGCCATGCACTGTAATTATTTCCTTATCTTCAAAAATTAAGACGCTTTTCCCCAATGACTAATTTTTATCACATCCTTCTGTTGCCAACTGTAGGTATTATCTATTCCATTGTATTCGAAATCATTGCCAATCATCCTGGAGGCAGCAATATCAATTAGTGTTACAATAATCAACCCGTATCCAAAGTCAGTTCCCATTCCGGCACTTCTACGATGTAGTGATATACACATTCAACGTTTGACAAAACTGTGCGTATGCGTGCCGTGAGATAAGTTGATTAGAAATATAGCAAAGCATTCCCCTCTTCTGTTCTGTGCCAAAGAGGCGACAAATTCAATAAAAACGTAAGTAGCGATATTACTTCCACCGCACACCGTGTTAACTGATGACAGCTTATTAAAAGCCGAATCGTGGCAGAAAAAGAGAGGGTGGTAAAACGCAGCGGGAAAGTGGATTGCCACCCTCAAATTCAAATTCTACACACATACACACCAACAACAACAAGGACATCAACAGCTCGTGGGGATGCTGCGGCTCGACCGGGAAAAAAGGGTGAGTTATATCTTCCAATTGAATTGAATTGTTATATAGAAGGGAGCGTAATAAATAGGGAAGATTTTATTTCTCAGCAAGTTAAGTGTAAGTAATCTGTTACTTCGGGAACCGACCTGCTACACAAGAGGGAGAAAAAGAGTGCAATGTTCGCTGATAGAGTTGCTTCAGAAACAGTGTAAATAAGTATATTCGTATGTATGAAAAGTTGTACGCTTGATAACATTATTCCTGAGGGATGTTTTTATATCCCTGCCTAAATTAATAAACACCGTCAGTGCCAACCGCCGACGCTGCCGTCAACATCAGAGCATCAACAGAAATAGAGACTTTTTGGTGGAGGAGAAATGGGTGTTCATTACGACAATATAGCAATAACAAGAGCAAAATTTACAAACTCCATTCGCAGACTTTTTCCTTCTTGTTGCGAGCGAGATGAATTTGTTCTGAATCCGGGGATTGAAGTCGAAGCGCTGTTGTGGGTCGGTGTGGTGAGATAAAATTAACATATTTCATAATGTTGAATTAGACGTTTCACGCTTCCTTCTTGTTACGTTACATCAACCACTGGAACGTTTATTGATTGTTGAACTGAATACCGTTACTTGATAAGCATTGAGAACGATTTTTTTTATTTTCAAAAACGATTTATTATTTAGTTAGATGTTTATTTAATTTATGTAAAGAATACCAATTTGTTTTTGCCTTCCTCACATCAATGAGGAAAGGCTTTAAAATCACTCGAAAAACGAACTTCTTAATGTGACCTCCTAGACCCACCTTCACGTATTCATATCAACTCAGAATCAAATTCTGAGCAAATGTCTGTGTGTGTGGTGGGATGTTGATCAAAAAATCGTCACTCGATTATCTCGGCACTGGCTGAACCGACTTGGACCGTTTTGGCCTCATTCAATCCGTCTTGGGGTCCCATGAGTCGCTATTGAAAATTATAGAGTTTTGTTAAGTACTTCAAAAGTTATGCTAAAAAACTTCTTGTATGTGGGGATTTTTCGAAAATATAAAAAAAAACAAACCGGATACACTCACTCATCACAAACATATTTTTTTTGAAAAAAAAAATCTGATTCTCGCAACGCACGAGTCACAACAATCGTCCAAAGGGTCATTCTGATGCAAAATTAGATGAACTTTTCGAAAAAAAAAATACTTTCAAAAGCACACGATTGAGTTTTAGGGGTTAAAAATTCGAAAAACTGTCAAAATCATAACTTTTCAAAAACCTTTTTTGTAAAATTCTGATAACTCGTGAAGAATACATGCAACCCCTTATGTATAGGGTAAATTCTCGTATGTTTGGCAGATTAAGCTCTCGCTCCTAACTCCATCCAATTTGCTGTTTTTCACTATTTAAAAAACTAATTTTGCAAAACTTTTTATAGAAACTGGCTTGCTCACTTCTTATTGAGCTATTTATCACTCGATTACAGTTGAAAACGATTTTAATTAGCTTTAATTGAATGTCAAAGTCGTGACCTGCCAACATTAGAGGCACGCTGGAATTAGATGCTGTTCCCCTAAATATCAAAATTTTTGTTTTTGTCTGCTCTACAACTTTGTAGAACATTGTTACACGCTTAAATGTAACCCTGCAAAGTTAGAAAAAACACGTAATTTTAAAATGAAAAAAAAAAATGTTCTAAATGAAAAAAATACCCTTATGGGTTATTTCAGATTCGAAAAGTACATTAAATTTCCCATTAAATGACATGTCTCACAATTTTTGACAGTTGAGTAACGGGAAATGGCAGCGATTTTAAAACCTTTTTTTTCAACTTTTTTGATGAAAAATACGTTTCGGAATTTTGAGTACGCCATCAAATTGGGCGTCTAATTTTACACAAAAGTCCCTTTGACACCAAATTTCTATCTCTTCACGGTTGCGAGTTACAAATCACTGAAAAACGTGTCTTAGTAAAAAACCAGAAAAATGAAAGGGGTCGTACCGCCCCACCGTCACGAAATCTCGAAAATTGGACCTTGGATTCGTGATGAGGAACCAAAATAACCCCTTAGAGCAAAGTTTCACGCAAATCGAAGAGGGGTCGAGGCAACTGCTGTGTGAGTTGGCGGAGAATGACCCATTTAAAAAAATATTTGTGTGCTCAAACCAACCTCTGACATGCCGATTTACATGTATGTAACTCCTTAATAAAAAAAGAGCAAGCAATTTAATTTCAAAAGTTTTGAATTATAGATTGTTAAATTCAAAACATGGTGAGAATATGCAAATTTGATGGAATTAGGATTGAATCCGTTACCTGCCAAACGATAATTCTTCTAATAGTTATGAAATTGAACATGATTTTTTTTATTAAAAACATTTTTAGCTACAACTTTTAAATATATTTGAAACAATAATAATGTTTTTAGAGATGTTAGTAGTAGGATGAGGCAGAAGCACGCACGGAGTGATGAGAAAAAATAACTTTTTGGAAAATCGGAAAATGTTGCCACTGTTGCGTTTTTTTAATTAAATATGTCTTTATTGATCATTGTTATAATAATTACATTTCATTTACATTCTAAGTGGTATGGCTAAATGCTCTACATATTTGTTGTATTTTTCGTTTTATTATTAACTGTTCACATTCATTTATTTACTTCAAATTGTTTTACATTTTGCATTGAATCGAATACATTTGGGTAAAATAGAAAAAAAACACATTAACAACTAATCCTGACTTAAAACTAAAAAATGTAAATCCATTGAAATATTCAAAATCACTAGAACGAGTAAACTACGAACTGTATTTTAAGATAAATCATCTAAGCGTTCTTACTTGTTCTGCATGAGTTTTGCAACCACGCAGTGTTGTTGTCATCTCGATAAAAATGTTCAGAAGTTCTTGTGGTTAAAAAAAAAACAGGTCACTGCTGCCTTCATCCGTTGATGCTGGTTGGTTTTCCCTCGGTTGCTGACTGAAGCCAGGAGGTGTTGTACTCTCTGCAACTTTTTGCCGCGGATTCAACGAAACCACTTGCAGATTTGGAACCACTCGGGCAGATCCCACTCCAGGTGACGCCAAAGCAGGAAAACCCACGTAAGTGAAAGCTGGTGGTGTTTTGCGACAATTTGGTTGGTGCCTCGTCGTCGCTTGCTGCCGAACTTTTACAAACTCAGTTGATTGTGTTGCAAGCTTGAGTTTTGTGCTCACCTCCGTAGCTTGCACAACGACTCTTGATGAAACAGTTCCTTCCACCATGCCCAAACTGCAAGCAGTTCGAACATTGTGTCGCATCACGGTGCACTGGACGATAACGTTCCCAAGTCACGATGATGTTGAAAATTGCCGAACTGCTTTCAGCTCAGACGGCGTTGTCGATCCTTTCTCGAGATGAACCAGGTACAGTTGATCACGATACTTGATGTCCTTGTTGTGTCTCGTCATCTTAAAGACTTCGATTACGTTCAACTTAAGAGTTTTTAGCTCCTCTTTCAGCACACTCACATCCATGTCGTACAGGCCACGGAGGACCTGTTTCATGGGGCGTTTACCTGGATCGTCATGGCTGTAGTATTCAATCTTTGTGTTGTTCAAGAAATCCCAAACGTAGTTGTAATCCCGTCGTTCAACTTCTTCTTTCTCGCTCACGTCCACAGGGAGGGTAGCGAACTAGGGACCTACATGAAATGAAATGAAATGTTCTGGGAGAAATTTCAAACACTCAAAGTCATTCAAATTCAAGGTTGAAAAACTTGTAGTTTTTCTTTGGTGCTGGCATTTTTCTAGTACCGAACAAGCACAAACATAACAAAAACTTTCAGATTATTATCAACAACAGTTTTACAATACTTTTGATTGTTATAAGTCTCGTTTTTTTGCCAAAATGATTTTAAATTGATTCCGACCTTGTTCTAACATGACACTGTTGCTCGATTGGAACCCCAATTTGACAGTTCGATTGGAACCCTGAGAGTGACATTTCGCCTCTCCATATAGGCTCTCTACAGCGAACTGGTTTCCAGACGAATTTTGAGCGTCCTTGCTCAAACAGCCTGGCTTTACAGGTAGCGCTTCGGCATTCTTTAGCTTCTTCAAATCTGCCGATCCTGCTGGTGAGAACCGCTTTTTTTTCTTGCCGTGAGGCATTTTTTGCGTTTTTTAGCACTTTTCAGGAGCTAATATCGAAGAGTACCTCACTGATTGGTGGTCCACAAAGGAATCGCTGTGCGATTTGCGTTAAACTTTGTTCTAGGGGTAATTTTGGTACCTGATCTGAGTGCCGGTTTTGTGCCCTTCTTGAAGGCCCTAAAGGTATTTTTGATCTAAATCAAACGTGTCTCAAAAGTCATATAGCAATCATTGAGTAAGAGAAAATCGTTACCAATAAGTGTCAATACGTGCAGGGTACTATTCTACTATTATACTATTATTTCATCGACAATGTTGCTCAAATTCTTATTAAAAATCCAAGGCAGATAGGTTTGAAGGCGTCGTGATCCTGACTTGTCAGGACAAAGGGGTCGCAATTGGTTCCCTTGTAGAGCCATTGCCAAACTAATCCACAGTCGCGGTAGTCGCGTAATATTATTCCTCCTTTTGTTTGTACACCAGTTTTTTGTGTTTCTTCTGTGCTCGGGAATGGTGAAACATGTCTGCATTCGCTACATCGCGCACCAAAGAAAAGAGAAAAGAGAGGCGACCGACTCTCTGACAGAAGTGATTTCCGTTTATTGGTTTCCTTTGGATGCTGGCGCGACGAAGACTTGAGGCGGAAAAAAGCAATCGTTTGAATTCACGCGCGGCAAAAGTCGGGCGCTCATTTCGCTTTGATTAAATTTATTTGATACCCATTTACAGTAAAAACTGCGCACGCTTTTGTTCGTTTTAGTCAAGGTTCAATTTCAGTTCCATTTTGGTCTTTGTTTTCGCTTTTTGTTGCTGTCGTTTTTTTTATTTCACTTTACTTCTCGAATATGTATATTGAACGTGTTTGTCTTTGCGAGGAAATCAAACGAAATGGCGGTGGGATGGCGCTTTTATATTTTGCTTCATTTTGTAGTAATTTTAAGGAGGATCATTTTGTTCAGGAATTGAAGGGAACGACAACGACATCGAAAAGGAGGATTTCAATTCAAACTGTTTGCAAAAAGCGAACCCATCAAAGCGTCAATGTTTGGAAGTTCCGTTTGTGAGATGAATCGGACTGTATTTATAACCACCACTTTCTCGCCTCGAAAACAGGCATGATTGGAGGCGTTCGGAAGTAATGACAAGAACTGCACCATTTAAAGAAGTGTGAATTTCTTTGGTGAAGTTGACGACGGAGCTTCTGAAGATATTACGGTGTGCCCTAAAATAATATGCCCGCTCCGGTGTGTATACCGGAGGTACTCGGAACTTATCGGTTTTAAAATCTCTTGTAAGCTTGGCACTCTCAGGTTCATCTTGCGGCGAACATGTTCTTCTCGCGTCTGATCGCGCCATTCAACGCCCCCGCTAAAGACCAAGAGGATGAACGTGGTTCCGTGTTGATAGTGAATGTTCAGGTTTTTCTTAATTGGAATGTGATTTGCATTTGACAAACACTTTCATGTCCAAAGTGTACACGAGGTACAACAACCTGCATCAGATTATTTGGGTGGTGCCGGCTCGTCTCAGGCAATGATTGGGACATATTGATAAACAAATGTTGTTATGTATAATTTCAGAGTTTCGTGCCTGAAGGTAGGCTGTTGCACAGTTGAATAAAATCAAAGGCTGGGTAGAATAAGCTAATGTGCCAAGGCTTATTCAAAATTATGTGACTTTGATAGGTTTTGCAAATGCCCGTCAAATTAATATCTCAACATCTAAACAACAACCTGTTTACGGTATGTAGAAAAAATCACTCACTAGTCAAAATGATTGAAGATCTGACAACAACAAAAGAAGCCAGGCAATCCACTTTAACACGACCCCCGGGTCTTTAGTGGGCTCTGTTGCAAGTTTCTGCTCATTTCTAGGCGTCCGAAGGTTATGTGTGGTGAGTCCCAAAACCTCTTTTAGGCAAATGGACCGACGTTTTACTTCCCCATCCGATAGAAGGCCAGGAGGATAAGGCGGGTATCGAACCCGCGCCCCATAGCAACCTAGGGATCGGCAGCTGAAGCCGCTAACCACCGCGCCACGAGGCCCTCAAAGACAACCCTATTTGAAGTTGTTTTTTTATTTGCACTTACTAAGTGATATTTTAGTACTATTTTAGTATTGAAAATTATGTCCGGATCCATCATGTGACCATTTGTTGGACAGGTAATTTCTCAGCTTGCTGTTTTTACATCTGAGACATTTATGTGAACATGGACTGACTTTGAAAATTTAACTACTTTGAGCCCTTCATCGATTCCAACTTTGCAACCAGGGATTAGTTTTCAATTTCTTGCTATGAAAACCCCAATTTATTTCGTTATACATTGTAAAATATCTCCTCTGCGTAGGGAAACCAAACAAACCAATGTAGGTAGGTCTGTGGCGAGAGGGTGGAAACAAGCGAGAGTGTTGCAACGATAAAAGCATCAACACCATCCATAATGCGCCCTCGAATGTGGCCGGACGCGAAAGTGCGTGTGACAAACAAACGAGCCACGCGGCCGTTATTTATTATTTAAATTATGTTTGTACATGTTGGCCTTTTCTTCGCGCTTTGACAGTGGCCACGTGTCAATTAGTTTAGCTGTGCAATTGTATCTAATTTAACGATAATGATACCGAGCCGCCTGTGGATTTGTGCGACATTAAAAACATCGATTCCTGGCCGTTCCCGCGCTTTTCGGCGGCTGCGGCGGATGTCAGCCTTCTCGATCATCATCATTTTGAAATGAACGGGGATGTATCCTTCTCTAGCAGCTATGATTTTCGAGGACGGTCCTACATAAATATTTGTTCTTGAAGTTTATTGTGCACAAAACCGACGACGTCGACGACGCGACGGATGTGGGAATTTCATGGTGAGAGGCTTGGGCTTTCTATTTCGCATAACATTTTTTTTTCTGGTCCCAATTCGCCCGTTATTAATGACCTAGGCCGTGCGTGCGGCAACGGCGACGAGTTGTAATCATCCTGCTGGCCCCTACTGTTGTTACCCAAACATGCCACAAACGGATAATTTGGCATGCTTCTGGTGAAAACACCCTTATTGTATTAAACGTATGCGGTGCGGATGCTCTCAACATCTTTTTCGTACAAATACACATTGCGAATAGCGGATTTGCCTCGGATCGTTCTTTGTTTTCCTTTTATTCTCGTGTACGCAAAGGATCCGCTGAATACGCCTGGAAGTGACTAAAGGGTGCTGGGAGGAAAATTATTTTTATATTTTAAAACGTCTGTTTGTAATGACCTTCGTGTTGTGTGCAATAATAATTAACACGGGATCAGTCACAGCCAATGGTCGGTGAAATGCTCAAAAGACATCGTCATTTGTGTTCTGCTCGAGAAAAAGTAACGCATGATTGAACCAACATTTTATTTTGGGTACTTAGGTTAGGTACTTTTCAAACAATTTCAAAGAAACAATTAAAAGTTAAATTTTTTGAGGGGACAATTTTGGCAAAAAACATATTTCAGCTTTAGATAGCTGCCAAAATTACAGCATTTGTTTCAGGATCGTATTTTTTCAGAAGAGTGCACCCAAAGGAAAAATACATCTCAAAATCTGCAACATTGGATTTGCTGCAGAAAATGTCACATTTTATAACATTTTTTGCAGCAGCCCGTAGATCATTTTTGCCCGCTTGTAAAAATTTCAGCGATCTGCACTGCCCATGTTCGCATAAATGTCCCATATGCAAAAACAGCAAGCTGAGAAAAACGCATTTGAAGTTTGTCCCATACATAAGGCTACGTGTTAAGTTTTCGTGAAAAAACTGGATTTTCTCCTGATTTTTAGAACAAAGTGCTGGATGTTATAGGCTCTTTTGAAAGAGCACACGATTTTGAACCAAACTGCATCAATAACTCAAAATCGATGAAAATGCATATGGGACATTTATGCGATCAGGGGCAGTAGCAGTTCTCACCAATACATATAATGCTGGCCCGTCCCCGAGCAACACTCCAAAGAGAAGCATATGTTGGTGCTCTTTCACTCACGTTTCATCAAGCGTCCATGGCGCGGTGGTAGCGTGTCGGATCTATAACCAAGGAGTTGGTGGTTCTATTCTCGTTCTGATAAGTGTTTTTTTTGTGAAATACAACCAAAAAGCCGTCGGTAATGTCGATAATTGTCGGTAACGGGCAAAAATGTCATACTCCTATATCGCAAAAAATGCATGAGGACAGATTTCATGCAGATTCTGATATACCGCCATGCATCACAATCATGCGACTGCCAGTTGGGTGTATTTTTTAGATGTCCTTTACCCAACCCTTTATTGATTGAATAGAATCTAAAAAATTGCAAAATCCGTAAAAAAATTGAAATGAAAGAAAAGAGTTCGGTTGACTAGCAATAGGGTCCTAAAGCCATGGGTGCTGAATAGTGGTTCGCAAAACGGCCTCAATTTTGAACTGTCAAAGTGGAACCAATTTACTGTTCGCTAATGAAGAAAGTATTGTTATCGATCATTAAAAATATATTTTTTGCATGAATGAAAAATGTGTGTCTTTTTAGAACCTGGAGTAGAAGTCAAGAAATCATAAGAAAGTTGAAGGCGAGGTCGTCATTTTTATTATTACGAAAGGATGTTTTTATGGAGTCGATGCTGTTGTATCCATCCAGAAGCTGTCTTTTTTGTTCGATTCCTTTTGAAAACCTGGTTTAGTGAAATCTTCTCTGCTTGTTGGATCAGCTTTCCTAGAATAATCGATATTTTTTCGCTGGACCAGGAAGAGCTGCAGGATTCCAACATCAGCCAGGGAATGTATCTACGACATCGCCGAATGACACTCTCGCCGCAGTTCTTTGTCACCCACAAAATAGAAAAATCTCTTCTAACCGATCGAAACGCGACCGTTTTCCAGCCAAAAATTTCAAAAACTAGACAAAATAAAACATATACATTATAAAACAGCTAAATTTACTGTAAGAAAAAAGTCATGCTTGTGCTTGAACAGCCTCCTACTTTCTAGATGTAAACAAAGTATGATCATTCGAAAATCACGTTACGCATTCTCTCTGTTCATCACCCAGCTAAAATCCTATGTAAATGTTTATGTACAACGGCTAAAAAAACCGATTCATAACCATTTATGATATCTTTTTGTCACAGCAAAAAAAAAAAGACTACATTTTTTTTCGATGCACTCCTTGGTCTCCTTGGAATGAGCTGTCAAGTACAACCTTTTCTGTCAAGAAGGGCAGCGAAGTATTTTTTTAAATTGATTTAAAAAAAATTAAATACTTTGCGGTTGTACACAGCAAAGAATCGATGGTAAAATCGCATGAAAAAGCATGCACATCACTTTCGTCAAAATAAACACTTAATATTACACATTGCATGTACAATTTTTGCAAACACAAAAAAAAGTTGCAACCGATGGGAATCAAACCCAGCATCAACAGTTCGGACTGGCGCCCGCTAAAGCCCATTCGGCCATCAGACAGATATAAAGCTGTTGGGATAAACGCATATATGAGCTTGACATTTTGGTCAAGTAGGTTTCCCATAATGATGGGCTACATATTTCAGGGTGTAAAATCACATAAAATTGCATAAAATAATGCAATTTTATTTTACACCCAGGCCTTTACACGTAGCTGGATTACTACTTTTTAATGGAAGAAAGTTCAGGATCAAATCCCGGTCGGTTTCCTTGAAATTTGGAATTATTGATTGAACTTAGAATATGAACAAAAAACCTATAAAAATCAGGTGGGATCTGAACTCACACCTTTGAATTGATGGTATGAGGCGCTAACCAGTCGGCCATCATGGTGTTAATGCTCTAGAACTGAAGTGAACCGTAGTGGTGAAATAATGTCACAAGGTATAACATATTTAACCATTATATAACTACACAGAAAAAAAATCATGGTAATATTACATCTGGGAAGGGGTACATCTTTTATGTCAGTAAAAAGGTATAAATTTACATCTGGAAATGTGTAATTTTACCACTTTTCTGGTGTAATGCCACTTTTTCAGTCTAAATTGAGGTAAAATTACATCATAAACGAGGTAATATTCAACCTTCCAAAATTACAGCCTCCAAACTTACATTATTTTTTACTGTGTACTAACACCGTCTCAAAACAGCCCAGGGCCATCTCATAGGGACGTGGCGTTACATCGTGCTGCCACCTGGTTTTTTTAAGCGCAAGAGTGGAAAAGTGCTGAGTCATCGTCTAAAAATAGACGGCGTCCTACCTCGCCCAGCAAAAAGAAGTCGATAAAGTAGTCGGTTTCGATGAGAAAAAGTGGAAAATGTGGTCTAAAAATAGCAACGCCATCCCCCTATATACTCGTGAACTGGACGAGGAAGTCGTGGATTGCCTGGCCCGAGTCATCTGCATTACCGATCTATGCCTGTACAATTTCAGAAGAAATCGTTAGCCAGTGTGCCGCCCGTGTGGATCAATCGGACCGCGCACTGGACTCACAATCCAGAGGTCGCCAGTTCGAATCCCGCGGCGGGCGCTCTAAAATTCTTGGTGTAAATATGGGGGTATTCGGCGCCGTCGCTCCGTGCCATACTTTCATACACTTAGGAGCCCAGGGCGGCGAAGTCCTTGTAGTTTAAAGGAAGACACTAGTGGTTGGTACTAGCAATGGTGGCCGACAGCTATAAAGTCAACTTCGTTTTCGTTAGCCAGAGAAAAGTATTCGCTTCAAAGGTTCTTGAGGTGGTTGGTGGTTTCTAATCGAACCGTCTTAGTTCAAATATACTATGGACATGACCAAGTTCTGCCAAGACGGGGGTTCATATACATACATACATACATACATACATACATACACATATCACAAATTTAAGCTTAATTGTAGGACCAAATTAAGTTTTAATCTCTGGGTGGGCAAGTTCTTACTACAAAAAAGTTATAAGATACTTACCCTATTCAAGCCTTCGGAAGAGACGAGATTTTGCAACAAGGTCCCGTCTATTTTCTGATAAAGTAAATTATAGTAATTTTTTCCATGACTCATGTAGACCGAATCTTCGGATCCTTTTCAAGAAACGTTACTTAATCCACCCTTAGGTGGTTGGCGCCTTCCTCACATTTAAAGATTGCTATAAAAAATGCAAGAATTTGTCAGTTCTTCAATGTTTTGGACGCGTTAGAAAGGTCTTTTAAAAACCTTTCTGAAAATGTATAGCATGACGGGTTTTCTTACAAAAACCACCCTTTTTACAATCTTCCGGACTTTTGTTAAAATGGTTTTTTTTAGCATAACTTTTGAGGTACTTAACTAAACTGCATAATTTTTCAATAGCGACTTATGGGACCCTAAGACGGATGGAATGAGGCCAAAACGGACAAAATCGGTTCAGCCAGTCTTGTGATAATAGAGTGACAATTTTTTGATCAACATCCCACCACACATACAGACATTTGCTCAGAAATTGATTCTGAGTCGATAGGTATACATGAAGGTGGGTCTAGGAGGTCCAATTGAGAAGTTCATTTTTCGAGTGATTTTATAGCCTTTCCTCAGTAAAGTGAGGAAGGAAAAACGTTACATAATCCACCTTTAGGTGGTTGGTGCCTTCCTCTCATTTATAGAGTGATTCCAACCCGCCTAAAGTGTCCACATGGTTTATGGATCTCTCCTAACGTGATCGCAGCACCTAATAAAAATAACAGACTACCTACAGACTTTTTTTTAAGATTATACAGACACGGCCTTTGAGGAAAATGGCATCCCTCTACACGGCTTTTTCGTGGCGATTAGACCCGACCAGTTGAGGTTATGTGAATTCAGATCATTTTTTAAACTGCTTGTAATTTAAGATAGGTAAGTCAGATCTTGAAAATTCTTACTCCACCTATAAGGTCCTCTCATATGCTTTCTAAAAATATATAACATGTGAGGGTTTCTGAAAAAACCACCCTTTTTACCATAATTTTAATTTAATATGAAACAGTTTTTTTTAACATAAATTTTTAAATACTTGATAAAACAGCATGAATTTGAAAAGCAACTTAGGGGACGTTAAGACGGATCGATTAAAACCTTTCCGGCCAAACTCGGTTGAGCCGGTTGAGCCTGTGACGAGATATTCCAGTGACATTGATTTGGTACACATGTCTACATACAGCCAAACACACAGACATTTGCTCAGCTGGTGATTCTGAATCGATATGTACAAATGAAGGTAGGTCTAGGAGGTCTAATTAAAAAAGTTCATTTTTCGAGTGATTTTATAGCCTTTCCTCAGTAAGGTGAGGAAGGCAAAAATCCAATTTTTTCAGCGTTTTGACTGTAGTGGCACCATAAAAGGAGAAACTCCCCAATTTTTTCATACTTGGAAAGATAATTGATTTTCCTACATAGAAATGTGGAATAAAAAATATTGTACCTGTGCTTCCCTTGAAATGAAAATGTAGCGTGACGACAACATCGGAAAATTGGATTTTTAAAAGGCACACCAAAACAATCGCTACAGTTTGGTCAGCTTGATTTTTTAACACTTTTGCTCTTCTACACAAAAACTCCTCTCCCGTTCAATGGCTTGTAGACCTTATTTGGTCAATATTTTTGGCGTTTAACACTGGAACGCCCAACGCATGTCAAACTTACACGGACGCCCAAGCCTCCCAAAAAAGTTGGAACGGTAACTTCAACTCGTTGGTTCTCGGGCATAACTCAACCAATCGGGACGATTCTTGTTTCCAGGAATTTGTAAGAATGTCTAGATGATCCTAAAATTTTGCAGAACTTGATTTGAACAAATTTGCAATTTCTGCGACCGACAACATCGTTCCACCTTTTTTAAAACGACTGCCTCCGCGGAATTTTTGGGGATTTTTTTTTACACGCAAAAAAAAGTTGGAACGATGTTTTTGATCGCAAAAATTAAAGATTTGATCAAATTGAGTTCTGCAAAGTTCTAGAATAATCTAGACAACCTAACAAATCACTAGAAAGAAGAATCATCTTGATTTGTTGAGTTATACTCGAGAACCAGCGAGTTGAAGTTACCGTTCCAACTTTTTTGGAGCCTTGAGCGTCGGAATGTTAAGGTAAGAATCGGTCTGAAGAGTAACGGGCCGCATTTACAATGCGGATCCAGAGACTATTTTTAGCTTAATGTTAACATGTTTAGATGCTAATATTCCATAGGCCGCCTTCCATTTTTCCGTGCAAGCAGGTATTAGAACTCCGATCTACCGCTTACGAGGCTGAAGCGTTTCCAATAGGCTACGCGGCTCGGTATTTTCTGATACATTATTGACATGTTTCCTTTAAGAAGCTACATTTGGTTAAGAATGAAAGAATTCTTTCGAATAGTAGGGTATTGTATGAAAAACCAATCAGTGACCAGCAAACTGGAAGAAATAAGCTAAGAAATACAACACGTCTTGCACAGAGTCTTCGCAAGCCTCCAGGCTCATAATTTATAGATGGAAGCTTTCTGTATCTTCCTAATAGATTCCCGTGTATTTTCTGCTTAACCGGGACCGAAGCTAAATGGATATTGATGGACTTCGGTAGTATATACTTGTGAAACAAGAATGTATACCCAGAAGTCAAACTTTTTCCCCCTTTTTTGTTCGTCCGACCGTCTTGACAATGTCCAAGGTGGTCAAAAAATAGTCACACTTGAGAAGGGGTTTCCAGTTCAGCATCTTTCCCAGTGGAACGTGGGTTTGCGTAGGTGGGTGTGTTTGTGGGAGTGGAAGGGAGATCAGTAGCGACAGATAGGGACTGAAAGCGACGAACAAAAATCGACAGGATCTGCTGTGGCATTAAACATTTACGGAGGAAATTATTTCCAAGATAGAGAAAATGACATGTTGACATGTTGTCCACTCTTAGGAAAGCGGAAAAGAAAAAGAGCAGCGGTCATTGTTTAATAAGACGGGGGTATTTTTCAAGGTAGAGATACATGATGAGAAGATGTGTTGTGATTTTTATGGACAAGTCTGATATAATATAGTAAATAGAAAATGGATGTGGATTTCATGTATTGAAAAATTAATGAGGTTTGTATTTACTTTTCATTGCCAGACTAGTCGACATTGTCGGAAAACAGTTCATTTTTGCCTTTCTTACAAAAGAAAGGTGTAAGGTTTTCTTTTGGGAAAACGCTTTTCTCAGAAATCTTAATAAATTCGTGCACGGCGAGGAATCGTCCCAGGAAAAAAATCCTATTACTAAGTTGAAGGTTTTGATGCGCTCTTTCGATTGAATTTTGGTCCGAAACCCGGAACTCAAAGTCTGATTTTTGAGAGCTCTTTTTCTGAAATACTCTTTTTCTGTATCCGCTCCTAAAAATTTGTGTCTTCCATCATTGGAAAACCGCTCGTAAAACCCACAATTTGTATAGGTCAGATTTGTAGCCGTGGAGTCGGAGACGAACATTTTATTTTAGGATTCACAATTTTCGACCAATAAATGTGGTCAAAGCCATTTTAAGAGGTATTTTTTTGGACAATTTTACAGATAACACTATCAAATTAAAAGAATTCAGTTTCAAACAAAAATCCATTGGAAAACATGCGCCATAAACTGCTTGGGCCCAAAATTTGAAACTTTTCCAAAATGTAATTCCAGAGATATAGCCATATTAGTGTTTTTCGTCTTATGTTTACCCTATTTTTCCCATTAAATTTTGGTTTTATACAGAATCATATACTGAACATGAAATTCGAAGTCCCGGCTCGTCAAGTCGAATCATAAACGCTAGCACATTTACGCTTGCGCGTTTAACGCTGCGCGTGAAAATGTTCTTTCTGGCTTCTCATAATAGATCGACAAAGTGCAATAGCGATACATATTTTTTTAAGTTAATCATAGACTAAAATTAAAGACTGAGTACCCTTTTTTCTAATAATGTCAATCCAATATGTTTTTCTTAATAAAATTTAAATATCTTGTGATCCATAATGTACCTCTAAAATTTAAAAAAAAATGGCATTTGAGGTTCAGCCTAAAAATATTTGAAGCTTTAGGTCAAATTCTCACTGGGTGGTATCATATTGTTTCTGAAAAATTAATTGCATCAATATATTTGTCGGAGTTTCATCATTTTGTAAGAAAGGCTCTATTCCACCTCTGGTGATATTAAATCGAGTTTTTTTTTGTTTCAAATTGTTAAACTAACATGTAATAAAAAATATCTTCAAATTGATGCCCGTGTGTGCGCTTGCAGCAGGCTAAATATAGGAGAGTACGAGGGCATCAAAATAAAGCTATTTTGAAATTTGTCTTTGTGAGCATCCATTTCGTCAGCAGTTTTACGTTTCGATTTATTTTCTCATTGATTTTAATGATTTTTTTTTCTTCGGAATAAAATGTCTTATTTGAATGGCCAATACAGTTACAGACCCAATGGGCACCAATCCAAAAAAAGTAGCAAAACAAAATGAGAGAAGAACAAATTCAGATTCTAAATGGGAAAACAAACGGATAATGACAAAATCAATATTTTTCTTTGTTTTGCTGCTGGGCAGACTCCATTCCTCCTAATACTTATCCTTACTTTGCAGAGCAGGAAAAAACACCACCCACCGCATGAAAATGGGGAGTAAAAGTTGTTTTTCTACTGGCTGTCTCGCTTACACTTGCACATTTTGTTCTTCTCTCCAATGACACACATAAAGACAACGAAAGTTTTTCATGTCGATTTGGATTCTTTCGTAGCTCTCTGCTTCGGTCAAATAAAGTATGAAAAAAGAAAAAAAGTCTTGTTATGTACAACATTTATACAACGAAACACAGCGACAACGTGTTATCATTTGATATCGTAAAATTACTCGAAATAAAAAGAAAGAAAAAAAAACGGGCGAGGGTGGAGTAAAATTTTCACTTCTACTTAGCCAGCAGTGACGCTGTCAAGTCATCCAATCCCGTGGTCTTGGAACAGTGAAAAGTTGGGGGAAAAGTATTGATGGTGGGCTTCTAAAAGAAATAAATCGTGAAGTCAAATAATAATAAAATACATTTTCTGAGACTTTAAAATTAATTTGAAGTTTTGTCGAAAAATTAGAGAAAACGTAAATTTCATTAAATCATAATCATTTTTATTAATTTCAATAAATGATTTATTTGTTTGAAATTATCTTTGAACAAAAAAATAGTTATAGCTTAAAAAGTTATCGTATCACTGACAAAAATATTAAGGGACGTTTAGGAAAATTATAGACCAGAAAATAAAAACGTTCAGTTTGACGGAAAAAATTCTTGAACAATTCGAAAATTTTCGTGGGAATGATCAGTTCTTGCAGTTCGAGAAAGAAAAATAAACAGCAAAACGGATTGCACCTGAGCAACTATCTACGAAATCGGCCGATTTCGACCATTTTTTTTTGTATTTTTTTGATTTGGCTCAAACTTTTTGGGGGGCCTTCCGTATGACTAAGAAAGCTATTTTGTGTCATTGGTTCAGCATGATTTTCGGTTCAAAGATCAGAAAACACTCACTCATCGTTGAGCGAATCTTTGCCGACTGGAGCTTGCAACCAGTCGCGAGCGAACACTACACTCAGGGCTGCCAGTCACTTGCTCAATCGCTTCTCCCAGCGACACTAAGGGAGCATTCTTTTATTACGTAACGCAGTTAGGGGGGGAGGGGATGTCAAAAGACATAACGTGAAAGACATAACGCAATCGGTTTCTCTGAACCATTCGCTGTACTGACCGATTGAAGTGAGAGGGAGAGCAAAGAGAGAGTATTCTGTAACTATTGGTGTGGATGCGACAAACGATAGGAAACGGTCAGAGCAGTTTTTGAAAATTTTCAAATCAAGGCAAATATTAGCCTTAAAGAGCCAGACATTGAATATTACGCCCACTTAAAATGTTAGTCTTAATCTAAAAATTTTCAAAATATTTTTTTCCGAAAACATCGGAAAATTTTACGAATGTTTCACGTTTTAACATTGAAAATCGGACCATTAGTTGCTGAGATCGACATTAGAAAATGGTGGGTTGTATGGGTGGGACTTAGAAAACTTCAATTTTCGTGATTCTTTTTCTTAAAGCGGCTGTATCTCAGCATCCAGAGATCCAATCTTTAATGTCTCTTAAACAATTTTATAGCAAATTTCCTGAACTTTTCAAAAAAAATATTTTTAGTAATGGTCATTCATGGTCATTATTTTCAAAAATCGAAAAACTGCAAATATTTCGCTAATATCAAACTTTGTATGGCTTTGCCTTGAAAACGGAGACCTTTATCATAAAATCATAAAAGACTTATTGATTGCAAATTCAATTTTACATTAAAAAAATACGTCAAATTTGTTTTTACATGAAATTACGATTTTTTTTTCCAAAAATCACATTTTATTCAAAAATTCGTAACTCGGCGGCAGACTTTTTGACCATACTTCTCTATGGCTCAAAAGTTGCGTTTTTTTTTGTTTTCTAAAACATATCAAAAAATCTCGAAAATCAATGATACGAATTTTGGGAAACTACAACTACAACTTTGCCCAAGACACCAAATTGATCAGAAAATTCACTCAAAAGTTACAGCTGTTTGAATATTTACCATTTTTGTATGGACAGCAGCCAAAATTGTATGGAGACTTGTATGGGTGGACCATTGACACAAAATACCTTTATTGGTCATAGGGAAGGCCCGCACAAAGTTTGAGCCAAATAAAAAAATACAAATAAAATCCATTTCCGGTATTGGTAGAGAATTGCTCATCTGTTAAAAAATTGATGGTTTAAAAAATGCAAAATGAGATTGTCAGCAAAACTAAAAAAATCGATTAAAACAACTCCTTTTATTATTTTTGATATTTATAAAATGTACTTGAAATTTAAAAACCCGTTTATTCAAATAAAATTTCATTTCAAATTACGCGGTTACTCACGCTGAATGGTTCGATTTAGATCCCGATCAATTTGTGGCAAAGTTAATCACTATTAAAATTAATTAATGAACGCCCCCTGCTCACCGCGCAATTTACTTAAACAACAGAGATTATTTAATTGAAACATTGAGGAAGCCATTCGAGAGGACGGCAAAATAACAGCGAAGGACACGCACTCAAACAAAACCACCCTCGCTTGGTCCTGAAACGACCTCCACCGCCCACTTTCAACAGCCTTGGTCAGAACGGAACAAACCAGCAACGTTACAAATACACAGTTAGAGTGGCTAGAGAGGAAAAATAATTAAAAAAATTCAACCCTCATTATTTAACATTATCTTATCACCTTGATTTAATCATTCATTTCATTAAAGCAAGCCCCTATAGGGGATTTTGCTGCTCACAGCCTCTTTTTTTATATCTCCATTAGCGTCGTCCGTCCGGACCCTCGGCATTTCGTCCTTTAGTCCCAGGACCACGATACGCGGCGGGCGAAAGAATCTAAAACCCGGGGCGAAAGCGATATACTCTGCAAACAACGTTTGTTCGGAGGAGTCCGTGTCCGTGTCGATACTTATAGACACACTCCGGCTGATCTAATTTAGATTCTGATAAGACAGCAACAGCAGCGCATCGACCAACCCCTCTTCCCACCATCGTTCACCACCACCACCGTCGACAGTCGTCAGTCATTGGCCAGCAGCAGATGAGACGAGAGTGTATCTTCTTTTCGTCAGTAGCCACTTATTTCGATAGGCAACATCCCATCACACCACAATGTGAGCACTCGCAATACAAAAAGCCTGGGATGTCGGTAGGGGTGTTGACGTTGAGTTTTGCCAACTGCTCATATTAAATAGGATTTAAAAGTATACCAATATAAAGAATTAATAAAAAAATAGGTGAAACTGGACGTCGGTCATTAAAAATCTTCTACATGACTTAAATCATTTTTTAAACTCGATAGATTGTTTGCTTACGGCTTATATTCCGTCTGCAAAACAGAGAAATTTTATAAGATACGGAGTGTTTCCCAAAACTGCTTTCAAAAACGCGAGTCGTGGAATTTTGTGGCGGACCTTACCGTATCCCCTTAAAGTTCTATTTTTAATGATTATTTATTTAGTTTCGATGTAAAACTACTTACTTTTCACATCATGTCATGTCATGGCGGTCTCTATTGCATGATTCCTACTCAGTGCTAGGCGTCCGAAGGATTGAATGGGGAGACCCACGCAAAACTCGTTTTACACTACCCATCCGAAACAGGCATTTAAAATTTACATAAATACAAAGGTTAATTGTTTTTATAAAATACGGTTTACACCAAAATTTATAAAAAATACTTTGAAGTGCTAAAGGCGGATTATTTAAAATGCTTTTTTCCTTAAGTGGTTACATACATGTAAATCGGCAAAATGTTAGAGGTTTTTATGAGCACAAGCACACATTTTAACTTTTTTCTAAATCTGTTAAACATTTTCATCTGTTAACAAAATAAATTTGAAGACATTTGATTGAATCATTGCTAAGATATAGCTACAGTATGTAAAAAAAGTATTTACACCCCTCGGGCACTATGCACATTTTGTGATGAAACATGTAAACAATTTAATGTTGACATAAACCTAGTACTAAGTTCTGTTCAGAAACTCATGCTGAACATTTTGCTGCAAAAAGCTCATGAAAAGATGTTTTCTATAAAAAGTTATATAACAAATACTAATACAAAAATAAATAAGGTGCAAAAAAAGTTTGTACACCTTTCGAAAAATTAACATAAATAAAGTTATTTGTTGACAAATCACCATAAATCCAGTCTCCCAACTCCAAATAGGCATCCTTAACTGATTAAAAATATAATTTGGATTGAATATAAAGTTTACTAATTACTTAGTATAAAAGTTTACATAACTCTTGAAATTCTATATAAAACTTATCTAAACTTAATTTTGCAAACTTTAAATTTAACTAAATGTCAATATATTACCATAGAATTGATAAATAAACATTCTGGAGTGGGTATAACACCGTTCTGGGGTCTTTGTATCGCTAGAATAGATTTTTCGTTGGAATTTCGTACCAACCCGGAATTACGTCGTCGGAAAATCCGCCGGCATCCGAACCGGTCCACAATTAACAAGTCAACCTATGTGGCATCTAAAAGGACATAAAATTTCCGATCTTTTGATACCCAGACATCTAGGTTTTCTATAAAACCCACGTTTTTAAACACCTAGGCAAAAACGTTGTTATGGTTTCGTTTGAGCAATCTGCCAAAAATGTATGGAATTTCGTAATTTTTGTTCTCGTGGATCAAACTTACTTTTTGCCCAGGTATTTAAAAACGTGGGTTTTATAGAAAACCTAGATGTTTGAGTATCAAAAGATCGGAAATTTTATGCCCTTTCCGATGCCACATAGGTTAACTTGTGAATTGTGGACCGGTTCGGATGCCGGCGGATTTTCCGACGACGTAATTCCGTTGGTACGAAATTCTAGCAACTGCGAACAAGAACGACGGCCTCCAGAATGTTTATTTATCAATTCTATGGTAATATATTGACATTTAGTTAAATTTAAAGTTTGCAAAATTAAGTTTAGATAAGTTTTATATAGAATTTTAAGAGTTATGTAAACTTTTATACTAAGTAATTAGTAAACTTTATATTCAATCCAAATTATATTTTTAATCAGTCAAGGATGCCTATTTGGAGTTGGGAGACTGGATTTATGGTGATTTGTCAACAAATAACTTTATTCATGTTAATTTTTCGAAAGGTGTACAAACTTTTTTTGCACCTTATTTATTTTTGTATTAGTATTTGTTATATAACTTTTTATAGAAAACATCTTTTCATGAGCTTTTTGCAGCAAAATGTTCGGCATGAGTTTCTGAACAAAACGTAGTACTAGGTTTATGTCAACATTAAATTGTTTACATGTTTCATCACAAAATGTGCATAGTGCCCGAGGGGTGTAAATACTTTTTTTACATACTGTATTTGAAGTTAGCACTTGCAAAAAACGGGTGCAACGATATCACAACTAAATCGGCTTAAAATGTTAGTGGAGACTTTTTGAACCAGTCCCATGTGCATGACGAAGGCCGATTTTTAGAAACTTTATTTTAAAAAGATAAAAATATTTTCTATGTTTTTCATTCATAAATCGCCAGTTTTTTTTTATTTTTGTATTTTTTAAAAAAGCAAAATTTTAAAATCGAGCTTCGTCATGCACACGGGATATGTCTTGAGAGTCTTCATCTCAAATTTCAGCCTATTTGGTCAATCCCATCTCGAGATATCGTGGCACCCGTAAATCAACTTGGTGTTTAACAAAAACTAACTTAATCCACCTATGTGGTTGATGCCTTTTTCACCTTTTACCAACAATGGGTAATATGAGTGGTTTGGACACATATTTCAGCTATTTTTTTAGATCCAGAAAAATAAGTACACAGATATAACTTAAGTAATCATAATTCGAGACAGGGTTGTCAGATTATCAATGTTGTGGACTCGTTGGAAAGGGTTTTCGATTACCTAACCAACGATGGGTCGGATGGTGGATCCATTACATACATTTAAGTGAGATCCGGCTTCCTAAAAGTACATCAATATCACTTAAGTGGACATATCTCAAGACAGGGTTGCCAGATCTTCAATGTTTTGGACTCGTTGGAAAGGTCTTTTGATAACCTAACCAACGTTGGATGATGGACCCGGACATAGTTTACATATATTTATGTGAGATCCTGATATATGTGCAAACACATTTTTATACATTACTTTTGAACTACTTATCGAAACTTCAATCTGTATAAAACTCGATCTATGGCAGGGGTGCCCAACCTTTTGGCCCTGCGGGCCAGATCTGATTTTTCTGAAACAGTGGCGGGCCGGAACTAATGTTGGTAAAAGTTAAAAAAAAATTAACTAGTGATATTTATCAAATATGTGTTTATTTCACTTATTTTTATGTTGTTTTGGATAAAATTGTATTGAAGTTGTTTTTGTGGATAAACATTAAATACCCTGATATCATTAACAAAAAAAAAAAAAAACATTCAATTTCCGTTGCTGCATTTTTTTAAGTTTGAAAAATCAACGAGACAGGATAAAATTTATTGAAACGAAGCTTGGATTCAAATCATCTTTACGAATAAACAATTTTTGCGTTGTTCTGCACCTTTATTTAAATATTTTACAAATCATTTCAAAATGAGTTTTAAGTCACAAAATTTAGAAAAAGTGGAGAAAAATAAATATTTGATAGTTTTTTATTCGTTATTCTTAAATTTTCTTAGAATTATTAAAGCAAATGAAAAAAATGCTGTCTGATTTCTTGACTAATTTTGAAAGATTTTTAATATTTAAAAATATGTACAGTGACTTTAATTTTGATAACATTAATTTGCTTTTTTGAAGCTTTTTTTCAGCTAACTTTATAATTAAAAATATGTTCTGAAATAATACATAATTTTTGCTTACTCATTTATGAAAAATTAATTTCGATCAAAATCTTCAAAAATGTAACAATTCATTTAGAAGTAAAAACAGCCAACACTTTAAGAAACAAAAAAAAAAATACAAAGGCAAAATCCTAACAAAACGTTGAATTAGTAACATTTTATGTCAAAATCAAAAACTAAACAAATAAATGTTTCGTTAAAATATCAGAAAATTTGATCTCAAGATTATCTTTTAAATTTTGACACTAAATTTATTTACAATTTATGAACAGCCCTAAAGGCCGGTCATAGAACTATTTTGAAAAACCGTCGCGGGCCGGATAAAATTGCTTCACGGGCCGGACGTTGGGCAGGCCTGATCTATGGGACCCTAAACCAAGTCAAATGCAACAGGTTCGGGTCAAATCGGTTCAGCCACTGTCGAGAAACGTGAGCTAGTTTGTTGGTCACATACATACATACACACACATACTCACACACAAACATACAAAGTTCATTTTTAGAGCAGGATTATAGCCTTACCTCAGTGAGGAAGGCAAAATCGAAAAACTACAAATATTTCACCAAAATCAAACTTTCTGTGGCTAGATCTTGAAAACGGAGCCCTTTATAAAAAAAATCTGTAAAATTTTTGATTGCTTTGTTAATTTTACAAAAAATAGGTAAAATCCCTATTAAAAAAAAAATCTAACTTAATCCACCTATGTGGTTGAAGCCTTCCTCACTTATTACCAACAATGACTGATATGATGGAATTGTACAAAAATTTCATCTATTTTTTTGATCCGGAATGAAAAAGTACATAAATATCACTTAAGTGGCCATACCTCGAGACAGGGTTGCCAGATCATCAATGTTTTTGAATCGTTGGAAAGATCTTTTGATAACCTAACCAACGATGGGTTGGATGATGGATCCGGACATAGTTTACATACATTTGAGTGAGATCCGGCTTCAAAAAAGTACATAAATGTCACTTAAGTGCCCATATCTCGAGACAGGGTCGGCAGATCTTCAATGTTTTGAACTCGTTGGAAAAGTCTTTTAATAACCTTACCAACGATGGGTCGGATGGTGGATCCGGACATAATTTACATACATTTATGTGAGATCCGGCTTCCAAAAAGTACATCAATATCACTTAAGTGGCCATATCTCGAGGCAGGGTTGCCAGATCGTCAATGTTTTGGACTCATTGGAAAGGTATTTTGATAACCTAACCAACGATGGGTCGGATGATGGACCCGGACATAGTTTACATACATTTAAGTGAGATCCGGATATATGTGAAAACACATTTTTATACATAACTTTTGAACTACTAATCGAAACTTCAATCTGTATCAAACTCGATCTATGGGACCCTAAACCAAGTCGAATGCAACAGGTTCGGGTTAAATCGGTTCAGCCAGTGCCGAGAAACATGAGCTAATTTGTTGGTCACATACATACATACATACACACACATACACACACACATACACACAGACATTTGTTCAGTTTTCGATTCTGAGCCGATATGTACACATGAAGGTGGGTCTACGACGTTTTTATACAAAGTTCATTTTTAGAGCAGGATTATAGCCTTACCTCAGTGAGGAAGGCAAAATCATAACTCGGCGGCAGATTTTTTGACCATACTTCTCTATTGGTAAATTGAGTTTTTATAAATAAAAAATCAATTCAAAAATAGGCATTTTTGTGCACCTATTTTTGCTCAATAATTGTTCTCAACAATAACTACATCTTTGCCGAAGAGACCAAATTGATCAGAAAATTCACTCAAAATTTACAGCTGTTTGAATATTTACGTACCATTTTTGTATGGATGGCTGCCAAAATTGTATGGAGACTTGTATGGGTGAACCAATGACACAAAAAAGCTTTTTTGGTCTTTGGAAAGGTCCGCACAAAGCTTGAGCCGTAGAGCCTTCGTAGAGAATTGCTCAATTGTGGCTTTTAATTTCAATTATTATGTTTTTTTTTGCATAATTCAAGAGGGGCAAATATTTGAGAAAGTAAAAAAGTTTTATATTTTTGTGAAACTCTGAAATAATCCTAGTAGGAACGCAAAGTTTTAAAGCACCCCTACCTTCTGTCTTCCTCTCAGGGTGGGCATGGCTTTCGATTCGTTTTGGAGCGCCAGCAGGGAATCCAGACCGCCATCCCTCTTCTCGGTGAGGGGTGTTGTTGGGGAAATGGAGGACGAAGCCGTCCATCGTATGCGTTGATTCCAACAGAAAAAGCTATGCCAGCTAGCGCGGAAGTGACGTCCTTCCAAGAGGAAGCAAACACTGGGAGGAACAAGCTTTATTTGTAGTTGCGAGTGTTTGCTCAAGCGACAAAATGAAACTTCTGTTTTGGGATTAGATCGACGTTGGTTTTTCTGTCTCGTGGGGGGGGGGGGGGGAATCTGCCGCCAGCAGGGACAGAATCATTATTGTTTGACAGTTTTTCCAATGTTCACACGAGCTCTGATGTGCGAGGGTAAAATTTAGGCGATAGTTTTTCGATGTGGAGTTTTACGTAACTTGAGTTGTTTTTAATTGCTAGTGATCAGATTTTACAAAAATAAAATAAATAAGAAAAGTAAAATTTCCCTTTAAAACGATACTTTATTTATGAATCATTCTTATTGAGAAAGATTTTAGTTAAAGACAGAATCATGTAGCAAACATGGTGTACTGCAGATGGATAAACAGTTTTGCTACCTCACTTATTAATCAACTTTTAATTGCGACAGTTTTTGATCAAATAATTCATGAAATAAATAACGAGATTATTCTTGTCAACTTGATCAAAATTATCAATAACATCAGATTGTTATTTCTCAAAACAAATCGTTTTCGTATGTATGTATGTATGTATGATCCCCATACCCGCAGGCAACTTGGTCCCGAAACACATGTGAGCGCTAGGTGAACAATTCGATCATCTTTTACTCCGTAATCTGTACACCCACGTGCATAAGTTTTTTTGCACGAATTTTAATGCTACAAATACCGACGCATGGATCAAAATGGTTTCCCTCTTCCATCCCCAAGCGCCGGAAATTTGCAGCGGGTGTAGGGACACTTTGCATAGACACCCTTGCTCCCATCACGTCACTGAGGGTATGGAGCGACGAGAAATTAATAAGCATGCCCCCCAGTCGAACCTTCATTAGAGAAGCAGGCAATCCACAACTCACAGCGAACGACTAAGGGAACACCTTACCGCGTATATAACAAGGTTGGCGTGGATTTCTTGAGTGGTTTGAGCGAATGTAAGAGTATTAGTGAGAGAGTTTTCTTGTTTTAGAAAAGGAACGGGCTCAGCAAATAATGTAATCTTCAAGGCCAGCTTCAGTTGAGTTCGAGTAGTTTTTCGGTTTGATAAACTTGCGACCGGATGAACTCCCTTCGACTTAAAACAGCTAACCACAACTTTCAGCTGGTGACGTATCCGATGGACTCCTCCGTTGTCCATGAAAGTGTACCGGATGAATTTGCTGCTGCTGGAAAATCTTGACTGATCTTGATCTTTATTATGATGATTCTTCGCGTTGGAATCCGGAAAGCTGCTCCGATATCTGCAACAGGCTCGGGCTCTACGTTATTTGGCCGTTTTGACACCAAACCCCTTTTCGAAATCCAGGTTGTGTTCCAATTGCTCCGCTGGATACCACTGCTGAACCGCTTGTCCTTGACCACCAAGTTTTCTGCCGAATATTGCCAGGAAAGGGCAAAATTAAATATTTGTTTTATTTCTTGGACGAAAAATTGAAGGACCAAATTGACCAAAGCGAAAAAAAAATCGAACCGCACACGCGCATGGTTTACTTCGATCTCTTCTTAAAACAAACAAAACAAATCGTTTTCGTCGTATGAAAACATTGATCTGAGGCAAAAACCTATCAATATCGGGATGAGCTCGAAGGTTTCCGCAACATCGCCATTTTTTAGCTGCGGAACACTGAATTTGTATCATTATGAGCCCTTGAAAAAAAAAATGGGTTTGTAGATTTTGGTTTACTTATGTTTTAAATGCATTGCTCCTTGAATACCTTACAAATTCTTAGGCGCTCAAATGAAAATAATGATTCAGGGTTGGCACGACCTCGTCTTGTATGCATCATCATCAGCCTAATGGTCGCAAGTTGGCAAATAGACAGCCAAGTATTGGCTGTCAATTTATTTTGTTACATTTGCCCTCGGAAGCAGCAGCATACAACCAACGGTCAGGTCAAAACAACAGAACGAGTACGAGAACGATGCGCATAGAGCCGGAAATGGTCTTGTTATATAGGAGGTTGTAGCTGTTCAGCCAAGTGTTTTAAAAGTTTAAAGGTTGGGTATTTTTTGTGAATATTTAAATTTGAATTTGAATTTTCCAGATGTTTCCAGACATAAAAAAAAAAAACAATTCATCAAGATCCGTAATGGTTGCAAAATACCTAAATAGTTTAAAATGTGAATATACTCATCCGGCCTTTTCTCGTGTCGCTCCAAAAATTCTCAAAAACGTCATCCATAAAGTATGTCACGCAGAAATCGGCCAAAATTAACCCCCTCCCCCCCCCCTATGTCACACTTTGTCACGCTGGCTCTAAACCTCCTCGAAATATACTTCACGATTTGCTGGACCCCCCCACCATCTTTTTTTGAGCAGTTTTAGCATGATTTATAAAAAGTATTATTTTAAAATTCGGAGTTTGATCGGGAAAGTTTTTAATTTTGTAGTTACAGAATTCTCCATATTTTTTTAAATCTGATTATTTAGGCATAATAAATCTATTTCAAAACTTCTGTTTGTTAAAGCCTTGAATCGTGTTTGATTTATGAGTAAAATTGATCAAAAATTATTTTTTTTAGCTATATTTTAACACTGAATTTTCAGTATTCAAGAAATAGTCTAGCGTGACGTAACAGTCTCACGTACCCCCCCTCTCCCCCTTGTCACACTAGCGGCAACCCTCCCTCCCCCCTAGAGCTTGACGTACTTTGTGGAAGATGACAAATGTTTGGTAGGTTCAGGATTCGTTCCTGGTTCTATCTTATTTTCTATCAATATTAAACATCTATTTTTTTTGCAAAATAAACAAAAAACTAAAAGGCAACTTGTTTGATCACTTTCTACTGAATTGTTTTTTTAATTGATTGCAATGGATTTACAGTATGTAAAAAAGTTTGTACAGTACTCGCCTTGTGATGAAACATGCAGGAAATTGACATTTAAAAAAACTTGAACTTGAACTTGAAAACTTGTGCAAAACATTTTGCCCAAAAAAAAAAATTATCTAACGGTGCACATCAACCAAAGCTTTTGCACCCAGATTTTTGTTACAGACAAAACTTCAGGTACTATCATAATATTTTTTTTTTTGCAATTCCGTCGTGAAACTATTTACTTTTCCTGTCATTCTTGAACGACGAAATAGCCTACATTTCTGTATCAAAAATAACAGAATCGAATAGCAACACTTTTAAAAATAAATGCTGAAAAGTTCTACTTTTCAGCACTCAAATGGGTGCTTAAAAGTTGAACTTTTCAGCACTTGTTTCGAAAAGTAACACTTTTCAACATTTTTTTGATTTAAATGATTTATTGACAAAATACATGAAAATTTGACATAAAATTTCACTCAGTGTGTGTTTTTTGGAATTGCAAAAAAAGTTGTAGGAACTCGTTGCAAAACTTGATATTTTCAGCACTCTTCGTATTTATCCAACTCGGTGAACCTCGTTGGATATATGTACGACTCGTGCTGAAAAAAATCCTCTTTTGCAACTTGTTGCATAAACTATTATTTATTCATCCCCTAAAATACTATATAATATACCATTATTAAAGGATTGGTTCCGTAAGTTTGACAATTTTGGAATAATAATACAACGACTTCCTTCGTTACTGTGCACCCTTAAAGATCATATTTATAAAAAGTTCCATAACAAATAAATAGCTAGTATGTTTATAAGGAATTCCCACAAAACTAAACCAAACTATCTAATTCTCAAGATTTCTTATGATTTTGATCTTGTTTTTGTTGAATATGTTCAATCTTATCATTTCTTGTAAACACCAAAAAACTCAAGGGTGTTGATATATGATTTATAAAAAATATTAGCAATTACAGCAATTAGTTCTAGCATTTTTTTTTATTGGAAGTCCAACCTTACATTAGGTTTTAAGTATGGAAACTACTGGGGTCATTTTTCCTTCTCTTGTGCCGTGTGTACACATAACCTGGTTGTAGGGCGGAGTGTCTGATTCTGTTGGACTGTTGGCTGGAACTACTCTTCTTCATATAACGATGAATGTAGCACATGGGAATAGTACGAGGAGTACATTTTGAATCACATCATGGTGGTTGCAAGTCACAGCAGCAAAAGTATCTTGCTCTGTACGGGGATGCTGGATGGGGCGAGTATGAAAACGAGTAGCAGTAGCAGCAGCACTGTCTGTTCTAAATGCAATGATTTTGAACCGAGTAAAGATGTGCGAGCGACCGTGGTGCTTGCTGGTCAAATCCGTAGGATGACAGGAGGAGGAGTTGTGTGTGTTTGCTCCTAGAGGGAGTTTCTGTTGCATCCAGGATCGTGGTTCAACGTCATACCTCTTTTTGCCTCTGCTTCTGCTGCTGTAGTAGCAGATCTGAACCTTGTTCTACATCGAACATGTATATACGTGGAAAATGATAAAAGGTTGGGACTAACTTTTTATTATTGAGCTCTGTTTAACAGAACTCACTTTAGTAGACACTTCGACCCGGGAGAATGCCATGTGTTGCACTAGAAGGAACAAATGGTTGGGTGTAGTCTGGATGTTCTTCGTTTCAACTCTATAATGGTGATGTAAGAGAGTTAAAAAATCTTGTTTCAAGACAAATTTAAAGTATAATTTTCTTGGCTATTTAGAAAAAAAAACATAAGGTAGCGTCAGAGTGAAAAAAGAAAAGTTGTCAGAAATTTTCGAAGGAAAATAAATAAAACATATTTTACTATATTACTGAAATTTTAAATCGATTGCAATAAATCAAGTTAAATCAATCCGCCATTACGAAGCAAAGATACTAAACTGAATTCCCGAAGTCGTTCATATTATTCGCTTCATCCCCACACACCGTAACGATCGCTCTGATTCGCCGATAAAAAAAATCAATCTGTTGGCAAATGGTCCTTTGACGACCATTCGGATGTGAGTTTTTTGCCCTGCTGGTTGACTATTGTCCATTTCACGCACCGGAGACGACCCTTCTTGTAAGCCTCCGAAATGTGTGTATGTCTTTCCATATGGACGGTCCAGCTGAGGAAAAAAAACCTAATCGGATTTGATTTCACTGGGACAATAATATCTAATGTATGGACATATTGATTTCTTTTTATTGGACTATGCTCGGACGGGGCTCTCGGAGACGATTCCATATGTGCCGGACAAACTTCATCACACTCAGATAGCAAATCTCACCTAATGTGCCTCGTCATGCGATTTTTTTTAGTAAGACGTTTGGCTCAGAACAAGATTCAGTTTAGATGATACAATTTTTGGACACTGAGTGGAGGAATGATGTACGTAAGTGGACTGTGAAAAAAAGTTACGCGAAAAACTATAAAGCTATTTGAAATCATTTTTCTTGCTACATAAAGCATGTTTTCAGATTCCATTGTAATCAATGACTTGAACTTATTTCGTCAAATTCAGTAGTTCTTGCGAAAAATGCAAAATCATCCACAAAACGTAACTGTTTCATCACATCTTGTCAGAACATAATCCCCCAGCCTTCCATCAAACATCACTTTATCAATGGTAATCTTTATATGTGATCTATGTTAACAATTTTTAACAAATGTTGCCAACATATACACATTCTTAATCCTATCCGTTATTCATGCTTATGAAAATTCAGTCTCCATAACGATCGTCCCAGAAAGAGTGCAAAGAGTACACCATTATATCCAGAATGCCAGGAAGAAAGGAGGGGAAAAGGTGCTTCGCCTTTGACTCGATGGTTGGTCCATTCACAAAAAAAGTCCAGTGTAAAAAGGATAAAAAAGTGAAAAAAATAAAGTAGCAATAAATATATCAAAATTTATACCCTCGAAATGTGATTTAATAAGGATTTGTGCGTAACGCACAGCGTACAAGCGCAAAACAATCATAATTTATAGGAGCAGCACGGGGTTCACTCCTACTTCACCCGGATGACGACGACGACGACGATGATGATGGTCTCGGATAGGCAGGAGAGTCAAACCAGTAGCCAAACCGAGCAGAAGCGCAATATCCGTGGCATCCATTATTATCGAAAGAAATCCCTGGCTAATGCTCTACACTGGCTGCTGCTGCTACTACCGTCTGATGTCGTGTCCTTTTTTTGTCCTTTTGGACATCTCCTTCATGGTGGTATCATGAAAAATGTCACAGGATTTTTTCATTCTACTCGTTTCAATATTCTACAGTAAGACAGGCAGCGACGCAATAATAATAACAGCATGTAATTCACCCAAATGAATCCAGCCGTTGTTTACTTTTATTTGTATATTCCTTGTAATATATATATAGCCAAATCAAACAAAGTCTGAAAGGGACCATCCATAAACCACGTGGACACTTTAGGGGGAGGGGGGGGGTGTATGGCGACTATCCACGCTCCATATACAAAAAAGTGGTTTGTGGATGGTCCCAAATGAAAATTTAAGATTTTTTTCAGAGAGGAGGAAAACAATATTAAATATTGAAAAAAAAGAACACAATCATCTGCTTGATTGTCGGGGGGGTTTGGCGCTGTAGTGGATTCGAACCCAGTCGGGTCCAGTCGACCCCACACGATGATAAAGAGTTCTTAAAATCTTGAACTAGCGTTCATGAAAATGGAAACCACGAACAAAGTGTTCAAAATTCATGTGTGTGTGTCCAATCCAATACCCGCTAACCGGTAGCGATATTATGGGAAAGTATAATTTGTATCAGACTTTGTATATGCCGAATGCTGATACAGCTTATCTCAGTCGGGTATTAGGTGGTGATAGCCCTCGCGCTGCTTCCAACGACCCATTTCAGAATGACAGAGCTCCTTGCGGTCCAAATTCGAGGTCGCTGGGCATTGTTCGGCCCCGCCTAAACATAGAAGCAAGCATCCGAAGGAAATTAAGGGCAAGCTCGTATTTAATTAATATGAGAAGATAACATGTTTCAACACTACGGATCAATTCACTGCTAGAGTGTAAACCTTCTGATGGCCGACTGCTTAGCGTTCCAGACCACTAATCCAAAGGTGTGAGTTCGAACTCCACCTTTTTTTGTTTTTGTTCATATTCAAAGTTCAAATTGATTCCAAATTTCAAAGATACCGACCGGGATTTGATCCCTGAAATTTCTGCTTGTGAGGCAGAAGCCGTAACCATTAAGCCACGGAGCCGGTTAACAAAGTGTTCAAAATTCATGGTACGTTTTTCAAAATCGTATCATGGGATTTGACCGAGCCACGTAGCCCAGTGGTAACGCTTCCGCCTCGTAAGCGGTAGATCGGGGTTGAAATCCCGGCTCGGACCAACACAACTGGTGATCTTTTCCCTTTTGGAATCGGTTGCTTAGTAACACCTTAGGGAGGCGACCTATGGAATGTTAACATTAACCTTAACATGTTAACATTAAGTTGAGAATGAAACTGCCATTGAATCCGCTTTGTAAATGCCGGCCCCGATACTCTTCAAGGGTGTTCCCCTCAGGAACTGGGAAAGATATACTTTTTTTATCATGGGATGTTCAACACTTTGTTTGAGGTTCCCATTTTCATGAACGCTTGTTCAAGATTTTGGGAACTCTTTTTTCTCCGTTCATGGAGAAGTAAATGTTGGTCTCGGAGTATTTTTTTGTTGATAAAAAAACTTCCCAAGTTTCAATGTGAGTGAACCTAATAAATATTCATCAAACATTTTTGGAATTCAAACTTTCAGGATTAAGGCAAACTACAACCCCCTCCCCACCATTATTCCACCAATATCCAAATAATATAAAAATCCAAATATCTGTACAATTTTAAGTGCAATCAGCTCACATTTTTTTGAAAATAATGATTGCAATTCAACTTTACGGGTGCTTAAAACATTTTGTAACATTTTTTGTTGAAATTTTGAAATTCTGGATCGTAACGAATTAATCACACTTACTTTTAAGGTAATATTACGCCGTTACGCAAATTAGGCAGATAACATGTCACCATTTTCGAAACATAAAAAAAAACTTTGAATATTATTGATAACACAAGTACATTTAGCTAAAAACTCTTTTTTTAAATACCCAAAACAATGAAATCAACAATACCTGCTTTTTGTACTGTGTTTTCTATTATTTTTTATTTGGTGAAAATACTGAAAAATACCAGGAATTAAAAAAACACTTCTGCTGATAGATGAATTTTCTAGTCTTATAAATTAAAATAACGTAATTTATTTTACATAAATATCTTATTTGGCCCGCAAGGTCATTTGAGCTTCAAATTTGGCCAGGCCTCCAAAAACTTGGAGCACTCCTGCGATAGAGGTTCTAGTTCTTACGAAGGATGGTCGGAAAAATTGTAAGAAATTGATTGATTTTACAATAGATAAAAAACAAAAAAATGAGCCTATTCATATAAACTTAATCAATTTTTTTTAATTGAATTGAAAAGGACCGTGTTTTTTACAAATCGTGAAACTAATTCATTTGGAGTTTTTTTTAAAGAACGCAATACTTTTTTATTACGAAGAAAGCCACAAAAGCAGGAGCAAAAGTCAAGCTAGTGGTGTTGTCTAAGCTAATATCCTTATTAAATCAACGTCGGAGGGCAGCGCAGATCACAACAGAAGCTGACTGACGTTGTTGTGTCAGTTCTTGTGTTGTCTTTTTCAAATGTTTGCTTGTATACGCAAAAGTCCTGCTGCAGTAAGAAAAATTTAAAATCGAAACGGAAGCGCCTTAAGCTCATCTCACCCACGCACACAATCGCACAGTGCTGACCCCGTCCCACGCCAAGCCACCCTAGGAATCCTGAAAGGAAAGAAACGCGAGCTAACAAAAGAAAAGCGCATAAATCATCGCGTTTGATTTACAGATATTTAACAATGTTTTATTGAGTTTAAAAAAGGATCCCGGGAGTCGTTATCGCAGGACACGGCCAGTAAATAAATCGAAAAGGAAAGTGGAATTATTGTTTCGAGAAGAGCATTTTTTGATGTCACAATTTTATACGGCTTTTGAAATTGATGCCACCCGTGAGCGGCGGGTGATTTTCGGAGTCAGGTTTGAAATATCGCTTCCTATTTCGGAGAGCTGTTACATGGAGAAAATTAAGCGTCGCTGTAAACCAGCTTGATAGGAAACGAGAGTGAATGAAAATATATTGTGTTTTTTAAAGAACCTTTTATGGATTCGTTCTATAGAATATAAGTGTTAAATATTGAAAAAAAAAAACGTAATATTTGCAATTGTTTTATACATATAGGCTATTGTTAATGAAAAGATAATTTAAAGTTTATAGGAAAATCAAGATGAGCATTAGCTTTTTCGAATATTTTAATTTATCAACTGTGTTCTCGTTCACCAAGATTTTTGTTACATAGATTTCAATAGGTTTTTAACCAAACTCTGAAATTTTATTCGCAAAATGGTATACGAATCAGTAATATTTTAACAATCAAATAGTTTGACCGAGAATGATTCAATTTTGGAACAAGAAGATAATGGCTTCTTCAGTTGATGTGTACTTTTAAATAAGCTTTTCTCTTTGATTTTACCACAGGCTTGCTAAAGGTGTAACATTAAGGATGCATGTTAATTGAATTGTGATGACTCTCAACTGTGAAAAGTTGTTTCGAGCTGTTAGAAAATCAACATGCGTGAAATTGAAGCGCTAAGCTGATTTTGCCTGCTTCGTCTTTCTCTTTTTTCCTTTTCCATCTGCCCCTGAAGTGCAACTCAAACTTGACATCATTTTAGAGGCCCAAATTTTTCTTTCTCGTAAAATCATCTCCTGAAAATATTGTGTCAGATTGAAGATTAACAAAGTTTTTGTCATGTTTTTGTACAGCTATTTTTCCTCCACACTGGTGCTCTTTGGCTTTGGTAGCTGTTTGCTGCTTCGGTGGTTATTATTCGCACCCTGGGAGTTGCTACCGTGTGCGAAGGAAAAAATTAAGATTATCAGCGTTCCGAGTTGTTTCTTCATTACTGCCTTGCTACGGGAGAAGCTGCTAAAAGACGTTCTGCTGAATAGACCTGAAAAATAACTCAATCACTGTGCCTCTCGCTTGCAAAAAGCAGCACAACTTTGGCAAAGTTACGAGAAGGAAGAAAAAAATCTGCTGCATGCATGAATGGGGAACAACGATACGATGGTGGCATAAATCTTGACAAATGCTCGACGGCGAGCAAAATATGAAAATTTCTGGTTCGATGAAGTTGTGGAATGAAGCGAGCCAGTCCACCGGAAAGCATACAAGCAAGCAAAAAAAGTTAGTCATCAAGACACAAAAGAGGTGCTCTTTTTCCCTTTACAGCTTCAAATTTTAATAATTCAGAAAACTACAAACGATACATGCGGACGAACAACAAACGACCCAGGAGAACAAGACAGGACAGCTCCGGGAAAATTATGACAAAAGATGTCGATCGTCGCAGGAGGTCGCTCTTGTAAATATGCCAAGAGTCACACAGGCGAATAAAATAAATATGTTGATTTTGCAATCATTCTGTATTTCGTGAGCCGGCAAAGAACACGAGGATTTTCGTCACGGCCGTACAAGAAACGGCACAGACAAAAGAACACAGTTTTTGAGGACAAGTTACACTTTTTTTCTGAAGATATTGGAAGTGTGGATTCATTATAATTTCAAAAAGAGGCAAATTTGCAAAAATGCTTTTTAGAATGAATAACTTATTTTTTTATAATTTGTCGTGATCATGTCGACGCATATCGACTTTGGGCTTAATTGAGTTAAGAATTCATTTTGTTCAGATTTCAATGCCTTATCTTGTGATCTTGTGTATACAGTTAAACCTCGCATAGTGCGCAGGCGTCTCGCTCTGTATTTCTTCGATTACTCTTAAACGACATAATATTTTTGCAATATCAATTTTCCTGTTTTTAAACCTTTGCACTGCAGTATCTCAGGGTGGCAGTGCGTGGCCGAATGGGTACGCTGTCCGCTTTGTAAGCGGATGATTCTGGGTTCGATTCCCATCTGCTCCAACTTTCCATCGGATGAGGAAGTAAAACGTCGGTCCCGGCCTTGGTTGTTAGGCCGTAAAGTCATTCCGGGTGTAGGAGTCGTCTCCATGCCATATGTACAAACAACACACCAAACCAAACTTCTACTCCGGTGGAATCGCTGGCGGCTGTTGGACTCGCAATCCAAAGGTCGTCAGTTCAAACACTGGGGTGGATGGTTCCTTGGAGTAGAAAGAGGTTTGGGTGCTCTCCCCATTCAGCCTTCGGACTCCTAGGTTCGAGCAGAAACTTGCAATAGAGACCACAAAAGACCCGGGGGTCGTTAATGTGGATGGTTTGATTTTTTTTTGCAGTATCTCAGCAATTAAGGGTCGTATCAACAAAGTTCAAAAAAGAAAAATATAAAGAATTTTCTCAGCTTTTCATTTTTTTTTCAAAGGTGGGCAAACGTGTGCACTAATTTAAAAAAAATGAATAACTGCGACTATTCTCAAACAAGTCACCTAAATATGGATATAACCTGAAAACGGTGCACTTTATCAAAATTTCACTAAAGTATTTTTTGATTGTAAATTTTTTGCGACCGAAATTTCGATTTTTTGAAAAATTAGTATTGATTCAAAAATTTATAACTCGCTCGAAGATTTTTTGCGCAACCTGGAATTCTGGATTTCTGAAAAGTTGGCATTTTATGTCTTCTCTAAAACATATATATAAAAAAATAAAAATAGTGTTTTTTTTGCAAATCAAGTTTAGTGTTAAAAAGTTGAATAAAAAATCACCAAACAAATTTTTACCGTGCATCATTTTTTTCCAGTCTAGTCCGTATCTATACCTACAACTTTGCCGAAGACACCAAATCGATCAAAAAAATCCTTCAAAAGATACAAATGGACAAACTAATGATGCAAAATAGCTTCTTTGGGCATACCGAAGGCACCAAAACAGTTTCAGTCGGAAAAAAAATACAAAAAATCAAATGACCGAAATCTGAGCGAACTGCTCCTCTCTGGGTTATGGCAGATTCGAAAAGTACATTAAATTTCCCATAAAATGACATGTGGGTCATTTCGCCTCAACTGTTCAAAAAAAGTACAAATTCGAAATCGACTTTTTCTGATCAAGCTCAAATTTTGTAAGAACATAAAAGAATCCCGGGTTTGAACCAAATTTTACCACCCCTCCTTTTGTTGCACCGCCCCAAAATTTTGTGATTTCCGTATTTTTTTAAAAACTTCTTTTTTAAAAATGGCCATATCGCGGAAACAAAAAATTATAGAGCAAAACTCGACAGCTATTTTTAAAGGAAATTGGAACGGCGTCATCAGATTTCCGATTGAAATCAAACTTTGATGCATTTTGCGCTATTGAATTTTTTACACGCAATTTTCTCAATATACATGCGCTTAAATTTTGAATTAAACTTCACCATCGTGTTCCCCAGACGATTTTACATAAGAATCATTTTTTTGAATAAAAGCAAAGCAATCCACTTTTACGACCCCCGGATCTTTTGTGGTCTCTGTTGCAAGTTTTTGCTCATTTCTAGGCGTCCGAAGGTTATGTGTGGTGAGTCACCCAAAACCTCTTTTACGCAAATGGACCGACGTTTTACTTCCCCATCCGATAGAAGGCCAGGAGGATAAGGCGGGTATCGAACCCGCGATGCATTTTAGGTGGAAATGTGAATAATTGACGCATGGTGTCAGGTGAACATGGGACGATGCACTTGTTCGTTTTATAGGCAAAATGCATCGCGTGGTAGGCAAATTTTGCATCTGCAACCTTAAAAAATCTTTATCTCAAGACATTTCAATTTGTCCAGCATTCAAATTATTGATTCTTATGTAAAATCGTCTGGGGAACACAATGGTGAAGCTTAATTTAAGCGCATGTATAAGCTCATGTATATTGAGAAAATTGCGTGTAAAGTTTTCAATTGTGCAAAATGCATCAAAGTTTGATTTCAATCGGAAATCTGATGACGCCGTTCCAATTTCCTTTAAAAATAGCTGTCGAGTTTTGCTCTATCATTTTTTGTATCCGCGATGGCCAAAAGAGGTTTTTTTTTAAAATGACTAAAATCGCAAAACTTTGGGGCGGTGCCAAAAAAGGAGGGGTGGTCCAATTTGGTTCAAAACTGGGATTCTTACATGTTTTGATGGTATCAATAGCTCCACCAAATTTGAGCTTGATCAGAGAAAGTGCATCTCGAGTGGTGTGCCAGTTGGCGCGAAATGACCCATGTTCCATAATTTTTTATTGTCAAGTAACGAAAAATGGCAGAATTTTTGAAACTATTTTTGTATTTTTTGACAAAGAACTTTGTCCTAAGGTTGCTTAACGTGGTGTCAATCCCAAAGTTTTCGAGAAGCGAAAATGTTACGTCGAAGCTGTCGTGCAATCTTGTCGCACCCGCCATTTCGACGTTCCGAGAAAAAACGCGTTTTAATGTTTGACCTTGAATCTTAACTAATCTAATCTAATCAGACCCTAGCGCAGCCAATCTTTCCAAGGGATCCTGGAGAGTGCCTTAGGTTAGATGACGTCTAGCACTCTTCTTGTCATTTATTAACATTTGTAGTGCGCCATTGCATTGAAATGCATTGAAACATCACAAGCGTTAAAGCGGCCAGGCCTACTGTGTAAAGCCGTATCGCAGCGATGACTCGTAATTGGATTGAGTTTGAGCACTGAGTGTTCGAACAACAACACCATTCTGAATCGACAGGGGAGGAAGAAGCGTGGGGATACACCACCATACGCTCCGAGATTGTTTAGCTGTATTCGTTGGGAGCACCATGCTAAGAAGGTTTGGTACTCCGGGACCCTCTGGGATGGGACATTGTATTTCCACGAATGCCCTGGACACTATTTGCGCCACAACTCGCTCTCTGTAACAGTATTCCTAATTCCAGTCCTAGCTCACCAAGTCGTCATGGCCTAGTGGTTAGCATTTTTGCTTACCAATCCAAAGGACGGGGGATCGAACCCCGTCACGAGCGACTTAGATTTTTCGTTCATATTCATCATTTCAAATTTATCCCAAGTAGCACTCATAACTTGTCGACTGTTGAATAATAGTTAGACAGCTGTTTTGGATCAACATACGAGAAAAAATGTCAACGTTAGTTAAATATCAGTTTGTTTCACTACTTGTATAACTGACTTATGTAACTCAAGAGATGTGTGCCATACAAGTGTTAAAACACAGTCAACTTCACTCTTTTCCAACATAACATAGGGAATATGCACTCGCACCTAACTCCATCCAATTTGCTGATTTTCACTTTTAAAACAATTTATTTTGGAACACTTTTAATAGAAACTTACATGCTCACTTCCTATTGAGCTATTTATCACTTTATTTCACTCGAAAACACTTTTTATGAGCTGTAATTGAGCGTCCAAGTGCTGATATGGAAAGATGCTGTTCCCTCATCTGCAATGTTTGACACGAAAACAGTTTGTTGAATAAAAGCAATATTGCACAGTTTGTTTCACTGCTTATCCAACATTGTCATGTGACGGCATCTTCTGAAAAATGGGCGTGGCCAACCATTCTACAAATAACCTTAGGTTTTCTCGCTTTGTTACACAAATGTTATCGGAGAATAGATATTATAACTGATGCTCAACATACATATTCAACCTGACATTTCGTGTTGTTAGGTGGTGTAAATTTGTACATGAGGAATTTAGAGTTTCAATAAGATCACAATAGTTTCAACTGTTGACCGATTAATTTGTAAACATGTCGCTGGTAAAAGCTACAAAAATTATCAGCTTATAGAGTTTATGATAGAAAAAACAACAAATCAAAATCAAACCGATTTTCAATAGTACTCCGTGGTACGGTAATCGAAATAACAATTGAAGCGGTTTGTTATAACAGAGTTATGTAATGGAGTTATAAAAACTGACTTGAAACAAACTAATATAACTTCAATTTCAATGACAGCCTTCGTTCTTTAGCTAACAAAACAGACAGCAACCTTCTTATTGACGATTAGGTCAGCTTATTTACTATGAAGCCCCGTGGAGCAATGCGGAAGAGCGCCTGGACCTGCCATGGAGATAACAATAAGTCGTCGAAGTCGTCGGATCGAATTTTGGGAAAGAAGAAGTTCATCAAAAGGAAAATCTAAAAGTTCGCCTTGCAGGAATTTCACACTAATCACATGCGCGCCATGATTGTTTTTCTTTTTTCACTATTTTTAAAAATTGAAAAACTGCAAATATTTCGCTTAAATCAAACTTTCGGTGGCTATATCTTGAAAACAAAGCCCTTTATCAAAAAATCTGTGAAGTACTTTTCGATTGCAAATTCAATTTTGCATTAAAAAATAATGTTAAACTTGTTTTTGCATGAAACTTCGATTTTTTCCAAAAATCACTATTTTTTCAAAAAATCATAACTCGGCGGCAGCTTTTTGACCATGTTTCTCTATGGCTCAAAAGTTGCGGATTTTTGTTCCCTAAAACATATCAAAAAATCTCGAAAATCAAAAAAATATGTATTTTGGGAAATCGAGTTTTAGTGAAAAAAAAAGTTGATAAAAAAATCTGCAATTTTTTTTCCGTGCACCTTTTTTTTCTCAAAAGTCCTCAACAATACCTACAACTTTGCCGAAGACACCAAATTGATCAGAAAATTCACTCAAAAGTTACAGCTGTTTGAATATTTACATACCATTTTTGTATGGACAGCAGCCAAAATTGTATAGAGACTTGTATGGATGAACCAATGACGCAAAATAGCTTATTTGGTCATAGGGAAGGCCTCCACAAAGTTTAAGTCAAATCAAAAAAATAAAAATGGTCGAAATCGGCCGATTTCGTAGAGAATTGCTCTCCTACGTTTTAATGTTTGACCTTGAATGAACAAAAACTAGAGCACGCAATGTAAACAATAACAAACACGTTTTGTTTGGCTGAACATTCTATGCATTGTCCAGAATTTTGGGATGATTCTATGACAATTTCCGGAATTCCATTTCCCGGAATGGACATTATCCGGAATGGACGTTTTCCGGAATGGACGTTATCCGGAATGGACATTATCCGGAATGGACGTTTTCCGGAATGGACGTTATCCGGAATGGACGTTATCCGGAATGGTCATTATCCGGAATGGACGTTATCCGGAATGAAATTTCCCGGAATGGACGTTTCCCGGAATGGACATGATGAAAAATGAGTTTTTTATATTACCTGATTTGAGAATGAATGGAATCTTGCCTACTCACTTACTTGTGGTTAAGAATTATAAAGTTTGTATCCCATTGGTTTGACCTAGTATTTTGACTACAAAATAAATAATTATTACATGAATGATAAAAATGATAGTGAAATGTTCGGATACGATAGTCAACGATTGAAAAAATACTTTGTTAACCATCACGAGATGTAACAATATTGATCGACAAACAAATGTTTATAACATTCTTTCAATGTGTTGTTATGTAAGTATTTTCCCTTCTTTTGTTAATCAGATGACTTTTGTGTCTAAATTCTACCAAATTTTACTATTCAAAGAAGGGAAAACCTCAAGAAAATAAAAAGCTTTTCAGAAAATCAATATGTACTTTCTCGAGGTTTTCCCTTCTTTAAAAATACACGATCTTTCATCAAAGTAATGGGATTTTATAAAAGAATTCTCCCTTGTTTTGTTTATTCTACTATATAGGGGAAATATACTCACTCTAAGCCGTTCGACCAATTCTAATCATTTTTGCCGTTTTCCGCTATTAAATCAACATTTTCAGATGTACCAACAATGGAAAGTTGCTTGCTCACTTTTACTTGAGCTATTTATTACTTTGGAACAGCCAAAAACACTTTAAGAAAGCTTTAATTTATGATCAAAGTGCTGATAGGCCGATAATAGAAATAGGCTGAAAAAGGGTATAGTTCCCCCTATTTTACCTAGTTTTTCTTTAAAGGACTCAGCACTACAAAGCAGAGTCCAGGAACCGTGGTGTAGGGGTAAGCGTGGTCGCCTCTCACTCATTCGGCCTGGGTTCGATCCCAGACGGTCACGGTGGAGGCATTTTTCGAGACGAAATTCACACCTTCCGTCGGAAGGGGAAGTAAAGGTTGGCCCCGGTCTAACCTAGAAGTTAGATCGATAGCGCAGTCCAGGTGTAGGAGTCGTCTCCCTGGGTCCTGTCTCGGTGGAGTCGCTGGCAGGCAGTTGGACTAACAATCCAAAGGTTGTCAGTTCGAATCTCGGGGTGAATGGAAGCTCAGGTATAAAAAGGTTTGCAATTGCCTCAACAATCTAGCCTTCGAACATCTAGTTTCGAGTAGGAATGTCGCAATCGAGAACGCCTAGGCAATGCTGTAGAGCGAACAATTTATTTTAGTTTTATTTACTGTAAAGCAGAATGTTTATTTTCAAAGAAGGGAAAACCTCATGAAAATACACATTATACTTTAATCTTCTGAAAGCTTATTATTTGATTTATTAATTATAGTGCAAAGTTCTTTAACGAAAAACTAGGTAAAATTTAGTAGAATCAACAAAAGAAGGGAAAATTCTTATATAAAATCACGGACGAATTAAAATCCCATTACTTTGATGAAAGATCGTGTATTTTTAAAGAAGGGAAAATCTCAAGAAAGTACACATTATACATTGATTTTCTGAAAAGCTTTTATTTTCTTGAGATTTTTCCTTCTTTGAAAATAATCATTCTGCTTTATAGTAAAATTTGGTACAATTAAGTCAGAAAAGACAACTGTTTAACAAAAGAAGGGAAAATTCTTACATATAACAACACATTGAAATAATGTTAAAAACATCTAGTGTTTGTCTAATATCTATCGATCTACATTGTTACATCACGTGGTGGTTAATAAAGTATTGTTTCAATAGTCAACGCTTGCTTCTTTTGTTCGTGTCCGAACATTTCACTTTCTTTTTTATCATTTAGTAAAAGTAAGTATTTATCATTTATATTGTTGTCAAAATATCGAGTTCCTTAAATGTGACTAGCTCAAACCAACGGAATACAGACTATATAATTCTTAACCACAAGTAAGCGAGTAGGCAAGATTCCATTCATTCTCAAATCAGGTAATCTAAAAACTCATTTTTCGGGAAATGTCCATTCCGGGAAATTTCATTCTGGATAACGTCCATTCCGGATAATGTCCATTCCGGATAACGTCCATTCCGGAAAACGTTCATTCCGGATAATGTCCATTCCGGAAAACGTCCATTCCGAGAAATGGAATTCCGGAAATTGTCATAGAATCTTTGGGATAACAACCAGGAGTGGCCGGTGCCTTCTGGAGAGGTCCAATGGGGGAACGATTTTGGCAATATGAGTAATAAATCGTTCGTTGTTTGCTGTTGAAATTTACTTGGCTGACGCCGATTGCTGGCAACAGCTTCGCGAAAACATTTCCCCATCTTGACGACGTTGAACGTTTTCGTCCAAGCAATATCGAACATCTCCGCCAACAGGTAAACCGAGGCAGCTATCATAATGTGTTCGATTGCGGATGAATTCTACCAGCTTTGGCTACATTTTCTCAGTAACGTTCGGGAGGTTAGGAAAAGTTGATTGATTTCACCTCGATTACTATTTCGCCTGCAAATAAATTACCGTCTCCTTCGTTCGGTAGAACGTTGATGTCATTAACTTTTCAGGGCAATCAAATTGATCACAAAAGAGTTGTCTTGCAAAATTATGAGAAAATCATGGGGATATCTGTGTCAGCTAAAATCATTCTTTGAAAATTTGCCAGATTTTCAAAAAACATATTGCAATGTTCATTGTCATACTGGTCATGTGTAACACACATTTTGTTTAAGGAAAAATACAATTCACATATCAACTCGGATCGTTGTATCGCAAAGATTTGAATTTCCTACAAGAATCTCACACTTGGGCGATTTTGGGCGAGACCTGCGCCACCTGAAGCGCCCCTAAAACTTAACCGATTTGGCTCAAAATTTTCACAGTTACTCATTATTGCCTAGAGAATCGAGCCAGAAAGTATCCCTGATGTCGATTTTTTTTGATCGGTGGCTTTTCACCACAATTTTAATAACTGAAATTTAAATTAACTAATAAAATATTGTAGCTTTCGATAATCAGTAATTTAAAATGTACGAGGTCTTAGATTGATAAAAGGGAAATTACCGCCCTTGAAACAAATTATCGAGTTGCTATGTATATTTTGATGTGACATGTGAATTTAAACTGTCTTCTGATGAAACAAGTTACGATTCTGAAAACAAGCCAGTTAAGATGCAGGAACACAATAGCCAAGCCTCATTTACGGATGACACACAACCTTGGCTCTGAGTTAGTGAGGCGCAAACTTTTCTTGTCGAACAAGGATATCAGAACGCCCTCGAACATGAATTTTATCAGGTGAAGTAAGGAGTCAGATTTAAAAGTTGATACGACTAGTTTGCTCTAAACTGGGCTCATCAAAATGTACGTAACCACATTGGTTTTTGTTCTTGTGGCAGAACACCATCAGATACGAAGGACTGCCGAGACTGGAAGACACTTTTCCTGTCTGCCCTCGCCGTACTGCCAGGACGAAGGACTAGGTCTGGGCTTATCGTTACATCCGAGAAGAAGCTTGTGCTGACGTGCGACTCTTGCGTCGAGGCATTGTACACTAATAACCTTTTAAGACTTAACTTGTTCTATGCAAATTAGAACTTTTGCATGTTCCTCTCGTGTACTTGGGTTTCCGCTCTCTTTCAGATACGGAAAGGCAAATGGATCTAATTCACTAGCATGAGAGAATAATGCTTCTCCGCAGGAAGAAGTGAACAAGAGACAAATTTGCTTTTTGAGGCAGGAAGTGGCAAACCGCTTCCCGAAAAGTCTGAGGCAATTACTTGTACGGAGCTTGAGACAACACCACCGTAGCCGTAAGGAAACTCGTAAGGAGAAAGGTCAGGTTGGAGTGTGACACTAATAAAGCTATTTATTTATTACCCATCGGAGACCGTGCGTATGTTCTTGCCTTGGAAGGAGAGTGTTGAAAGTGTTTGCTATCCATTTCCAAGACGTTGCAGTTTGTCGTCACTTTCTTCGAACATGTGTCAAAACAGTGTGTGAGCATATCCTTAACATATAATTCAACAAGTGTTTATTTTCTTTTGCTTGCACTAAATCACTGCTGCACTGCTAATGGCTTTCACATGTGGTTTGCTTTCTCATTGAAAGTGGAAGTGTGGCTATTACTTGTTGGTTCGATTAATTGGTCTTACAGACACCAACACTGCACGTGGTGTGACTTGTGCCGCATGTTTGGTCAGCTTGAGTAGCCAGATTTCACGCCAGGATTCAAATAAGTGCATTATTCCACAAGTTTTGGACCAGTCGACGCAGATGCATTCGACATTCAAATTGTAAAGCATGAACTAAAAGTTTCTATAGCCGAAGCAGCAACAGTAGTTTGCAAAACAAAAGAAATGTGAAACTTGTGTGTGTGTGTGTGTGTGTGTGTGTGTTTGCAGCAAACCATAGAACAAAAATGAAGCGTGAAAACAAAAGAAAGCTGCAACATTGCTCCGGGTGCATCAGGCGCCATTCAGCATAATGTAGAAGGATGAAATCATGATAAAATCCATTTATAATTAAAATAAATTGCCGCAAGTGTCGTAAAGTATACTTCTCGTGGCGAAAAACAGCATTGTAGCGGCACACTTGAGAGCTGCGCATTTTGTTTTCATTTTTTTTTGTTGAATTCTTAATGGGCTAGGGGAAACTCACAGATTTGCATTGTATCCTTTAGAGCATCCGCGGAGCAAAGTTTATAGTTTCCAGAAAAGAATAAAAACTTCATAACACAACGTCTGAACTTTGTGCCCTCCCTCTGTTACAACATATTTTAAAGTTATCAGTTATCAGGAGAATTTGTTTAAAATTTTCCAAAATTTTTAACAAAAGTTTCCACGTATTTAATGGAAACTGGAGTGGTCAAATTTGAATGAAACCCTGCTTATTCAGATTATATAATGAAGAACAACATTTTGAAACGTTATGTGGCTTCATCATTTAGTACCGCTGTGAAGTTTTGTTATATCAATTTATAATAATATTTTTGCGTTCAAAGTTCATTTGTAGTGCTAGCGCATCCATAACTCATCTTGTATCATGAAGAAAACAGGCACAATTCAAACGTGCTGTGTTCTGCAAAAAATAAAGAAATGATCTGTTCGATCGAGAAACTGATACCACAACAACAGCAACAACGATGCAATGAAATATGTCGAGGTCTTGGCCAGGTTATTGAGCTAAACCACATCCACAGCGATCGTAACAACACTAAAAACATGGAAAATGTTGTAAAATTTGGTGATTTCCCATTGAGCACAGCGGGAGTGCACATAAAATAGCGTTCCGACGAAGCCGGACCACAAGACAACATGCTGCTGCTCTTGAAGCTGCTGCTGGACCATACAGAGCCAGAGCTTGGGAGAGTGAGCGTGGAGGAGACCAAAAAAAAACGGGCCTGGAACGATCAGTACAAAATATAAACATCGCTTTTAGTCGTTCCGTTGTCAAAATTCATTAAAGCAACAATTGATTGCTGGGCTTTGCCCGGGGAGGAACAACCGCCGACCGGTGGCTGTTGGCCTAATCGCGCGGGGACCATAACTCCACACTTCGATTGGAAACCCGTGGGGGTCCAGACGGACGGCCAGCCAGCCCAGCTGGTGAGATTAAATACGGCTGTGACTTGGATGCTGCGGGCAGGTCTGGGCAGGAAAGGGTAGCGCTACGCGGGAGTGTTATGTGCCACTCACAGTAGACACTTGCAGGTATTAATTAAGACATAAAGCTTAATTTATTGAACGGGGTTCAGTCGAAACCCACCGGGAGTTCGTTTTGTCGACAAATGGCGTATTATAGAGGTGTGTTTTACCAAATTCAAACGTTAACTTATCGTGATGTATATCATCTTGTTGCTAGACAATGTTATTACTTAGCATGAACATCATTAAAAATTGTAATGCAGTTATATCTAGTTGCACGAACATTTCGGAGTTTTTTTTGAAATTAAATATGTCTTTATTGAACTTTCTTATAATGATTACATTTCTTTTACATGCTAAGTGGTATGGCCAAATGCTCTTCATCTTTGTTATATTTTTCGTTTTATTATTAATTATTCTCATTTATTTTATTTACTTCAAATTGTTTTACATTACTGCATTGAATCGAATACATTTGGGTAAAAAAGAAAAAAAATCACTTTATCAACTAATCCTAACTTAAAACTAAAAATAAATTCATTGAAATATTCAAAATCACGAGTAAACTTCGAACAGTATTTTAAGATAAATGCTCCAAGCGTTCTTACTTGTTCCTGGCGAGTTTTGCACCCACGCAGTGTTGTTGTCATTTCGATGAAAATGTTCAAAAGTTCTTGTGGTGAAAACAGGTCACTACTGCCTTCAACCGTTGATGCAGGTTGGTTTTCCCTCGGTTGCTGACTGAAGCCATTGTATTCTCTGCAACTTTTTGGCGCTGATTGAACGGCAATCGCTGCAGATTTGGAATCACTCGAACAGATCCCGCTCCAGGTGACGCCAAAGCAGGAAAATCCACGTCCGTGAAAGTTGGTGGTGTTTTGCGACGATTTGGTTGCCATAAACCACGTGGACACTTTTTTGGGAATCTTTAACCCCCCCCCCCCCTCGTGGACAATTGTCCATACAAAAAAAAAACTTTTTTGTATCGATCGTGGACAATCGCTATACCCCCTAATGTGTCCACGTGATTTATGGATGCTCCCTTGGTGCCTCGTCGTCGCTTGCTGCCGAATTTTTACAAACTCAGCTCGTTTTGGGCAGCTCCGATTCTTGGTAGAATGGTCGCCGCCGCAATTGAAGCATTTCGCTTCGATGTTCTCGTTGATTGTTTCGCTAGCTTGAGTTTTGTGCTCACCTCGGCAGGTTGCACAACGACTCTTTATGAAACAGTTCCTTCCACCATGTCCAAACTGCAAACAGTTCGAACATTGTGTCACGTCACGGTGCACTGGACGATAACGTTCCCAAGACACGATGATGTTGAAAATTGCCCGAACTGCTATCAGCTCAGACGGCGTTGTCTATTCTTTCTCGAGATGAACCAGGTACAGTTGATCACGATACTTGATGTCCTTGTTGTGTCTCGTCATCTTGGAGACTTCGATCACGTCCAACTTAAGAGTTTTGAGCTCTTCTTTCAGCACACTCACATCCATGTCGTACAGGCCACGGAGGACCTGTTTCATGGGGCGTTTACCTGGATCGTCATGGCTGTAGTATTCAATCTTTGTGTTGTTCAGGAAATTCCGAACGAAGTTGTAATCCTTTCTGGTAGGTAGCAGAATTTTGAGTCCATCAGCACACAAGCAAATGAAAGCTCGTAAGGCACCAGATTTGATAAACCCGGTCAGCCACTTTCGCACCGAATCCGATGACGATGTTTTCACAAAAATGGGTGGCAACTCTAGCAAAACAATGCCAAAGGGCCGTTGTGGGTTTGTAAACAAAGAGTGTATCCCTTTCATGTCAGATGTAAACACCCTCTAGCCTGAGCAGGACACACTCTTTGTTTACAAACCCACAACGGACCTTTGGCATTGTTTTGCTTGAACTTTTCCCGTCGTTTCAATTCTTCCTTCTCGCTCACGTCCACAGGGAGGGTAGCAAACTGGTTTCCAGACGAATTTTGAGCGTCCTTGCTCAAACTGCCTGGCTTTCAGGTAGCGCTTCGGCATTCTTTAGCTTCTTCAAATCTGCCGATCCTGCTGGTGAGGACCACCTCTTTTCCGTGAGGCATTTTTGCACTTTTTAAGCACTTTTCAGGAGCTTATACCCAGGAGTACCTCACTGAATGGTGGTCCACAAAGGAATGAACATTTTGGGGTAAATTAAGCTGAAGAGTGAGGATGTAATTTTGTGCAGCTTTCAGTGCTTCACCCTGCGGCTTATACAGATCCACAAAACTCGATTTAAGACCTTGATCCATTTAAACACTCTGTATAAAGTTGACACTCATCATTGTCATTCAACATAAATTCATCAAAAATGTTCAGGTAAACTTAACGTATTTTTCATTGTTAATTATGCGTGCTGTAGCTCAAAACGCCAATCGCGACGTGTAAAGTACGATCATTTTGTATATAAATACATCCTCATAACTTCACTGTTTGTCACTGGCTTACAGAGAAAAATCGTTTTTCGTCCAAGTAAAATTTTGAAATTTAATTTAATCACGAACATAAAAAAAAACTTATATTTTTTTTCACATCAAATTAGAGCTGATTGCCTATTTAATAACAAAATGCATTTTTTCATCCCCATTTTGGTTGTCATCTTGGATTTGGACAACCAAAAATGAGACAAAGAAAAAAAAATGTTTTCGTGGTTCAACTATCCAAAGTGAAATATTTTGGAGGCTTTCGGATAATCGAGTCTGGACTGTATAAACAAAATAGAATAAACGAAAAACATCCAACAAAATTCATATTTCGTTCTTGAAAGATCAAATGATTAAAACTTTCATTACACGGAGAAAAAGAGTTCCCAAAATCGTGAACAAGTGTTCATGAAAAATGGGAACCTCGAACAAAGTGTCAAAATTTCAAAATCGTACCATTTTCATGAACGCTTGTCCACGATTTTGGGAACTCTTTTTTCTCCGTGTACAATGATTCTTTATTTTTTCTGAAAACACCTAGAAATACAACTGATTGTGTTCATATTAAATAGTAATACGCTGCTTAATCAAATCCATTTGCTATTATCGTCACTAAAAGTACATCGTAGATATGCTTCATAGCCTTCCCCGTGCTTGAGTTAATTGAATTCAGAGCCACAGAATTTATCGTCGACGATAAAACAATTCACCAAGATTTACGCAGGAAAGATTAATAAATTGTTTTCTGTAATAAAATGTTTTATGAAATCTTTTGCTGGTTTTCGGCCACGGAATAAATGTGGGTGATAAATTCCTGCTCGTATAAATATCTGCGCCCCATTACGTTGCTGCTATTGAATACAAAGCAGCTTCATAGACACCACCCGCTTCTTCAGTTCCGTTCGACAGTACCAGTATTAGTGAGCAAAAGAACATTATAGCTCTTGCTCTTTTGGCTTAGCTGGAATCCCGTGTCCTACAATCTATTCACACCCACCACACCTCAACAAGCCGCTCCTTCGTTCCCGCTCAGGCAGCAATCAAATCCCGATCAGCCATTCTTTATGCAAAACAACACACATACCACCACCTTCCGAAAGTGAACTCATTCACCCATTTCTCACTGGTTGACCCCCCTCGGGTAGAGAATCAGTCCATGGATTATGTTCATTGAATAACAAAACCATAACGCCTTTGGGCTGCCAACTTCTTGAAAGGGAAATGACGCAACATGAGGTTTCCGTTTTCCTTACGCAGCCCATTCCGGAAGCACCCTGAAGGAAAGCCATTTTCAATCCTGTTTAACTTCTTCATCTTCATACCGCACTATACGGTTGCTCGAATAGCCAAAGTAGAGCAGAGAACTGCTGCCTCCCGGCATCTCATCATTACACTCATACATTCGACGTACGCCCATCACCCCCAAAAGAACATCTCTTCTGCACAGACTTCTGGAATGTTTTACACTACTGGCCCCAGCCCGTAACCCGTGTCCAGCCCTTTCTTCACCTCCCAAAGAACTTGGTCTTCTCTCGAAGGTGCGCTCTTCAAATTAATCGACATAAACATTCCTCTTTGTCTAACCGAGAAATTGAATGTAAAACATCCAGTACATGCCGAAAACATGTCCTCTTGCGGACTAGGAACCACCAGGAACTACTACACTGTAAAGTCCTTCTTCTTCCGGGGCGTCGGAGAAGGAGAAGTGGGTCGTCGTCAGGGCCAAGATTTGCTTGTCAGACTTTCCACACTTCCCTACCAGGGAGTGTGGGCGCGGGGAACAAGGGATCGCTTCACTCCATCTTGGTAATGAAGTTCAATTCGGACGATAAAACTAATGAAGGGAATTTTATTGACCAGGGTTTGCGCGTGACGAGGGATGGTTTAATTTGTTGATGAGTGAAGGATTTGTTGGTTACTTAGGAATAAATTAATGCCATCTGCACTTTTGAAAAGGATTATGAAATGGATCGTTTCAATTTGTTCTTAGCTGGCAGGTTTTTGTGAATGAGTTTTATGATGATTGGAATTTGCGCAGTTGGAGATATTTAAAAGCGTTTGATTTTCTTTATATTGAGTTTGCGGTCCTTAACAACATTTCTGAAGACTTTGAGACGTTTCATCGAATAAATAAATCCAGAAACTATTAAAACAATGTTAAGGGTAAGTTTTTGAACTATAATAAACTCTCATAAACTAAAAAAATGCTAAAAAATTTACAGATTTATTTCGTCAAAAATTGGTTTTTCATTGGTTTTGGTTTACAGCCAATTCCACATAATTTCAATTATCCTTCACCCAATGCTGGGCAGCACTCGTTCAAGTAATTATACCGGACTCAGCGAACACAGCTGGCCGATAGAATTATGCCCTCGAGCTTTTCAGGCAAAAATTAACTCGTCAATGTCAAAGTATTTACACCCCTTGGGCATTATACACATATTATGATGAAACATCTAAACAATTTAATGTTGACAGAAACCTAGTACTACGTTTTGTTCAGAAATTCTTGCCAAACATTTTGTTACAAAAAGCTCATGAAAAGATGATTTCCTTAAAAGATATATAACAAATGCTATTACAAAAATCAAAAAAGGTGCAAAAAAAGTTTGTACACCTTTCGAAAAATCAACATAAATAAAGTTATTTGATGACAAATCACCATAAATCCAGTCTCTCAACTCGAAATAGGCATCCTGGACTGATTAAATAAAAAAATGGGATGGAATATAAAGTTTACTAACTACTTTGTAAAACAGTTTATATAACTCTTGAAATTCTATATAAAACATACCTAAACTTTATTTTGCAAACTTTTAATTCAACTAAATGTGAATCTATTACCATAGAATTGCTATTTGGAGTGGGTATAACACCGTTTTGGGGGTCTTTGTAACCAGGGCTGTAACGTCGGAGTCGGTGGAGTCGGGTCTTTTTAAGGACCTGCAGTCGGAGTCGGAGTCGGCTAAATTGTACGAGCTGGAGTTGGAGTCGGAGTCGGAACCGGAGTCGTAAATTTCTGATAGACCCGGAGTCGGAGCTGAAGTCGGAGTTGTCAAAAAAAAATATAATTTACGAACTTATTTATTGTTCAATATTTGTTATAATTCAGGTTTATTACCATTTTTTATGTTTTAAATTTATTTATTGAATTGCGTGCATTGCGTTGACATTTTTTTGTTTAATTTATTTTTTGGTTCAAGATATTTATCAGATATCATGATGTTTTCGAAGCATTTTTATTATGATTGGACAGCTCACTATCAGTATTTAACATAAATAATTATGTTTTTAAAACATTATCAACTATTATATCAATCTTCTACTTGGAACGCAACATGCTCAGTTAGTATGTAAATAAAAACAAATTAAAGTGTCTTGCTGAAATCATGTCAAGCTGACAAAAATATCGAAAATAAGTTGCAACTAATTTTGAAATACAGTTAAACCGGCGCTCTTGTACCTCGCATATGCATCTTTGCATATACGAGTCATTGAATTTATTAGATATATCGATTACCCCAATGTTTGCAATTTCTCTACAAAACTCTTAAAGTGTTTATCCTTAAATAATATCGTTGAATTTGTTTAAAATAATTTAATTGGGGTGGTATAATTGATACAATTTAATTTATTTTCTAAATATTAAAATTTTCTCATGATTTGTATATTTAATGTGTGTACCGGGCTGGATCACACAATGTCCATGTACGTCTTCTCAAATAAATTCAAAAAGCTTTAAAAAATAGTTACTTTTAAAATTGTTTATTTCAAAACCGAAGTATCTTTGATAGTTAGTACACACCAATTTCTCATTACTGAATGTAAATGAAAACCTGCTGAAAAAAATAATTGAAAATTAGTGAAGCTTAAATAATGAATGTAAATTTAAAGTAGTTAAATAAAATGTTCCAATTTTTCAAACAACAAAATTCAAATTTACTCAGAAAATTGATGTACTGAAATGCGTTTTTTTAATATTTAAAATTCAGATTAAGTGTCGGAGTTGGAGCCGGAGTCAACAAATTTTGGAAGGCTGGAGTCGGCTAGAGTCGGTAGGCCGGATTCGGAAGTCAACAATTTGTGGAAAGCTGGAGCCGGAGTTGGCTTAACTCAGAAAGCCGGAGTCAGAGTCGGAGTCGCTTGAAATTTGACCCGACTTCGCAGCCCTGTTTGTAACGATAGAATAGTTTTTTCGTTGGAATTTCGTACCAAACCGGAATTACGTCGTCGGAAAATCCGCCGGCATCTGAAACGGTCCACAATTCACAAGTCAAACTATGTGGCATCAGAAAGGGCATAAAATTTCCGATCTTTTGATACCCATACATCCAGGTTTTCTATAAAACCCACGATTTTAAATACATAATCAAAAACGTTGTTATGGTTTTGTTTGAGCAACCTGCCAAAAATGTATGGAATTTCGTATTTGCTGTTCTCGTGGATCAAACATACTTTTTGATCAGGTATTTAAAAACGTGTGTTTTATAGAAAACCTAGATGTCTGGGTATCCAAAGATCGGAAATTTTATGTCTTTTCCGATGCCACTTAGGTTGACTTGTGAATCGTGGATCAGTTCGGATGCTGGCGGATTTTCCGACGACGTAATTCCGGTTTGGTACGAAATTCCAACGAAAAATCTATTCTATCGTTACAAAGACCCCCAAAACGGTGTTATACCCACTCCAAAATGTTTATTTAGCAATTCTATGGTAATATTTTAACATTTAGTTGAATTAAAAGTTTGAAAATTAAGTTAAGGTTAGTTTTATATAGAATTTCAAGGGTTATAAAAACGTTTTTACTTAGTAGTTAGTAAACTTTATATTCAATCCCAATTATTTTTTTAATCAGTCAAGGATGCCTATTTGGAGTTGGGAGACTGGATTTATGGTGATTTGTCAATAAATAACTTTGTTTATCTTAATTTTTCGAAAGGTGTACACACTTTTTTTGCACCTTTTTTTATTTTTGTAATAGTATCTATCTATGTATATAAAAAATTTCGATGGTTTTGTTCGAACGCGGATCAGTTCATTACGGAGTGTTGGATCGAGGTGCTCTTTGTTGCATTGGGTTTGTATAAGACCAAGGAAGGTTTATATGCTTAAAAATATCCATTTTGGCCACTTGGGGCTGACTCCGGAACATCTGCAGATTGTATGGGAAAAGTTGGGTAAAATCAAATTTTGATCACAGGAGGCTGAATAAGCAAACAAGCTATACGTCAACAAACAAAAAAGGACATTGTTTACAGGTTTGAGCATGAGCATGAGCATGAGCATGGTTGACTGCCAATGAGCTGCTACTCCGTTATTGACGGATCAGCTGAAGTTACACAATGAACCAACAGATGAGTAGTGGGAGCTAATCATCCTCACTGTATAACCCCTGAAGATCTCTGCTTTGAGTCAATACCGGCGCCCCCCCAAGGAGATGCAGTTCAACAAAGGTAGGAATGTTAGTCCGATAGTTGAAGTTGCAGACTCATCAGACATAGAGTTTGTCGCTCTATACCTGTTGACACCGCATGAGACCGTTGAATCCACAGCATCTCCTTCAAGCATCACGGGAAGTGGGGGAATTGTGTTAGTAGGGGAAGGAAAGGAAAGGTCAGGATTCATCTTGGTAGATGATATGACCAGAAAGTGAAACAATCGTTGCCTTCCGAGCTACGACGCTATGAGAAGGTCTTATCAATCGCGTATTTTTTTACTTCTTACCGCCGGCGTGCCATCCGAGCAACGATGCTTTGGGAAGGACTTTCAAAACGAAATGAATTTTGAATTAATGTATTATTCCGTGATGTACAATTTTTATGTTTAACTTCTTACCGCCGGCGTGCCATCCGAGCAACGATGCTATGGGATGGGCTTTCAAAACGAAATGAAAATATAATATATAATTCAACGATGCGAATCTCTATTTCAATTCTTTTCCGATCTACTTCTCGCGGGTTCGCGCGCGCCTATTCACACTTCGATCGATCCAACGAACACCACACGACTGATGGCCCAACATCTCTGGGCAAACCGCGACCCCTTTTTCAATGATTTCGAGAACTTTCTACCACTTTCCCGCGGATTCGCGCGCGTCGATACACTCTCCGATCGATCCAACGAACACCACACGACTGATGGCCCAACTTCTCTGGGCAAACCGCGACCCCTTTTTCAATGATTTCGAGAACTTTCTACCACTTTCCCGCGGATTCGCGCGCGTCGATTCACTCTCCGATCGATCCAACGAACACCACACGACTGATGGCCCAACTTCTCTGGGCACACTGTGACCCCTTTTTCAATGATTTCGAGAACTTTCTACCACTTTCCCGCGGATTCGCGCGCGTCGATTCACTCTCCGATCGATCCAACGAACACCACACGACTGATGGCCCAACCTCTTTGGGCAAACCGCGACCCTTTTTCAATGATTTCGAGAACTTTCTACCACTTTCCCGCGGATTCGCGCGCGTCGATTCACTCTCCGATCGATCCAACGAACACCACACGACTGATGGCCCAACTTCTCTGGGCACACTGTGACCCCTTTTTCAATGATTTCGAGAACTTTCTACCACTTTCCCGCGGATTCGCGCGCGTCGATTCACTCTCCGATCGATCCAACGAACACCACACGACTGATGGCCCAACTTCTCTGGGCACACTGTGACCCCTTTTTCAATGATTTCGAGAACTTTCTACCACTTTCCCGCGGATTCGCGCGCGTCGATTCACTCTCCGATCGATCCAACGAACACCACACGACTGATGGCCCAACCTCTTTGGGCAAACCGCGACCCCTTTTTCAATGATTTCGAGAACTTTCTACCACTTTCCCGCGGATTCGCGCGCGTCGATTCACTCTCCGATCGATCCAACGAACACCACACGACTGATGGCCCAACTTCTCTGGGCACACTGTGACCCCTTTTTCAATGATTTCGAGAACTTTCTACCACTTTCCCGCGGATTCGCGCGCGTCGATTCACTCTCCGATCGATCCAACGAACACCACACGACTGATGGCCCAACTTCTCTGGGCACACTGTGACCCCTTTTTCAATGATTTCGAGAACTTTCTACCACTTTCCCGCGGATTCGCGCGCGTCGATTCACTCTCCGATCGATCCAACGAACACCACACGACTGATGGCCCAACCTCTCTGGGCAAACCGCGACCCCTTTTTCAATGATTTCGAGAACTTTCTACCACTTTCCCGCGGATTCGCGCGCGTCGATTCACTCTCCGATCGATCCAACGAACACCACACGACTGATGGCCCAACTTCTCTGGGCACACTGTGACCCCTTTTTCAATGATTTCGAGAACTTTCTACCACTTTCCCGCGGATTCGCGCGCGTCGGTTCACTCTCCGATCGATCCAACGAACACCACACGACTGATGGCCCAACTTCTCTGGGCACACTGCGACCCCTTTTTCAATGATTTCGAGAACTTTCCACCACTTTCCCGCGGGTTCGCGCGCGTCGATTCACTCTCCGATCGATCCAACGAACACCACACGACTCGGACATTGTTTACAGGTTTCATCACAAAAAGTGCATAGTACCCAAGGGGTGTAAATACTTTTTTTAAATACTGTACGTGGTCATTTACTGCCCTCAACTGAACGTAACACTGATATGATCGCAGAAGAATGACCGCATGACAGCCGCAGATCAAATTTTCGGCTGTTGTCAAAGGTTGTTTTTAGTTTTCAGCTGACTTTTGGAAAATATTGAGCTTGACAGCCAAATCAACGCGGAATTTTAGTTCAACTTGCTAATTTTTACACCGCGGTAGTTCGGCGGCTTTAACCGCCTGTCAGTAGAAGAGAAGAAGAATCGTGATTTTATGTCGCAATAAGCAATAATTAATTGTGACAATAAATAAGTGCTACTAGGGCGACCAGAAAAATTGAAAATTTTGGAAAATCTGAAGAGATACACAGAAAAAAAATTATGGTAATATTCATCAGGAAATGGTGTCAGATTTTGTGTCAAAAAATGATAAATTTACCTCAGAAAATGATGAAGGTTCACATTTTAACACATTTTTATGTAATATTATTCAAAAAAGAGATAATATTCAACCTTCAACCTTTATATTTATATTATTCAAAAAAGAGGTAATATTCAACCTTCAACCTTTAACCTACCAAATTTTCAATATTCCAAAATTCAACTTTTTTTCTGTGTACACCCTGGCTCGATTCTTCAGGCAATAATAAGTAGGAGGAGAAGGGGTAATATGTACCCCCGGGGCAAAATGCACCCCCTGCTTTTCGTGATAATGGGAAGAATTTTCGGAAGAAAAAATCATAGAAATTGGAAGTTTAACATTGTAAAACTATGCTGGAAAATTTTGATTTTTCTTATTGTCACCCTCCCAAGTAACATTTTTAAACCAACAAGCCACCACCAAGTTTTGACGTAGACTACTCGAAGGTACTTGGGTTCCATTCCAAAAAAACCGGGCCGAAGGCCCTGGAATACTGCGTCATCCGTCAAACGCTTATATCTTCCTTCCCTCTAATCGAATCAACACGATTTATATTCCATTCGATTCGAAAATTATTCAACAATTTGCTATCAAATTTTCATTGTTGGCAAACCAGTTTTACTATTGAAATAATTCAATGTTTTAAAATGTTTTCAAAATGCAGAGATTTTGCAAGCAAAATTAGCGCTTCCCACTCACGGACGGGAATGTCGAGTACCTATTTTGAGGGGAAAATCACCCGAGCAACGTGATCGAGTGTCGGTCGTGAAAAAGGACGGGAAGTAGCGGACCGAAAACATATCGTCGCCATCGTGCTAACTTGTCGTACGTGCATTTTGGGCCAAATTGAGTTAAGAACGCCATATTGTGCAGCTCACAATGCCTCACCTTTTGACCGTCACAGATCCCCAAAATTCGATTTCAATCCTGAGATATTCAACAAAAACCGAAAAATCTCCGTGCATTTTTGTCACTTTATATATGAAAGTAGTTTCAATCTTGTCGTGCTATCTTGTCACTCCATGAAAATTGATGTAAGTGCGACAAAAGGCCAAAGGGATTTCAGGCCAGGAAAGTCAGGATGCGTTTGTCGCACGTACAAGCTAGACTACCGTAAACATTTGTAATTATAACTCGGGACTCCAGCAACCAACTTCAACCAAACTTTGGGACAATGCACAGAATGGTCAGCCAAACCAGTTTTCAGGCCAACATTCACGTCTCAGACGTCGGACCGGGCAGACCAGCAGCAGCAGAGCAGGGAGACCAGAACAGCAGCAACAGCAGAAGAGGACCAGAGCAGCAGGAGAGAGAGGGACCAGAGCTACAAAAGTAGCGCGCATCTCTTTGTCAGCCAGTTGCCTCTCGATGGACGGACCGTTTGGATCTTCTGAGGAAGGGGGTGAGGACTGCCTAACTCTTCGGAGTTGCCCTCACTCCCCGTCCCTCGTCCCACCCAGAACGAGTCTGCAACAACAAAGCGTCGCCTGTTGCCTTCTCGCCCGAACAGTTGCCACGGCCAAGCCGTGGTTGTCAAACAAGCAAGAAGGGGGTGAGGACTCCAATCTTTTCGGAGTTGCCCTCACTCCCCTTCTCTCGTCCCACCCGGGATGAGTCGGTGAAATGCCTTACAGGAACAAATGTTGGTCTTCGGGGGTGACGGATTACACAGCTTTCTGAGGCTGCTCTCGCCCTCAACACCTCTCCCCCCTCCCCCTCATTCTGTTACCAAACATTCATTCGGTTCGCGAAAAAATCGTTTTTCGTTCTTCTCTTTCCTTCCACCGTTTGATGTTGTTGTTTGAATGAGGCTTTCTAGTCAAAGATTTACCAACACATTCAAAGTATGTTTACATGGCAGCGGCGGTTTTGTTTGCATTAGATTTGCCATCTCTTTCTAGTAAAAGTCAACTAAATCGGAATTCAATTCGAAGCTTATACGAATTCCATTTCAACAACAGTTACATATACGGTCCGATTGGGTTTACTGGCCTAAGAGTGTGTAAGTTCTGTTCAACATTCACAACAATAATGCAAAAATACACCGGTGCGTTTGGTACGGTATGTCCACGCATCCCTCCTCCCCTGTAGATTCTGTGAAATGTGATCCGTTCACAGAATCCTCTCTGCGGTAAACACAACGCAGTAGGGCTGGCCGCTTGAATTTTTGTATTACATTTTCGGGTGTTCTAGGATGTACTACAATTATTAATATTGGCAAGAAAAGTGCTTGGGGCGTAATCTAATCACAAGACTTTCCAGCATGCTTTCATCGGACTGGCTGCGTTTGTGTTAGATTAGATTAGATTAGATTAGATTAGATTAGACTAAGAGTGGGTAAGTTCTGTCTTGTTGGGGGTCCATCTCCCATTCACGATTTTATTCCGTCAATGTATTTCAAGTATCTAGCTAATTATTCAAAATTAAGATATGGAAAACTCTGTCCACATATCAAAACTTTACGTAGTCTACGCCATTCCGGTTATGTCTGTGACATAACTACTTTGACTTTTATTGTAGCACCTTGATTGCTTTAGGGGAAGGTGGGGCAAGACGACCATATGGGGCAAGAGGAACAATGGCTTCTACGGCCGTAATTTGGACAATTTTGATTATTTCCAGTATGAGGAATTGATGCTAGCAATGCAATTAGCTGATTCTACTACCACATAACCGCCAAAATGACGTAAACGCACGGGGCATAAGATTTAATGAAGTTTTTTTCGAAACCTTTGTTTTCTTATAATATTTGGAAAGTACAAAATAAGGCTTAGGGTTCGTTTTAAGGCTCATTTTATCAAAATGCTATTTTTCCTAGATCAGTAGTGTCCCTACAAATGACATGCACCTATTACAAAGTATGATTTAACTTTTGGTTATTTTTGTTGAGAGCTTTTAAAAAATCTTGTTCAGGTGGGGCAAGTGTACCATATGGATTTTTAGTATGGAAAAAATTACGAATTGCTGCAACAACATATTTTATTGGGGAATAAATACATGAAAGTACTTAAAAACTGATAAACAATCGTAAAAAAAATTGTACATACAAAGTATAGTGATATTATGAAAATTTACTATTTCTCATCGAAGTAGTATTTTTTTCGTAAAAACGATAAAATTTTTAGTAAAATATTATTATGTAATCTAAAAATGGAAGAAACCATTCAAATACATTCTAATCTGATGTATCTAAGTGATAACAGTTCAATTGTTAGCAAATTACCATATTTTTTCATGCATTGTTCCTCTTGCCCCAACGGGTTGCTCGTCTTGCCCCACTAGTTGAGTAGAACGTACGGAAAATCAAAAATTTTAAAATCAATTTTTCACATTAAAAAAAGTCTTAGTCAAGACCTAGAATAAGATGATTATAATAAAATCCGCAAGATTTTTTAACTTTTTAATGGGTTATAACGAGAATTTCCTTAGCTTGTTACACTTGCCCCACTTTCCCCTATAGTTTTATTTGGGCATTCACCGCAACCAATAAGCAAGAGCTAATTAATAGGTTCTAACAGGGTTTTATGCCTCGGACATAAAACCGGGTGGAAATAAAAGCCGACTGGCTTTCAATAAGGTTTTATGAAAGTTTTAATAGAGGCTTGAAAACCAGATGGCAATGCCATGTCAAACGGTTTCATCGCATGCTTTGTTAAAACCTAGGGTTTTGTAGCTGTCAAGTGCCATTAGGCATGTAAAAAGCTCACTTAAAACCATAAGCTCCTAAAAGAGCATTTATCACGGCCAAATAGCAGTGCATAAATATGGCGCTGAAAACGTGCTCTGATTGAATATGATTGAATATAGCGATAGATGTTTAAAAATATGTTGAACATTGTTTTCAAAGAATTGCAATACAATATTTTTTAACATTACACACTATGATTATAAAATATTGATTTTTGATGAATTATCTCCCCTACTTATCAATAAAATTTCAACCGCAGCTGAATTTGAGCAATCATTTGCGAGAAATAAGCTTTCAAATTATTTGGATTACCTCTAATATCTATTATTTACCATGGCCATTTTTGACAACCATCTCCATAATTTCATTTGGCAAGACGAAGACTTATTTTTGCCAAAATAAAACCTATTCGGCAAAAGACGTTTGAAGACGTATGAAATGTCATTTTTGCATAACTCCTGACTAGGTTTTAACAAAGGTTTTATCCAGGCTTTGAGGATGTTGTTAGGATTCAGTTGTTAAGCCTTGAACTCCTATACCTACATGTAGGTTTTATAAATAGGCCGAAACAACCTTTTGCGGAGGTCCTTTTGGGTTTTAAGTGAGGTTTATCAAGGTTCTGGGGAGTTTGTTACGACTAAGGGGCTTTAATTTTGGTTTTGGCTGATAGGTTTTATAGCGGTTGTGACAGCTTTGATAAAGCCTAAAATGTTACTTGGGCTATTGCGTTACACATAACCAATATGACAAAGAACTTTGCACAATGCTTTTATAATTTATTCTATGTCATAAAATGTTAATCATTGGTCACCACTGCTAAAAAGACCATTGTCATGTCCAGTTTAAAACACCATGAATTTCGATACCCATTAACCCCTAGCGTTTTTTGTCGTTATTTTAATGAAGGGATAAACTTATTGCAAGCATTGATACATTTTCATCGCAATATTACACAATATTTTATAATATTGTATTGCTGTTTATTTTTTTTAGGTTTATTTGAACTTTATTAAAAGGTAAATTTATATAAAATAGAGAAAATAATGTCTCGTCTGAGCACCATTTCCAGGGGCATGATATCCCATCATGTAGAACTGTGCTCAGCATTCGGCGATAAGGCATTTTGAACGGATATTCTCTAAAAATGAATTTATTGTGTGTTCCACACCCACAGTCTGCACTACTTTTCAACTGTAGTTAGTCCGTGGACAGTGCGAATGTGTTCTCCCGTCGTGAACCGCCGAAAGCCGTTTTATGCAGCCAAAATGCTGGATGGTCACATCCTGGGGGATGCGAGCCTTCATCGCACAGAAATATATAAATATTAAATTCAATAGAACAGACAATATCCTCTACACGATTTCATTATAAGCGCATGCAATTTAGCTTTTAATACAAATTTTATGCATGAGATTTGGGTATTTAGTGGGAGTGTTTCGCCAAATACGCCCGATGCTCTGGGGAAGAGTCGATCCAGTTCCGGGTAATCTTCCTCCCCCAGTGCAGTGCGTTGTGGCAATTTCGGAAGCTTTTGGGATGCACTTCCGGTTGCTTTGTTGGTGTGTATGTGTGCAATTGCACTGTGGCGTTGGAACATCCGGCCCAAAAACGCGAGACAAATGATAGCGAAATTCTATGGGGATGAGTGTGTGAGCGTGTGTGTTCAGTTTTAAACACGTACAAATCCTGGTGATGGTCAGCACGACGGAGGTGTCGTGCCGGTCTCGGTGGTGGTATTTTATTGTGCTGTCATCAACGGTGCGGAAAAATATCATAACTATGCAAATTGAGCTTTTACGCTTTTCCTCGACAAATTTTCCGCGACGCTGAACTTGGACCGAAAGGAGCGAGACACTGACACGGGCGCACTCAGCTTGCGGTGAAGCGAGAGCTAATGGGATTGACCATGCTGCCATGGGTGGAATCTATTTGCATATAGGTAAACTGCACCCGGGAATGAGTTCACAAGTGCACAAATATACGGTGGAGGGCGTTGTCAGTTGATTGTGTTCTATGTCTTGTACTTGTTTATTTAGCACCATGAGAGCTCATCCATGGATTTTAATCAGATTTGGCTAAGCTAGATTGGATTCAAAGTTTCATAAATTATTTGCTTTTACAAAAACTTCTTTTAAAAACCTTTTTTTTAATTATTTACATTTTTCTTGTTTTAGACAAGGAGATGAAGTAAGAAGAAGATTCACAATTCCGCATACTTTATTGCAAGATGCTTTAGGTAAACACCGAAAATTTGGTTGAAATTTTTAATAAACAAAAAGTGCTATAAATCTTTTTATTTTATCTGTTATCGATAAGAAGTCGATTAATTGAATCATTTTATAGGCGATAGACTATTTTTCTTAGCTCCAAAGTATATTTTTTGTTGGTAAAATATTTTTGTTGCAAAATTGTCTTGCCTAATTTGTGTTCACCAATATCAGTGTCTTGAGTTTGTTTATCTTTTGCTCTTTGGTCTGACAGGGGGATTGGCTGCCAAACCCGCTTTGGTCTGACAGTTTTGGTCTGTCAGCTTTATGCTGGATTTTGGTCTGACAACGCGGGGGATTGGCAGCCACACCCCCTTGGTTTTGGAAAGTGCGTCCCGCCCGTGGGGATCAATCAAACAGTGAACAGGATTTACAATTCAGAGGTCGCCGGTTCGAATCCCGCGGCGGGCGCTTTAAATTCATTGTGTAAATATGGGTATTCGGCGCCGTCGCTCTGTGCCATACTTTAATTCTCTAAGGAGCCCAGGGTGGCGAAGTCCTTCTAGATAAAAAGGAAGACACTAGTGGTTGGTACTACCAATGGTGGCCGACAGCTATAAAGTCAACTACGTTTTTTTCGTTCCTTCAGTTCTATTACACGGCATGATCTGGCGTAAAAAAACTATTTCGATGTGTTGTTTTTGTCTTACAATGCCCACAACTTATCACTTTTCCCACCCCAAATTCAGGCAACATAGTTAGGTTACGATTCTTACCCCTTATTCCCAGCGTTCTTAGCGTATAAGAGCTCAACGTGTATCTTCTCACCAAATTCAACATCCTGTCCTCGTTCTCAGCTCTAAATAAATATAAATGATTTTATAAAGCAAAAAGGATGGAAATGCTAAACCTAGTTTTCCATCGACCTAAAACGGAGATGCGTTCCCTCGCTCAGGGACGCAGGGATTTTGTGTAAACAGTGTCGTTTTGATCTGGCTATTATGGCACGGGTAATAAATAATCGGTGGTTATTGGCGAGAAGCCTTGACTGAGTGCACTTATGCGCTGGAGAAAGTACCGGAAGTAGGGAAAATAGTGTTCAGGAAACTGGCAGACATTTGTTTGCTGTTGTTTGTGGGAGAGCAGCTGAAGAATGAAAGGGAAATAGGATGATTAATTTCAAAGGATACAGACATTTAATTGCTAGAAAAATTTCAACAAATAATCCAAGGTTATTGTAAAAATATTATCGCATATTTTACTCCTCGGAAAATTTACCTATTAAGTAAGCATTGTATAAAAACAATGCAAATTGTTTTTTTTATTAATTTTTGTGATCAAAACATGTTTTTATTTACATTATTACATGTTAATTATTATTACATGTTAAATTTAAAATTAATTTCGGAATATAATACTTGTTAAGGCCATAAATTGAAGCATTGAGAGCTGTAAAAATCTAACTCTTTATTCAGCGATTCCAAGTCAAACCAGCAGGATTTGAATCAATTAGCTCAGACAGAGCTCAGATTAGGTCTGGAAGTTCCTTAGCCAACATAATTAGACCCGTTTTTTGTATGCATATTTGACTGGTTCTAGCAGAGTCAGGGTGGTGAAAAAATCGCTTTTGACGAGGTTCGCAAAAAAACAACATATATCCAAAAAGATATTTCCGGGATGGGGATATAAAAACATAAATTTGTTTTAATATGACCAAAATTGAGCATGACTGCAAAAGCTGAACATTTTAGTGTACAAAGCATTTGAATTTACCAAATTATCTTACATTGATCACACAAAAAATGTTGGTAGACAAGCATAACCCTCGATAAATTTTTGACAGATCGACGCAAATTATTTCAAATTATTTGACCTGTCAAATGTAGATGTGCTAGATGTGGTTATTCGAAATACTTTTATGTCAAGTTATTGTTTGAAAACCTGTAAAGACCCTGTTTTGAGTTACAATCGATATTTTTCCAGATGCTTTTGATTTTGACATAAAATTATCTGAATCATATTTTTGTTAAAAGCTTTATTTTATATTCTCAAGCTGGTTAAAATAATTATTTCAAATCGCATCAAATCAGATGCTCAATTCAATTTTATTTCATTTCTGTGTCTAACCCAGAGTGAACTAATTAGAGAAAAATCGACCTACCAACGAGGAGTCTTTGCCAGTGTGGCAGTAATTACGATGATTAAAAGTTTATTACACTGGTTGTACAGTAAAGCAAACACTCGACTGGAACTCAAGGGCGAGCAAACATTGATCCAGTCAAATGCCCACTGGAGATGCTGAAGAGATGGTTGAACGACGACGTTTTTCCACGAGTGAATGGAGGTGGAACGAGCGCCATCTATCGGTCAGAAAATAAAAGAAATAAGCGCAGCAGCAGTAACAGCAAAAAAGGGCCATACGAATGTTTCGAGCAGATTCTTATTTTCTGTCCGGCTCGGGCCGCGCTTGGTGACGATGATGTGGGAGATGTGGATCTGTCTGAAGAGCATCAACCAATATTTGAAATATGCACACATACACAGACACACAAACTCACAAAAGCGACCCCTCAGTACTAGAAGCGGAGAAGATACGGAAAAATAGCAAAATGATAAACATTTTTGATGTCAATGTGAAGTATTTGCTCAAACATTTCATAATAGCATTTGGTGGAGCAGAAAAATATCTATTTAATTCGGGCACGGGCGAAGTATTTATATGCTTTTAGATTTATTGCTCTGATATGGAATGATTGAAATTTATTGGTTTTCTGGAGGGGTTGATAATGTGAATGAGCTATCGTGGTTGTGGAAGGATGGATATCTCTTATCATAAAGTAGCTAGGATTATTGAGGGAGTTAATACGTATTAATTAGTTATTTCAGAAAAGAATTACATTACAAATTACACTTAACACACCCTACACAATACCTATGCAACTATCAATCGGAGCGTTTGGTACGGTATGTCCACGCATCCTTCCTCCCCTGTAGATTCTGTGAAATTTGATCCATTCTTAGATTATTAGATTATTCTCCCGGCAGGCAGGTATACAGCGTATTTTTTTTTTAATTTAGGTAAATCAGTATTGGATCTAAATGATGTTTTAGTTATCAGTTGTGTTTGTCACTATGTATTGATGTATAGAGTTTTCCATTTAAAACAATCCTGTTTGATTTGTTCCATGGCGACCTATTTGGATTCGGGGCGTTGCTTTCCCGAAAAGACCCAAGAGGGAATATTACATTAAATTTCAAGCTAATAATATTGAAAGCGAAAGCAATTACTTTCCAACATTTACCCCGCGGTGTGAAATTATACATGAATCGTGTATGCAGCAGGGCTGTGAAGGGAGCTTCCACGTATGCAGCAGAACCAAAAGCAAAAGCAGCAGCAGTCATATAAACTGTATGCAGGGCGCCACCAAGGCAGTCAAAAAGAATGGCGAGCGAAAAGTAAAAGTGCTATAAATTATGCTAATTGTCTGCAGCAAATATGTCTAATGCAACGATTTATGTACTATTTTACCAAAGTTTCTCGCTGGTGCCGCTTTTCCCTGTATGAGTAATTGTCGGTAGTTTGTTTAAATCTCTCCGAGGGGCTAATCCGAGACAACTATTCAAAGGTGGTAAATTGAAATAACGTGCAGATATATTTACAGAAACACACGCTCCAACGTAGAACTCTGGGACCCGAAAACACTTCTTTTTACCAGATTGTAATTTATTCAAATTTCCCTATCTTGCAGCACAAATCTGTTTCACAGTAATTTGGACTGTTGAAACAACGAGTGGGAATTATCTGAATACCACCCAGGTATTCAAATCCTTTGCACATGTAGGTATTTTTCGTAACCCACCGACATCGGAGGGCCAGACCAGAAGACAAAAGCCACCGTATGAAAGTTGATGACAATTTCGATTTGACACCGCTGATACGGAAGAATGTTAACCAGATTGAATGAAAGAAGCCGCCTATCTGGCAACCCAAAACCTCCACCGTGGAAGAACGAGGTGTGAAGCATTTAAGGTCTTAGGATATCCTCTATTTTATTCACCACTTGAATTTTAAACATCCAAATGTTTTCCAGTCACAGTTATTCTACCCACCTACCATCCAAAAACAACCGAAAAAATGTTCCTCGGCCATCCACACGATTTTGGTGGCTGTTTTTTGGATTGTGTGTTACATCCGTTTTCTTGAGTTACGCTTTAGGGATGACAACTTTTTTTTAAATGTTTTAATGAAACATGCATACTGCAAAATTAATCTGTGAACAATTTGTTCAAATGGCATCACAGTTTGCACGTGCAAATTGATATTTTTGTGTTGTGTGAATTATGGAACATTTCTGCTCTGCTTGTTTCAAATTGAAACTGATTTTTTCTATTGTTGAATTCCAACTTTTTTTTATTTGGACTCATAAGCTATTGTCTTTCATATGTTTATACGACCTATTAAAAAAAAAACTCTAGAATTGTGTGTTGAAAAGGTACAAGTAAGTTATGTGTTAGAATAATACAAAGTTGCTGAATCTTCGATTGGTTTCTTGTAAGGAAAGCTGCATTTAATTTTTTTTAACATCCATTGCATACTCATTATAAACTACTGACTTCGTTTTGAACACCCCCAGTTCATTTCCGTGGCAGTGTCCAAAATTCAAGGTGGCAAAATTGTCCCCCCAGGAATACACATTTTCACCGGACAGACTTAACAAATCGATTGTGGTCGATCATAAATTAGGGACCCTTGGACGCACAACCTAACCGAGAGGGCAGTGAAAAAAACATATCAAGTAAAACAATAGATTTTCGCGCGCGATATCGTGTGACTTTTTGCTTCGTTCTTGGTCGTTTTATTTGGGATACCTTTTTCAAGAAGGTGAAACCTTTGTTTCTCACATTTTAAGATGTGTCTCGTGTTTTACAGAAGCGCAGTCTGCTGAAGGTGCCGATGAGACATGTTGCGATGGTGTGAAAAATGCAAAATCGGCCGAGGCTGGCTACTAAATTGCGTCCTTTGTGTTATTTCTTATGTTGTGTGTTTTTTTTTCATTCTCCGATCGACAGCCGATGTCATGAAATTTGCGACAGCAGCTCCAAAATAGTAGCTTGTACCGTTTGGTTGGATGGGAGGATAATTTTGTTGCAACATGTTTTTTTTTGCAGGAGTGTAAAAACAAACAAAAAATCTCATCTCGGTGTGTGGGAATTGATTCAACCTGTGGGACTTTGATTGATTGAGCATTGTGTTGAGTCGTTGGTATGTTATCTTTTCACAAGTGCGAAAAACAAGTTCACTGGATCAATCTTGTTGCAAGTAGCTTTTTGACGCGAGTTTTTCACCAGTGTGTAACATGTGCTCCGATTTGGATGAAACTTTCAGCGTTTGTTTGTCGATGTTTTTGGACTCCAAACTTCAATGCCCGTTTTACCAACTTTCCTTTGTCGTAGGGGGCTCATATTTGGCATGAGTTTATCTCTGGAGTTTTTTTTTGAAAAGGTTCAATAAACCAAATTTCCAGTTTTTTTCTTTTTGGGTGTTTTTATAACGGCCTTGAGTCAGGGGTGTTAAAATACACCCAAAAAGCAAATACTAAAAATTTGGGTTATTGGACCCTTTCAAAAAAAAAAAAAAACTCAAGATCTCATGTATAGATAAACAAACGCTGAAAGTTTCATCCAAATCGGAGAACCAAATACTGCCTCTTAATTAAAAAAAATACTAGGAGATGTTTATTTACATAGTTGCACTCGATTATTTCAGCACTCGATCCGTCCCAATTGATTTTTTTAAGTTAAGTTATTTACTTCAGAAGTTATGTTTAAAAACGAATTTGGTTGAATTCCGCAATATTTTTGATAATGATTTTTGGTAGAAAAACCTAAACTTCTTGGAATTTTGATGATCTGACAAACCCTATCTAAGGTTTTAAGGACTTCAACGTTACAACAATGAAAATGATGTCCGGATCCATTATTTGTTTCGAACGCAAACATTTTTGATTAGCCATAAATTTTGAAGATCTGACATTCCCATCCAAACTAATGCAGTTCAGCTATACTTTAGATGAATGGAATTTGAAGAAGACATATTTTTAAAGTTTTTCAATTCAATGATTAGTTTTTAGTCTGAGCTTCAATATAAATCACCCTCGAAGAATTGTTATCGAATACCTCTTCGTAAAACAAATCCAATCGAAGCAATCGATCAGTGTCTTGCGAACCTTCGTGGTGAACGGACACTAGAGCTGCGGTATTTTTTACTACCTAAGCTCAGAGTTATTTCAAAACAAAATTCACAGTCTTTTTAAAGACTACCTGAGTTATTTTCCAAAATTCTAAACAGTCTTTTCAAGACTAACCCCGCCTGAAATTTTGTTGTATTTTACAAACGAAGCCATCTTTTAAGAGAACTTTGCTTGCAAAATGCGTCAAAACAAAGGTAAACGCAAATCTTCTGAAGATTTGGTCGTTACGTCGGTGAAGCGTTTGAACGCTAAACCGGCTAACGGAAACAGAAAAAGAAAACAGCCTCTTCTGAGGTCTGATTCTGATTCTGAATGTGAGGTCAATCCTCCAATTCCATTGACAAACAGTTTCGGTGTTTTATCCGAAACTGATGACAAGAACCTTCTCCTCGTACTGAGCCTTCTGCCGTCGAGAAACGAGTAAAGGCTCCGCCAATTGTTGTGACTTCCGTCTCCGTTTTGGCCAGCTTTCGAACGCAACTGAAGAATTGCAAGAAACTTGCAATTTGAAGGTTTCGTTCCAGCTTGGTCGAAGAGGAGAATGTCGTTTGTTGACGGAATCTTTACAAGATCACCAAACTTTTGTTGGTTATTTGAAAAACCACAAACACAATTTCTACACGTATGAGACCAAGAATGCTCGGCCATTCAAGGCGGTCTTGAAAGGTCTCTCCAACGACTTGTCGGTGGATGAGATCAAAAACGAACTTAAGGTGTTGCTTGGCTTTGCCCCATCCCAAGTAATACCAATGAAGAAAAAATCAAACGGGAATAGGGGAAAGTGGGGCAAGTGTAACAAGCTAAGGAAATGCTCGTTATAACCCATTAAAAAGTTAAAAAAATCTGTCGGATTTTATTATAATCATCTTATTCTAGGTCTTGACTAAGACTTTGTTTAAACAAGTTTTTAAAAAATCCTGTTTTTTATGTGAAAAATTGATTTTAAAATTTTTGATTTTCCGTACGTTCTACTCAACTAGTGGGGCAAGATGAGCAACCCGTTGGGGCAAGAGGAACAATGCATGAAAAAATATGGTAATTTGCTAACAATTGAACTGTTATCACTTAGATACATCAGATTAGAATGTATTTGAATGGTTTCTTCCATTTTTAGATTAAATAATAATATTTTACTAAAAATTTTATCGTTTTTACGAAAAAAAATACTACTTCGATGATAAATAGTAAATTTTCATAATATCACTTTACTTTGTATGGACAATTTTTTTAACGATTGTTTATCAGTTTTTAAGTACTTTCATGTATTTATTTCCCAATAAAATATGTTGTTGCAGCAATTCGTAATTTTTTCCACACTAAAAATCCATATGGTACACTTGCCCCACCTGAACAAGATTTTTTAAAAGCTCTCAACAAAAATAACCAAAAGTTAAATCATACTTTGTAATAGGTGCATGTCATTTGTAGGGACACTACTGATCTAGGAAAAATAGCATTTTGATAAAATGAGCCTTAAAACGAACCCTAAGCCTTATTTTGTACTTTCCAAATATTATAAGAAAACAAAGGTTTCGAAAAAAACTTCATTAAATCTTATGCCCCGTGGCGTGTACGTCATTTTGGCGGTTATGTAGTAGTAGAATCAGCTAATTGCATTGCTAGCAACAATTCCTCAAACTGGAAATAATCAAAATTGTACAAATTACGGCCGTAGGAGCGATTGTTCCTCTTGCCCCATATGGTCGTCTTGCCCCACCTTCCCCTATTTCTCGCTTTGGTTTGACTTCACAATTTTATCTGATTCATTTCAACAGAAATGAAATCAACAATTTGAAACTTTTGGACAAAGTTCAGTTTTTGTTCCATGTACGGGTAAAGTGGGAGCATTTTAAGAAACATGGCGGTAATGGCCAGAATCTGACCCAGTGCCGGCGTTGCCAGGCATTCGGTCACGGTACTGATCATTGCGCCATGGTTCCAAAATGCATGGTTTGCGGGGATTCTTCTCACGACAAGGACAATTGTCCCGTGAAAGAAGTCACCCAATTTAAATGTGCAAATTGTGGTGGAAATCACAAATCAAATTTCTGGGATTGCCCCATCAGAAAAAAGGTTTTGGATTCTCGTGCTCAGCCGAAATCCAAACCGAAATTTTCTCAAAGTCAGGTTGTACCTGCATCTTTAAATCAAACGTTCGTGCTGTCTCACTCGAACAATTCTAGAAATACCCCTACCGTGGAAAAGTTAGGTAACAACAATGGCATTTCTTATGCTAACGTCGTTTCGGGTTCATCCACGAATTTTAAATCCTCTACCAATCTTTCTGAAATTGGGCAGGTACCTCAAATCTCATTTGAAAATTTTTCTGCTGGCAACGCTTTGGGATCTTCTGATCTCGGCGATGTTACGTTTGAAAAATGACTTTTTGCAAAACTCACTGTTTGGTTTGATTCAAACAATGAGTAATGCTACATCCATGATGGAAGCAATCCAGATTGGATTAAAATTTGCGAATGATGTTGTTCTTACCCTGAAGTTTAATCATGGATCTAAGTAATTCCATCAATATTATGAATTTTAATGCTCGCTCTTTAAAAGCGAAAGAAAATGAATTTTTCAACTTTTACGAGTTCATAACGTGCATGTTGCTGTTATAACCGAAACATTTTTAAAAACTGGCACTTATTTGAAAAGTGATCCAGATTATAAAGTTATAACTAATAACCGAATGAATCGAAATGGCGGTGGAGTTGCAATAGTTATCCACCGTAGTATGACTTATAGCACGTTACGTGACTTTAAGTTAAAAGTTATTGAAAGTTTGGGCATTGAACTTGAAACTTCTTTTGGGAAAATTATGATTGCAGCTGCATATTTGCCATTCCAATGCACTGGGAAAATAAAAATTATTTCAAAGGGGATTTGAATAAACTTACTCGGCATAGATCTCGATTTTTGATCATCGGTGATTTTAATGCCAAACACCAATCTTGGAATAATTCAAAAGTAAATTCCAATGGTAAAATTCTGTTCAGAGATTGCACTTCTGGTCTTTATTCGGTTTTATACCCGAATGGGCCAACTTGCTTTTCTTCTGTTAGAAATCCATCAACAATTGATTTGGTGTTGACAAATCAAAGTCAGTATTGTGGTCCTTTAGTGACTCATGCTGATTTTGATTCTGATCATCTTCCAGTAACTTTTTCACTTTCTCATGAAGCAGTTACCAGACCCAATAGTTCTGTGTTTAATTACCACAAAGCTAATTGGGACAGGTATCAGCATCATATTGAGAATAATTTAAATCATGATTTTGTTTTAGAAACCAAAGCTGATATTGATTCAGCCTTGGAATCTTTAACTAATGCAATTTTGGATGCTAGGAATATTGCTATTCCTAAAGTCCAAGTCAAATTTGATTCTCCCATTATTGATGACGATCTTCAGCTTCTGATTCGTCTGAAAAATGTTCGCCGAAGACAGTATCAACGTTCTCGTGATCCTGCACTGAAGCGAATTCAAAAGATTTGCAAAAGGTTATTGACCACAGATTCACTCTCCTGCGAAATGAAAAGTTCGCAAGAGATGTCGAACAAATTAAACCTTATTCCAAACCTTTTGGAAACTTTCAAAGGTTCTTAAGAAACCTCAAAACCCATCCCTTCTTTAAAAGATGGTGATAATATTCTATTAACTAATGGGGAAAAAGCTCAAAAACTTGCTCAGCAGTTTGAGAGTGCTCATAATTTCAACTTGAATGTTTTGAGTCCTATTGAAAATCAAATTTCAATAGAATTTCAGAATATTGTTGAACAAGAATTTTCATCAGATGAAGTTTTTAATACGGATCTGAATGAAATAAAATCTATTATCAAAAATTTAAAAATATGAAAGCCCCTGGTGAGGATGGCATTTTTACATTTTAATTAAAAATTACCAGAAGCAACTTTAAGTTGCTTGGTCAAAATTTTCAACAAATGTTTTGATTTGGCATATTTTCCCAGTAGTTGGAAAAATGCCAAAGTAATTCCGATTTTGAAACCGGATAAAAATCCTGCTGAAGCCTCAAGCTATCGGCCCATTAGTTTGCTTTCATCTATTAGTAAATTATTCGAAAGAATAATTCTTAATAGAATGATGACGCACATTAATGAAAATTCAATTTTCGCTGATGAGCAGTTTGGATTTCGCCTTGGGCATTCAACTACTCATCAGTTGTTGAGAGTTTCAAATTTAATTCGAAGCAACAAATCTGAGGGCTATTCTACTGGCGCTGCTCTTCTAGACATAGAAAAAGCATTTGACAGTGTTTGGCATAAAGGTTTGATTGCGAAATTGAAAAGGTTTAATTTTCCGATTTATATCGTGAAAATTATTCAAAATTATTTGACGGATCGTACTCTGCAGGTATGTTATCAGAATAGCAAATCTGATCAACTACCTGTACGTGCTGGCGTCCCTCAAGGAAGCATTTTGGGTCCAATTTTATACAATATTTTTACTTCTGACTTGCCTGATTTGCCCCAGGATGTCAGAAATCACTTTTGCTGATGACACAAGCATCTCCGCCAAAGGCAGAAGCCTTCGTGTCATCACAAGAAGATTACAAAAAGCTTGGATATTTTCAATTCTTATTTGAAAGAATGGAAAATTACTCCAAATGCTGCAAAACTCAACTTATTATTTTCCCTCACAAACCAAGGGCTGATTTTCTTAAACCAAAAGTCATCACATTATAAAGATGAATGAGGTAAATTTAAAGTGGGAGGATCAAGTGAAATATCTTGGACTTGGTTTTGACAAAAACCTTACTTACAAGGATCACATTGAAAGTATCCAGGTTAAATGTAACAAATATATTAAATGTTTGTATCCACTTATAAACAGGAATTCTAGACTTTGTCTCAAGAATAAACTGTTAATTTATAAACAAATTTTCAGACCTGCCATGCTTTATGCTGTGCCGATCTGGACAAGCTGTTGCTTAACCAGGAAGAAAAAACTTCAGAGGATTCAGAACAAAATTCTGAAAATGATTCTGAAACTTCCTCCCTGGTTCAGCACCAGTGAACTTCATCAATTAGCCGAAGTTGACACTTTGGATGTTATGTCCAATAAGATAATTGATGCATTTCGACAAAAATCATTGCAGTCTTCAGCTGCATTGATCCGCTCTTTATATAGTTTATAAGTTAGTTTTAAGGTATCCCTTTTCCCTTTTGTACATGTAGGACCTCCTACATTTGAAATCACTGAATAGCGAAAGCTACAATATTTCATGAATAAATGAAAGTTGCTAGTATTTAAAATTGAGGTGAAAAGTCATCGTTTGTGATTGGACACTCAATAATATTTTAACTGAATGAATGTACATGGAAAAGAAATTTGAATAAATATAAATTTAAAAAAAAAAAAAAAAAAAAAAAAAAATCAAGCAATCGATGAGAGAGTATTGAGGTAGGAAAAACTTCAAAGTCCCAGTCAGTCTAGTCAACTGGGGAGGATGACTTGAGAAAAAACATCAAGTCCAGGTAAACAGGTCCCAATTGGGAGCAACTCCCTGGAAATATATATATGTTTTTAGATAATTTGCCGCCTGAAATGGTGATGAGATCGGAACCTGGTGTCAAAGGGACTTAATGTGAAATTGGACGCCCGATTTGATGGCGTATTTTTCATTGAAAAAAAAAAAAAAAAACACACACACATAAAGAGATTAAGAGTTCTGCCATATTTCGTTATTTAACTGTATTTTTTTGAAACATGTCATTACTTATTAAATAATTGTTCATTGGGAAATTAAATTTACTCAGAAGGGTATACTTTCACTAAGAGCATTTTTTTTCATTTTAAAATTTCATGTTTAATCTAACAGGGTTATTTTTTAGAGTGTAACAATGTTTCCCGTGCATGGGTAAATAACAAGGGAAATGCGTAATAATACCTTTCTCTGGTATCAATACCAAATTTTGAAATTGCTGGACCCTTTAAAATTTGTCTTAAGGATTTTTTTTTTAAGTGCAACATTTGGTATCATACCATTTAAGGTATTGTTTTCAATTCAATTCAATTAGTTTTTATTAGTAAATTATCAAATCACAATTTCGTATTTCTTATAACCTAATAGAGTTTTGGAGTACCTTTCAACTATGATTTGTACTATAGTTCATTTTGATGTAATTGGATATTCTAACAATGGATTTGCCAACAGAAGGAAAAATTATTTTAAAAAAACCTTCTAAATTTGCTAAGGAAAAGGATAGAGATAGAAAAGCTTAAAACTAGATCACAGTTTGTTTTGTCTTTTGACGTCGAAAAACTTCGCTGCACAAGGCAGCTTATCCGTTGTAGATATACTTCATCATAAGCTCACTCAGAGCTTGGAATTGTTCTGCCTTGTTCCGGCAGGCCCGAAAGCGCGTGAGTATCTCTCCAGCAAGAGCGAAAAACTCGGGAAGCGTGAAGAGATCATCTCCGGTAACGTCTGCTTGTCCCGGTGAAGTACCGCTCCCAGAAGCGGCTACTCTAGCGTACGAACCTCCCCAACCGGGAGGGAACGCTGGGTTGGTCGATGGAACCGCTCCGCCGCCAGCTGCTGCAGCGTTCGTGCTCGAAGTCTTTGGAGGTTGGCGGGACGCTGGCGCTTTCTTCTTCTTGTCCTGCTCCTCGAGGTACTTTTTCCGCGCGGCACAGCCACGGAAATTCGCCGTGTGGTTTCCACCACAGTTCGCGCACTTGACGCGCTTTGTGCTGCTGGGCGTTTTCCCCCAGCTGGTCTTTCCGCGGAAGATTGCACCTTTCGGTGAAGTGGGTCTCACCGCACTTAACGCACCGGGGCGGAAGATTACAGTTTCTTGAACCGTGTCCGAATTTTTGACAGCGGTGGCATTGCGCTGCGTCGGTCGGATTCTTCGTGTAGAATCGCCACGTCACGAAGAAGCCGTCCAGTGCTTTGATCTGCCGTAGGTCCTGGATTTTGACCGACCCACGATCGAAGTACAGGAGGTACAATGTGTACGTACCTGTCACCGTTGTCGATTTCGAGAGCACCTTAACCTCTCGAGGCTTAACCTTGACGCCCGACAGGTGTTCTTCCAGGTCGGAGATCGGGCGGTCCGGATATCCCTGAAGGACGATCTTCACTGGGACCTTCTCTGCTGGGTCAAATGTGAAGAAATTGAAGTTTCGCAACTTCAACTTCTTCACTACCAAGTCGAAATTCTGTTTTTTATGCGTAATCACTTGCACCGAAGTTTTACTAATTTTAAGACAATATTGGAGTCCCTCAAGCAACTCGTCAACATCGTCCGCCAACGTTTCCAAAACAAAAATTGGAGGTGGTCGTCGTTCCTTCGGAGAGTTACACTTTTTCTGCTTTCCTTGCTTGCGCGCAAGTTCATCATCGTCATCGTCGTCGCCAGCACTGCTGCTGTCACTGGCGGTGTTGTTTTCTTCTCCACTCAGCATCTCAAATTCGTTGCTGGTGGGAACGTTGGAAGTGGTTGTTGTCGTAGTGCTGGTGGACTGCTGCTGCTGCTGCTGGTCGGAAGTACTTCCGGATGCCCGGTCGATTGTCTCGTCCGTACTGGGGACTCACGTGGACGGTATGACACGTGTAAAAAGAAGGATCGGTGACGTCACCGGGCACGCTCCCGTGCGCGATGGCGGTCGATGCGGCGTTGGTATGTTTACCTTTCTGCACTCTGCCGGTAGATGAACTTCGCGGGTTTTCGAGGCCGCACTCGAACTGCCACGGCCACGGCCGGCCCTTGGCATGCTGGAGCAGCAAACTCGCGGGTAAACACTGTTAATTACGGCGAAAAAATCGAAAAGTTTGAGGAGCTCCGAACAGTTGACTGTTGCTGGCTGGTGTTGCCAGTCCCGATCTTAAGGTATTGTTTTGATATTGCAAAATCGCAGAATTTGTCAATGGTCGAACACCACATTTTGATATGCTTTTGGTATTAAAGTGTTTTATCAATTTCCTTTGAAGCCATGGAAATTTTTTGACCAATTTTGACAAAATAATTAATTATGCGCTAAAATGATGTCTTAAAGCGAATACTTTCATTGAAAACCGGAAATTTCAAACTTGATTTGATTTGACATTTTTGATATACCCCCTAAAGAAATGACTTGAAATTGTGGAAAAATTCTGGAAAAATTTGTCAAATTCCCCTGAAACTATGGGAAATTTTTGACCAATTTTGACAAAATAATTAATTTTGCGCTAAAATGATGTCACAAAGCGAACACTTTCATTGAAAACCGTAAATCTTAAACTTGATTTTAAACATTTTTAATATACCCCCTAAGAAATGACTTGAAATTGTGAAAACATTTCTAAGTCGGGATGGCACATTTTGGTATTATTTGGTATTATTGAAAGGTTTCATCAAATTCCTCTGAAACTATGGGAATTTTTTTTATGAATTTTGTCGAGATAACTAATTTTGCGCTAAAATGACTTGAAACCCAAAAATGTCAAAGCTGATTTAATTTTTTTTTGTGAGATACCCACTAAGATTTTTTTTAAAAAACATTGAAATTTCTCTAAGTTGGGATAACAAAATACTTTGAAAAACAAGTTAATCAACAGATAATTGAATTTTGGTGAATTTCAATCCTTATTTTTCAATCTTGTTATTTTTCAGAATCTACAAGAACTTCATGCACAGGCCGTTCATCAATGACAAATGTATTCGATGTGGTGAAGAACATCACTAAGAACAATATGGAATCATCAGGTGAGTAGATTTGGCTGTTGCATATGAATCATTTCCGCTTTTTCACTAACTGCAACTGTTGCACTAAAATGGTAACCAAAATCATGTATGTGGAAGACCACAGGAATACAAAAATCTGATTTTCCAAGGGCGCGGGAATACCTAAAAATAAAACCATGGTAATACCAAGTTTTGGTATTCAAGCATTTTTCAAAAATCCAGAAGACCTCAACTTGGTATTGAAATGGTTTTATTTTACCCTTGGAATAACAAGGTTTGGTATTGTTGTGCCCTTCCACATACAAGACTTTGGTATGATTTCATGGTATTTTACCATCTATTACTGGGCAACCAAGGGCACATTTTGGTCCCTGTTATTTGCCCAAGTAATACCAAAATTGGGTATTCCCTTGTTATTTACCCCTGCTCGGGTTTACAATGTTGTAGAGCAGACAATTACAAATAAAATTGATGCATACACATAAGAGGTTTGCTTGTAATCATCACGAGTTATCGCAATTTTACGAAAAAAAAGTTTTGAAAAAGATGATTGTCGTTGATCATGGCCGTTCATGGCCACCCGCGACGGGCACGAACGACGAAACAAAGAGAAACGCTAAAAGTAACTTTTCCCGAGCATGGGTAAATAACAAGGGAAATGCGTAATAATACCTTTCTCTGGTATCAATACCAAATTTTGGTATTCCTGGACCCTTAAAAATTTGTCTTAAGGATTATGCAAGAGCAAAATGTGCTATCATACCAATTAAAGGTATTGTTTTGATATTGCAAAATTGCAGAATTTGTCAATGGTCGAACACCACATATTGGTATTCTTTTGGTATTACAGTGTTTTATCAAATTCCTCTGAAACTATGGGAAAATTTTGACCAATTTTGACAAAATAATTATTTTGCGCTAAAATGATGTCTCAAAGCGAATGCTTTCATTGAAAACCGAAAATTTCAAACATGATTTCAAACATTTTTGATATACCCCTTAATGAAATGACTTGACATTGTGGAAAAATTTCTATGTCAGGATGCCACATTTTGGTATTATTTTGGTATTGAAAGGTTTCATCAAATTCCTCTAAAACTATGGGATTTTTTTTATAAATTTTAATGAGATAATTAATTTTGCGCAAAAATGACTTGAAACCCAAAAATGTTAAAGCTGATTTTATTTTTTTTATATACTCACTAAAATTTTTTTTTAAACGTTGAAATTTCTCTAAGTTGGGATACCAAATACTTTGAAAAACGAGTTAATCGACAGATTATAGAAATTTGGTGAATTTCAATCCAGTTTCATTTTAATAACACTTATTTTTCAATCTTGTTATTTTTTAGAATCTTCAAGAACTTCAAGCACAGGCCGTTCATCAATGACAAATGCATTCAATGTGGTGAAGAATATCACTAAGAACAACATGGAATCATCAGGTGAGTAGATTTGGCTGTTGCATATGGATCATTTCCGTTTTTTCACTAACTGCAACTGCTGCACTAGAAATGGTATGAAAATACCAAATTTAGGTATTTCTTGTGCAAATACCAGCGACCAAAATGTGCTCTTGGTTGCCCAGTAATAGATGGTAAAATACCATGAAATCATACCAAAATCATGTATTTGGAAGACCATAGGAATACCAAAATATGATTTTTCAAGGGCGCTAGAATACCTAAAAATTAAACCATGGCAATACCAAGTTTTGGTATTCAAGCAATGTTCAAAAATCCAGAAGACCTCAACATGGTATTGAAATGGTTTTATTTTGAGGTATTATTTTACCCTTGGAATAACAAGGTTTGGTATTGTTGTGCCCTTCCACATACAAGACTTTGGTATGATTTCATGGTATTTTACCATCTATTACTGGGCAACCAAGGGCACATTTTGGTCCCTGTTATTTGCCCAAGTAATACCAAAATTTGGTATTCCCGTGTTATTTACCCCTGCTCGGGTTTTGTAATTCTGTCGTGAAACTACTTACTAGGGTGTTTCATCCAAAACCAAAAGTTCTCAGAATCAGGCAAACCGAGGTTCCCCTAGTAGAGGATACCCATAGGGACTCTCATGCCAAATATCAGCCCATTTGGTTGAGAATTGGCCTGTCCCCAGCGGTTTAAAGTTTACATGGAAATTACTATAGGATTTTTGTGCTTTTCGTTCAATCGTTCCTACAGGTCTGGGGACAACATGGATTTACTCGGAATAAAGACAGGTGTGTAGGGGACGGTCCAATGAACACATTCCATAAGGAATTAGGCTTGTCCATTCTGTCCCCAAGGTGCGCATTGGATCGACGTCCAGTGTCTCCAAAACCAACGATTCATCCTTCAAAAGCATTGCATTTCCTTAGTATGCTATGACGGCTAGGTGAAAACCACGACGCCCCATATGAGACGGTGAACACGTGGAGAGGCATCGATTGCATTACTAACACAAAATCATCATTTTACGTTATTTAGAATAGTTGAATTTCTTCCAGGAACAACAACAATTATATTTTTAGTACTTTAAAGAATGTTTCTGAGCCAAAACTCGAGTAGATGCTCTGCCACGTGTTCACCGTCTGATATGGGGCGTCGTAATTTTCAGCTAGCCGTCATAGCATACTAAGGACAATGCGTACATTTGAAGGGTGAATCGATGATTCTGGATACACCGGACGTCGATCCAATGCGCACCTTGGGGACAGAATGGACAAGCTTAATTCCTTCTGGAATGTGTTCATTGGACCATCCCCTACACACCTGTCTTTATTCCGAGTGAATCCATGTTGTCCCCAGACCTGTAGGAACGATTGAACGAAAAGCACAAAAATCCCATAGTAATTTCCATGTAAAGTTTAAACCGCTGGGGACAGGCCAATTCTCAACCAAATGGGCTGATATTTGGCATGAGAGTCCCTATGGGTATCCTCTACTAGGGGAACCTCGGTTTGCCTTATTCTGAGAACTTTTTTGTTTGGCTGAAACACCCTACTACTTACTTTTCCTGTCATTCTTGAACGACGAAATAGCCTACTTTTCTGTACCAAAAATAACAGAATCGAATAGCAACACTACTATTTCAATACTTTTTTTTCGTAAAATCTCGATAACTCGTGATGGTTATAAGCAAGCCCTTTATGTTTACATATCAAAATTTTTGTAATTGTCAAACCGGGCGACCAATTTTTTATAAAAGTCGCTTTGACACCAAATGTCGATGTTTAAATTTGAGGGGTCGTACCGCCCCTCCGTCACGAGTTATCAATAAACGGACCTCGGATTCGTGATCAAGGACAAAAGTTACCCTTCAAGACAAAGTTTCACGCAAATCGAAGAGGGGTTGGGGCAACTGCTGTGTGAGTTTGCGGAGACTGACCTAAGTGCAAATGACAAAAAGTAATTTTAAAAAGGTTCACAAATCACTGAAGTCCCCATTTTGTCTTGAATTTATCATTGAATAGTCTTTGTAGCTTAGACTAGAGACTATATAATCGATATAAAATAAACCTTCTCAGATTAAATAGAAAACAGTTGACTGCTGTAATGTTTATCACCAAGCGGCATTTTAAGCTATTGGGGGAAATTGGGAAATTTATATCAATATGTGTTTCTTACGCTGAAAAAATCTTTAAAGAAACACTTTGGCCATAATTCCGTTGAAGCACCACACTAAAATTAATCAGAATGTTCCTCACTTATCATAATTACTCGGGCTGTGTTGTACACTTTTTTCTTGTTCCCGGCAAACTTTAGGTTTTTCTCACACCAGTTTTACGAGGGAGCACAGAAACAAGAAGGCGGTTGAAGCTGGGTTACTAAATTCCCGTGCGCATTCCGTCCTGGCAGAGTTAGGAAAGTGCAACACACAAAAAAAACAGGCAGACGGGCAAATAAAGAGTTAAATCCCCACCGTTAAACCGATAAACGAGGTAATTTTTAAAAACAGTTAAATAAACAAACCCCAAAAGAAGCAGCAAGCAGTACACATCATCGGTCCCTGGAGGAGGGAAGTAACGACCACAAAATAGGCCGATGAGCGTAAGATTAGGAAGGAAGCGACTCGAAGAAAGGCTCGTGGGAAATTACGGCTGCCGCCGCCACCACCCTCGCTCTGTGTACCGGTCGTCATTTTTCCGGGATGCTGGGACTATAATCCTTTCTAATGCACACAGATCCTAATGGCATTAATTATAATGCATGCAAATAAATAATTTTAATGAAGGTATTTATGCGTTGCCGAAACGGGAGGTGATTTTTGGCAAAAATGGCAAATGACGACGCCAACTGAAACTGTGTAACCAAGACCAGGCTCCGGAAAAGGATAATAATCGGATGCGGAAGGATGTTCATTTACAGGCCAACCCCATGACCTTTGCCTGCCTAATTGAGCTGAGGAGAAGCAGGAAGGGGCAGAGTCTTAGAAGTTGTAGCACAAAGTACGAACAAAGTCGATGAATTATTCATAGTCCGGGGTCGGATTTTTCCCCCGGCGATGTTGTTTTTGTTTTGGTTTAAAGTTAATGGCACTATTGTGGTGTGGCATGTTACTGATGCTGTTGCTTTCGCACTACATATCATGCTCGAGGCTAAGCGCTACACGAAATATGACATGCGAATGCGAGTCGGACGCACACGTTTAAGGCATCAGGATTAGAGCATCTTTGCTGGTAAGTCACACCTGGGTTGATTAGTGAGAAAACTGGAATTTCCCGTGCTGATTTACATACGTAAGACGTGTTTTATTATGTTATCCGATGCAGTTGTAAGGTGTACTGAAAACATGTATTAGCATCATAATTTGCTAACATGGATTTAACTTGAACATTGAAGAATGATAATGGGCCACGAAGCATTTTAAAACACAAAAAATAGTTGAAAATGTATACCGATACAACTAAGTGTGTATCCTTCATAATTTCAGTTAAAGTTTTCATGTAAACGTTAAGTTTTTGCAAAAGTTTTTTTCATTTGCGTAGTTTTTCTCCTGGTTTTCATTTCATTTAATTTTTACTAGGTTGCTTTAACAATTGCATTGGTGCAGTTATTATCCTGAGCTGAGATATGGACTACCTTTCAACAGCTGATTTGTTCGAAATGGGGAGAGAGTTTGCTGGTACTAAGAATAACGAAGTGAACAGAGAAGGAAAAAAATGCAAAAATAACCTTTAAATAGCTTTTTTTCTGGTTTTGATTATTTTTGTAACCTCTCTTAACTTAGCTAGAATCACCCTGGTACAATTATTTGGGCCCTGACCAATGTTTTCAACTTTCATGTGGAAATGATGTTCATCGAGATTCGATTCGGAGCAAATTTGATGAGAGTATAACTGTTTGCCACTGCTCAACAAAACCATGTTGGTAGCAGAGTGTATGAACGGAATCTTGTTCTTCCCCGTTGCACTCTCTTATATATGTCTTTTGGTAGTGAAACAGTGGAACTCATGTGTAAAAGCTGGACTGCACGGATGGTGAAATCATCTCATCATTCATTTGCAAAAGTGCTGCAATAAAGTTTTATCACCTTGAGTTTACATTGCTTTGCAGCAAATAATTTTAAGGTTATTCAAGATGAAAGGAAGGTATTTTTTAACGTATGTATATGCAAAAATATCAAAACAAATAAATACTGTAAAAAAGAGAATTAAACAACTTCAATTTAAGCTATTTTATCAATTTGTACTAGAGCTATCGTAAATCCAGAAAAAATCTTTGTATTGCGAATTACAAAATCATATCATCTTTAGTTTGCTTAAATCACAGGATTTTCAGAAATTTTATAAAGAACAATTTACAATAAATTTAGAATATATCATAAAAACTAACTTAATCCACCTATGAGGTTGAAGCCTTCCTCACTTATTACCAACAATGGCTGATATGATGGAATTGTACAAATAAATCATATCATAAAAATCACTTAAGTGGGTTTCCAGATCATCAATTTTGGACTCGTTGATAATCTAACCAACGATGGGTTGGATGGTGGATCCGGACATACACCCAGAACTGGGCATCGGCATACGAGAGAATAAAGAGCACGATTCGGTAGTAATATGGTACTGCGGACTGCGAGGATAAATCCCGAAATTACCGAGAGTACTTTACTCATAGATTCATCTTAAAAAATAGTTCATCTGTCAAAAAAAAAATTACCGGTACCGAGACTCGAGCCCAAGACCTTCGGCATATTGAACCGTGCCTTTGCCGTATGGGCCACCGCGGATTGGTGACAAAGTGGCGGTCATGTGTCCATATAAGCCACTCAATAGGATGAACTGTTCCAATGAACGAATGAACACGCGAGAGGACTATACTCTCGCAAAATAGCACTTTCCTCACGTTTCTTTTCGTGAGGACTATCCTCTCGTTCTTTAACTTTGGGTGTAGTTTACATACATTTAAGTGAGATCCGGCATCCAAAAAGTACATCAATATCACTTAAGTGGGCATATTTTGAGACAGGGTTGCCAGATCTTCAATGTTTTGGACTCGTTGGAAAGGTCTTTTGATAACCTAATCAACACATTTTTATACATAACTTTTGAGCTACTTATCGAAACTTCAATCTGTATAAAACTAGATCTATGGGACCCTAAACCAAGTCGAATGCAACAGGTTCGGGTCAAAACGGTTCAGCCAGTGCCGAGAAACATGAGCTAGTTTGTTGGTCACATACCTTCATACACACACACTTACACACACACATTTAGAGCAGGATTATAGCCTTACCTCAGTGAGGAAGGCAAACATAGTCAATTATACATATAAATAATTCTTAAATTAGCAGTTGTACAAGTCAAACTTAACAAGCCATTATAAGATTTTTCAATGCAAAAGATAAAAAAGATTCCACTTTTCTCCGGTGCGGGGTGATTACGGGTTCCTTCCCGAGCATGGGTAAATAACAAGGGAAATGTGTAACAATACCTTTCTCTGGTATCAATACCACATTTCGGTACTCCTGGACCCTTTAAAATTTGTCTTAAGGATTATGCAAGAGCAAAATTTGGTATCACACCAATTTAAGGTACTCAGCTAAAAAAGTATAATCCAGCTGCGTGTAAAAGGCCTTGGTGTAAAATAAATATTGCATTATTTTATGCAATTTTATGTGATTTTACACCCTGAAATATGTAGCCCATCAGTATAGGGGGATGGCGTCGCTATTTTTGACCACGTTTTCCACTTTTTCACCATCAAAACCGACTACTTTATCGACTTCATTTTGCTGGGCGATATAGGACGCCATCTATTTTTAGAAGATGACTCAGCAATTCTCCACTCTTGCACTTAAAAAAACCAGATGGCAAAACGATGTAAGGCCACGTTCCTATGGGAAACCTACTTGACCGAAATGTCAAGCTGATATATGCGTTTATCCTAGCAGCTTTTCATTCGTCTGATGGCCGAGTGGGCTAAGGCGCCAGTCCTTACTGTTGCTGCTGGGTTTGAATCCCGTCGATTGCAACTTTCAGAATTTGTCAATGGTCGGACACCACATTTTGGTATTCCTTTGGTATACAATATTTTATCAAATTCCTCTGAAACTATGGGAAAATTTTGACCCTTTTTTACAAAATAATTAAGTTTGCGCTAAAATGATGTCTCAAAGCGAATGCTTTTATTGAAAACCGAAAATTTCAAACTTGATTTTAAACATTGTTGATATATCCCCTAAAGCAGCGATTCTCAACGGGGGTACCGGGCCTACTTGATTTACATGGCAGGGGGTACCAGCCTAGAAGAAGGTTGAGAATCGCTGCCCTAAAGAAATGACTTGAAATTGTGGAAAATTTTCTAAGCCGGAAAACCATATTTTGGTTTGAAAGTGTTTTTTTTTCAAATTCCTCTGAAACTATGGAAATTTTTTTAACAATTTTAACAAGGTAATTAATTTTGCTCTAAAATGACTTAAAACCCAAATCTGTTAAAACTGATTTTTTATATATATATATTTGGCTGTTGCATATGGATCATTTCCGTTTTTTCACTAACTGCAACTGCTGCACTAGAAATGGTATGAAAATACCAAATTTTGGTATTACTTGTGCAAATACCAGCGACCGAAATGTGCTCTTGGTTGCCCAGTAATAGATGGTAAAAAACTATAAAATCATGCCAAAATCATGTATGTGGAAGACTACAGGAATATAAAATACTGATTGTTTAAGGGCATGGGAATACCTAAATATAAAACCATGACAATACCAAAACTTGGTATTCAAGCAATGTGTTATTTACCCCTGCTCGGGTTATGTATAAAGCACCAGAGCTCGATGCTCAAGAATTTTCTCCACTTTCGCCTCGAGTTATCACCATCGGAAGCGACCATTACATCCATTATGAAGGACCGTTTTCGTGACAATATGACTAGCTGTCGGATAATCTTCAGTTCACCATGATTGAATGTCTAGTTGTGAGGTACCGCCAAGGTTCCGTGTTCAGGGCGTTGTATTTCCAACATAAATATGGTAATTCGATGTTTATTTTCTCCTTTGGCACACCTCCTTTCAGATTTTGGTTCTTCCAGCTAGCGTTGGACTGCCAGGAGTGAGTTTGTCGCACCGGACAGGATCTACATTCTATCGCTGGTGATGTCCCATCCCGGACCGAGTGGTCTGCTACTCTAGCAGATATGTTGAATGTTTAACTCCGAGAGACCCTCTCACCAATCCCTGATCGAACTATTGCTTCACTCTCTAATCTGTCACTCATTTATGCGCGACTTTATGACGTGCTTTTCGATGGGTTTTCGTGTAGTGTGATGCCGTTGACTACGGTATTCTGATTCTCCTACTCAATGCAAATTTTTTTCGTCCCTCGAATCAACGATTTGAACCGAGCTGACACCCTTCTTCAGCTAAGTCCCGGTGATGGATTGATGAGTTTTAGTCGGAAAACTTATGTCAGAACCTGCTATCCTGTGTGGTTTGCACATTTTTGCATTGAATGGATTAAAATTTTGAAATTTTTAATTATTCCATCCCTAACTGACGGGATGGATGGCTGTAGTTTGGGTTCAGGATGTCTTTGGTGGAAAATGAGTCCACATCCCTTTTCAGTAAGTGAAACAACAGTTAGGTTTCTAGTCACCTCTAGCCTCTATGGATATTATGAAAAAGATATTATCTTGAAGTTTCTATGGGAAATCTATGAACATGATGCAACCAAAACAGGTCTGGGAGCGTTTCAAGTGTATATGTAATTTTTGTGGAATACCTACAAAATCAGTCTAATACCCGAGCAGGGGTAAATAACACGGGAATACCAAATTTTGGTATTACTTGGGCAATGACTTGACCAAAATGTGCCCTTGGTTGCCCAGTAACAGATGGTAAAATACCATGAAATCATACCAAAGTCTTGTATGTGGAAGGGCACAACAATACCAAACCATGATATTCCAAGGGTAAAATAATTGCTTGAATACCAAAACTTGGTATTACCATGGTTTTATTTTAAGGTATTCCCGCGCCCTTGGAAAATCAGATTTTAAGTATTCCTGTGGTCTTCCACATACATGATTTTGGTATGATTTCATGGTATTTTACCATCTATTACTGGGCAACCGAGAGCTTATTTCGGTCGCTGGTATTTGCACAAGTAATACCAAAATTTGGCATTTACATACCATTTTTGAGTGCAGCAGGTGCAGTTAGTGAAAAAACGGAAATGATCCATATGCAACAGCCAAATCTACTCACTTGATGATTTCATGTTGTTCTTAGTGATATTCTTCACCACATCGAATGCATTTGTCATTGATGAACGGCCTGTGCTTGAAGTTCTTGAAGCTTCTGAAAAATAAGTGTTATTAAAATGAAACTGGATTGAAATTTACAAAAATTCAATAATCTGTCGATTACCTCGTTTTCAAAGTATTTGGTTATCCCAACTTAGATAAATTTCAACGCGAAAAAAAGTCTTAGTTAGCATACAAAAAAATTGAAAATCAGCTTTAACATTTTTGGGTTTTAGGTCATTTTAGCGCAAAATAAATTATTTTGTCAAAATTGGTCAAAATTTTCCCATAGTTTCAGAGGAATTTGATAAAATACTTTAATACCAGAAGAATACCAAAATGTGGTGTTCGACCATTGGGGACCATCCACAAACCACGTGGACACTTTTTTTTAGAAATCTCAACCCCCCCTCCCCCCCAACGTGGACAATTTTCATACAAATAAAATCTTTTTGTATGGAGCGTGGACAATCGCCAACCCCCTAAGGTGTCCACGTGGTTTATGGATGGTCCCTTGACAAATTCTGCAATTTTGCAATATCAAAACAATACCTTAAATAGGTATGATAGCATATTTTGCTCTTGCATAATCCTTAAGACAAATTTTAAAGGGTCCAGAAATACCAAAGTTTGGTATTGATACCAGAGAAAGGTATTATTACGCATTTCCCTTGTTATTTACCCATGCTCGGGTACAAGTTCTCACGTTCAGGAAATGTTTTAGCATATTAATTTTGTTGAAAAACTGTAAATTTCCAATCTAAACAAAAAAAATCGCTTGAAACGCGTTGAATGCTGAACCTTGATGGTTCATAATTTGCTGATTGTTTGGGGTATAAACGTTATTTGCTTTTCAATTTTGTCACCCTTACAAATACAGACCTATATTTTCAATGTTGGTATTTTTACCTTTTGATAATCTTGGGATGATTTATTTTTCCTTATGTAGCCATGTTAGAAAAATAAAAATGGCGGATGTATCATTAGTAGTTACAGGCGGGCATTGCAACTGATAAAACAATCTTTATGTACATAGGTACCAATTGAAGGGATCTCCTGCCTAAAGATACGACAATAAATAATTTTCGATGATTCCATTTGTTGTAAATTAGATACTTATCCCTTCGCTGTTATACATTCAATCTAACTAAATGTGTCCCTAAAAAATAACAAGAATCCCTCAATATCCAACAACAACGTGGTGTAAAATGTGAAACATCTGTTCTGGCGCCCTAGAGCTCTGGATTGTCATTAGCGTCGAAACCATGTGCGACCATCAATTAAGCCTGGTAATGTATCAACGTGCGTATGTGTTCAGGAATAGCAGAGGTAGGAAGCTGACAATCGAAACTGAAAAATGGTCGTAACGATAAATTTAGGTATTTATCTATTTTACGCACAGCGACCGGATGGTTCCAGTATTCATCAGGATGTTCACTCTGCGTTGCTAACAAATCCAAACTCAAAAGTGTTTTCACACCCGCGGTTACCCCGAAGGATCGCTTCAAAAGGGATCGGGACAAATGGTCATTCAATCGCTTTTTCCTGTCTATTTTGCTTCCACGATTTGTTTTTCCACTTGCTTTTAAGGATTACTTTAAACTATAAACGAAAAGCTAGAGGAGGCTCTGTATGAACCAGAACAGAATATGTTTTCGCTACAAATTCAATTTGAGGGCAAACATTTTCATCAGCTGACCTATCTATCTGGCTCGTTCAAGGAAGCGACAGACCGGGATTGAGTTTGGTACGAGAAGAGCAAAAAAAAATGTTCAGAAATAAATCATGCCACATTTATCATTTGGGAGACCACCCGTTGCGCGTGTTGTCACAGCAGAAGACTTCGGTATGGCATTTGCTTTCGTTGAACTAAACATCATGAGATTCGAGAGCATCGACACCCTTGTTGAGTGAGCGGAGACATCGGTTTGTGTTGACAGACTTGGTGCAGTATTATTTTGGAGAGGTGGTATCCAATTCGTTTAGTGTTTATAATATAAAAACATAACACATAAAACGCTGATAAATTCTCGTATAAATATTAATAACTATGGGAAAGAATTATCGAAAGATAATTTCACGGAAACGATAATTTCCGTCAACAGCTTTTGACCCTAGGCGCAAGAAACTAAAAACAATAACTGAAGAACTTAAAATTTTCGTAGAAAAGCCCGAACCGACGGTAATAACTAAATTCATGCCATTTCAATAACAAATACTGTTAAAATAACAGAACGTGTTATGGAATCTTCTTTCAAAATCCTTTTTTGCATAAGAGTACAATAACAGTTTATGTTATCATAACAAAATTTGTTATCGGTCTGATATTGATTGAAAGCCAGAACAACTTGGGAATAAAATTTTTTGTTATGGAAGAGTAACTCAAACTGTTATTGGGATGATCGGATTAGTTGTTAAAATAACAAAAAATAATAACAAAGATTTGTTCGAAAAATAACTTTAAATGTTATTAGTCTGTTATTACAATAACAATCCAATAACAAAAAAATCATAACGGCGAATAACAAATCTTGTTATAAATAACATAAAATGTTATTGGCCTAGTATTTTCAAATATCAAAAAATATTATTCCCAAGTTATTTCCGCCTGCTCAGGAGGTATCAAACAATCTTCTCTCTATACAGCAATTCCCCACGAAAACAGTATGAAAAAAAAACAATAGTGCTAGGATCGGGCTCAAAAATTTTCTTGGGGTTTTCTGGCCGAAATAATTGAACCAGATTTTTTTTTGTTTGACCATTAGGGTGACCTACGCCGTGTTAGAGTGTTCTGAAAAATTGCCATTTTCGTCGATTTTCGCAAAAACCACTTTTTTCGAAAAATCATATCTCCTCGCCATTTCAACCGATTTCAATTGTCTTATATGCAAATGAACGGTGATAAGTTGGCCTTTCAAAGAAAAATTATAAAAATTTTCAAAAATCTAGCCAAACATATGAAAAGGGCGTATGAATCTTTAAAATGCCGTTTTGATGGTGTCTGGACCAAAGAGCCTATGTCTGAAAATATTTTTATCGGATGCCCCGGACATTTTTACATATAATGATAAAAAATGGGAGGAGTTCATTAACAGGATTCCGAGATATGACTTTTTGAAAATAAAATCCGTGGTTTTCGACGCGCCACACGCAAAAACCGGATAGTGACGAAATCGGCAAAAATCTACTTTTTTCACTAAAACTGCGATAACATTAAAATTTCAGCGATGACCTATAGATGTTTGGGTACCAACATTTTCGCAATTAAAAGACGCGCGCGCTCGGTTCTAGGCAACGGGCATAGGGCAGGTTATCCATTAGTGGATCCCTTTCCTATAGTGGACCCTCTGAAGGGTTTTTCATGAAAAATGCAATGAAATCACAATTTCAAGCGTGTTGTTGTCTGCAAATCTTTTATTTGGCATGTTCAGCATCATTTAAAACAATGTTGACTGACATTGGATCGTCCTTTTCACCAAAATAAAGGTTTTGAGTTCGACATCTGAAATCAGCCATGGCCTCTAGCATTTTCATAACAAAACAGTATTTATATTTTATTATTGAATTAACTATCCAATCATTTTTTGACTGATTATTTAACTTCAGCAAGTCGAAATAATGTTAGTTTAAGGAATTTTACTCAAATAAAGCGAAGAACTGTTCATTTTCGAGCAAAAATTAGGGGGGTCCAATATAGGACACATAAATTCCAAAGTTTTTCAAAAGTGGACCCCTGTTAATTTAACCTTCAAAAATGAAGAAAACTGTGTATTTAAGCAAAAGTTTCTCTTAAACATACAGTAAATGCTTGTTGTAATCAACCTAAACGCATATTTTTTTCAATTATGAGTATAAATGAGCAATTCTCTACGAAATCGGTCTTTTTTCTTAAATTTTAATTTTTGTATTTTATAATCCGACTTTTTTGTGCCTTCGGCATGCCCAAAGAAGCCATTTTGCATCATTAGTTTGTCCATATAATTTTCCATACAAATTTGGCAGCTGGCCATACAAAAATGATGTATGAAAATTCAAAATCTGTATCTTTTGAAGGATTTTTTCAACGATTTGGTGTCTTCGGCAAAGTTGTAGGTATAAATATGGACTACTCTTTATTTATATAGCTGTTTTCATGTTAAACGTACCAAAATGCTGAAGCCTTAAGAATTTATAATTAATCAAAACTTTGGTTAACTGTACTTAACTGAAGCATTATAATTGCAGTTTGAAATGATATTTTATAATAATAAATCAATAACACAACTTTTTTTAAAATAAACGTGCGTGGTTTTATCAGCAACTGTAATCTGCTGTAATCTATCGCGTAATCTACTGTAATCTATTGTTTAGATTCGGTTAACCATTTATGAAATTTATGTGGAAAAAAAAGCATCAAAATTACTTTTTTTATTTTTACAAACGTTTTCTCCTCGGTTTTCTCTGATCTTTTTCGGAAATAAATGTGTTTAAATGTCTGTTAGGTTTTGTTGTTGTTTAAAGCCAAATTTGTTAACAAAACATCTTTGTTTATGATGAAAAGTGAGCAAAATCCATCTTTTATTCATTATATCTATCATTAGACCTACACCATGCATCAAAACATCAAAAATCGGTTAAATTTTTTATAAAAATAACAGTTTGCCTATAGTGGACCCGGGTCCACAGTCGGATTATGGACCCGGGTCCACTTTAGGAAAAGGAGGTCCATAACAGGCAAAAAAACTTTTTTTTCAAATGGCTATTTGTCTCCTCAAAGACAAATAGCTGATAAAACAAATAGTCAAAATTGTCCAAAAGACTTCAGATTTAATTGTTTTGTACAAAAGGTTATGAAAAAGTGCCTAAAATATTAATTTTTTTTTGAAAAATGTGCTTCGACTCTACTAGGGGGTCCACTAATGGTTAAAATACCCTACTCGCCTGACCGGGTTCGAGGAAGTAGCGATCAATGCAGTATCATGTCCACAATTGAACGTTCAAAAAATTCCGAGCTTCACCTGAATTTTGAATACTTTCTAAGTCTGCGGAGTTGAAGGATTCGAACTCTGGGTTCTGAGATCTATTACTCCAACTGCCTTTCAAAAAAAAACTGACTCCATCGAATCCAACAAAAACTCCGACTATGACAAATTATGTAGATAAGGAGTAAATCTTGAGCAGAGTACATATTTCTAATGAAAAAATCTAAATAGCAGCGTGCCGTTACAGTTGCATATCACTCAACATGGGTGTCGCTGTCGTGCTAACTTGTCGTACGTCGGTTTTGGACCAAAATGAGTTAAGAACGCCATTTTGTGCAGCTCACAACGCCTCATCTTTTAGCCTACACAGATACCCAAAATTCGATTTCAATCCTGAGGTATTCAATAAAAACCTAAAAATTTCGTCTCGTGCTAACTTGACACTGCCTGAAAATTTATGTAAGTGTGACAAATGGCCAAAGGGATTTCAGGTCAGAACGCGTTTGACACAAGATAGAGTTCGACTACCGTAAACATTTGTAATTATAATCAAACGTCAATCAGACAAAACGTGTTTGTTATTGTTTTCATTGCGTGCTCTATTTTGTTGTTTATTCAAAGTAAAACATTAAAACGCATTTTTTTCTCGGAACGTCAAAAAGCGACAAACGACAAGACTGCACGACAGCGTCGATTTGATACATTGATCATTTCGCAAAAAATGCATTTTGTTGAAAATCAAAATACAGTCCAGACCCAATTATCCGAAGGCCTTGTCAAAAGTTTACTTCGGATAATCGAATAACAAACAATTTCTTTAGTCGTCTTTTTTTTTGGCTGTCGAGCTTAAGTATAACCCCACGGCGTGTTTTCTAGAACAAACTTATCAGAAAAAAATAGTCATCGCTACTTTCAAATGTGTCTTATAGGAAATTTTCTCAGCTTTCCAATGCTTCTAAGAGCGAAATGTTTCATCGGGAAATTTCTAAGATATCTCTATTTTAAGTTTTTGGTTTTAAATTCCTTGATTATTTATTGGAAATTTTATACTACCAGTTCAGAAAACTTATCAAATGATGTGTTTCATGTGTCATTTACTCATCAAAATGTGCAAAATAAGACAAGAAACAACTTTGTAGAAGGTTGCAAACCGCTAAACATTTTGAAAATTATGTTTTTACCGAATTTTTGAATATGTGGGATTTATTTAGAAATTAAAATCATAAAACAATGTAAAAATATATATTTTACAAGAATTATTAGATTATTACATATTTTTTGTATGTATGTATGTATGTATGATCCCCATACCCGCAGGCAACTTGGTCCTGGAACACATGTGAGCGCTAGGTGAACAATTCGATCATCTTTTACTCCATAATCTGTACACCCACGTGCATAAGTTTTTTTGCACGAATTTTATTGCTACAAACACCGGCACATAAATCAAAATCATTCCCCTTTTCCCTCCCCAAGTGCCGGAAATTTGTAGCGGGTGTAGGGACACTTTGCATAGACGCCCTTGTTCCCATCACGTCACTGAGGGTATGGAGCGACGAGAAATTAATAAGCATGCCCCCTCAGTCGAACCTTCATTAGAGAAGCAGGCAATCCACAACTCACAGCGAACGACCAAGGGAACACCCTACCGCGTATTTAATGGTAATTTGGCGTGGTTGTCTTGAGTGGTTTGAGCGAATGTTAGAATATTAGTGAGAGAGTTTTATGTTTTATAAAAAAGAACGGGCTCACCAAATAATGTATGCTTCAAAACAGCTTCATTTGAGTTCCGGGAGTTGTCCGATTTTATAAACTTGCGATCCGATGACCTCCCTTCAACAAACTTAAAACAGCCAACCACGACGTTTGACTGGGATTGGTGACGTTGCCGACGGACTCCACCGTTCTCCGTCAAAGTGAACCGGATGAAGTTGCTGCTGCTGGACAATCTTGATTATGATGATTCTTTCCATTTGAAGCCGGGACGCTGCTTCGATATCTGCAACAAAGTCCTTTTCGAAATTCCAGAAGGTTTTGTTCCAAATGCTCCGCTGGATACAACTGCTGAAGCGCTTGTCCGTGACCACCAAGTTTTCCACCGGATATTGCCAAAAAAGGGCAAAATTAAGACTTTTTAAATTTTTTGAAAGAAAATTTGAAGCACAAAATTGACAGCGAAAAATATTTCGATCCGCACACGCGCATGGTTTACTTCGATCGCGTCAGTCCTCTCTGTAAGTCATAGATTATTACATATTTTTTGTGTACAAAAATCACGTGTCTGCTCTGATTTAGCTTGTTCAACCGAAACTTTGGCAGGTTTGTGATTGTTAATGGTATTATTGAATTTAAATGAATAAATTTGATATTTTGTCATGCAAACATTACCAGGAACATAAATACAAGTATGATTTAAAATCGAAAATGTACTACATATTACTGTTGCAAGCTTCAAAAGTCATATTTTCATGAGTTTAAAATAAAGAAAAAAAAATGTTTTCTGTTGAACATGCACTTAAAAGTAGCAATAATATTCGAGTCTTCCAATTCAGAATGCTGAAAACACCGTCACAAAGTTTTTTTTAAATATTATTTTAACAAAAAAAAAAATCAAACAGAAACTTTCTTTCGTAACTATTTAAACAAAAATCAAAAAATATTTTTTTAAAGATGAGATTGAAGATGAGAGTCTTATAAACTTCTAAAATATTGGTAAATCCTTGATCATTTAAAACATAAAAACTAAAACAATCATTTCATACTAATGAAAAGTATTTCTCCTTAAGCTTGCAACGGTAGTTTGCAGTTTAATTTCGAGTATTAAACATGCTCTCACCCCAGTATGGCCTGGGTTCAATCCCAGACGGACCCGGTGGCATTTTTCGAGATGTGATTTGCCTGATCGGATGGGGAAGTAAAACGTCGGTCCATTAGCGTAAAAGAGGTTTTGAGTGACTCACCACACATAACCTTCGGACGCTTAGAAATGAGTAGAAACTTGCAACAGAGCCCACAAAAGACCCGGGTGTCGTTAAAGTGGATTGCTTTGCTTTTGCGGTGTTATTTTTACACAACAATTATGTAATAATCTATTTGTTCTTGTGAAAATAATATTTTAATGCGGTTTTATGATTTAAATTTCTAAATAAATTCCACATATTCAAAAATTCTGGCTAAACTTCATTTTCAAAATGTTTAGCGGTTTGCAACCTTCTACAAAGTTGTTTCTTGTCTTATTTTGCACATTTTGATGAGCAAATGACACATGAAACACATCATTTGTCAAGTTTCCTGGACTGTTATTTAATGTTTCCAATAAATGATTAAAGATTTTAAAACAAATAACTTAAAATAGAGATATCTCAGAAATTTCCCGATGAAACATTTTGCTCTTAGAAGCATTGAAAAGCTGAGAAAATTTCCTGTAAGACACTTTTGAAAGTAGTGATGACTATTTTTCTCCTTAAATTGCCCAGAAAACACGCCGTGACCCCTTAGCTACTTTAAAGTGATTTAGTTATTTTAAATCCAGAATGGTGGCCAAAATGGCGGCTATGGAATATTAAAAAAATGCATTTTGTGATTCAATAATCAACTATTTAGATTTGACTAAAAAGGGTTGGTCGCAGAATTCGAATTTGACGTAAAAAATAAGAAAAAAAAGGCTGTCAAAATTGCAAAAATTGATAAAGACAAATCAGTTGAGTTAAACAAAATCTATAACAAACTGAATCCTGCGCATCTCGTTGCTGTGCAATCCTTACCACGTGGATACCGTTTTGCAAAACTATACAATTATCATTTATGGTTATCCTTTTTGCCTTCCTCACCTTACTGAGGAAAGGCTATAAAATCACTCGAAAAATGAACTTATTAATTTGACTTCATAGACCTATCTTCACGTATACATAACGACTCAGAATCATATTTTGAGCAAATGTCTGTGTGGATGTGTGTAGGTGGGTGGATCAAAAAAAAATGTAACTCGATTATCTCCGGATTGGACGAACGGGTTTTGACCGTATTAGGCTCATTCGATCCGTCTTGGGGTCCCATAGGTCTATATTTAAAATCAGCAAGTTTAGTTAAGTACTTCAAAAGTGTAACCGTTGGTCACAATTCTTGACGAATGAAAGTTTCACTTCAGTATTTTTATTACCATCTCACTACACTTGACAGTGGGATGGGGCAAATCTTACAGTGTATGCGAGGCTGAAGCCTACCAATTTCCCGGTGGGGTGTCCTGACAGCGCAGCTGTTGACACATTAGGAATTGGTGGGAAAATGGACTCGGGAAAACCAAAAAGAAAGCTCGATCTGGGGAAGATCGGCCTCTTGTAATCAGGCTTCCGAGCGGACTGGTCGCGCTCCAAGTGGCGGTAGTCAAGCGCCCCCACAACGGCGGAACCCGGAGGTTCCGCGAGTGCGAGTCCGTTTCGGATTGGTCGGCCTGGGTTGCGTGAATCCCATGTTGGTAGCTTCCCACGTCTAAACGTAGTAGGACCACCCCCGTCGTCTGGCGCCTCCCGCGCCATCAACGCCAAGGACGACAGCTCTCAGGCCGCTGGCCTTAATCGTTAAGGAGAGCCCCCTCTCGGCAGCCCGAATCAGTGGACTCTGGGGCTGCCGATTCGCCAACGAGGGAAGAAGCCTGCCCGACGAAGCCAGCAACGCCCGCTGTGCGTCCATCCGACCCGGCACGAAGTCCGGAGACCACCGTACCGGCCGTGAAGGCCGCAGAATCGCTGCATCCGGCGCCGAAGACCGGACAACCGCAGCGCAGAACAACAAGCCACCGTCAGCCAGCAGAACAAGCCCCCCCTTCCCACGAGCGGGACAGTTCCAGCCGCGGAGTGTGAGCGAAGGAGCTCCTCCGGCGGCGACCATCCGGCACGAGAACCAGCTGAGCTGCGCGGTAAGAGTGCCCCAAACCACCTACACTTTACACAACCCACACCCACACAAAACATTCACCCAATAAAGTGCTGAAGTGGAATAGAAATCGTGTTTTTTCTGTGTGATGAAAGTCTCCCTTGAATCTGCCTAGTAGTAATGCCGACCCTGAGTGATGAGTAGTCAGTAGCTTTGGTCTACGACTACTTGGGAAACGGTCTCAGCCCTGAAAAGGACTTGAGCTAGCCTAAAACCCCTTGATACTGAAGGACAGTTAGTTTCAAAAGTTATGCTAAAAAAACGATTTTGGCGTATGTCCGGAAGATTGTAAAAAGGGTGTTTTTTTTTTCAAGAAACCCTATCATGTTATACATTTTCAGAAAGGTATTAAAAAAATGAGCCTATAACATCGAAGATCTGACAACCCCATCAAAAGTTATTAGCACTTAAGTGTTATTTATACACTTTTTGGAGGCCGGATCTCAGATATTTCAATAAAAATGATGTCCGGGTCCGTCATGCGACCTGTCGTTATTTTACAATCACGTGGTAGCTGTCTGACAAATGGCGCCGCGGTGTTCATCATGCATCCATAGCATGCTAAGAAAAATTTGATGCTTTTCCGGGGAAAACCGTTGGTTCCGAAAACCCCGGATGTATTGCCGTTGAGCCCGATAAGGGTTGCACGAATCGACCTGGTCTCTTCGGAAAAGTTGTTCTCCAGACGATTCCGCCCATTTCTGAGTATCCTAGAAGTTTCTACATGTTTTCCCCACGTCTGTAGGAGTAAAAAAGTAAAAAAGTAAATCTTTCCCAGTTCCTGAGGGGAACACCCTTGAAGAGTATCGGGGCCGGCATTTACAAAGCGGATTCAGTGGCAATTTCATTCTCAACTTAATGTTAACATGTTAAGGTTAATGTTAACATTCCATAGGTCGCCTCCCTAAGGTGTTGTGATTAGGTCCAGTTTGTGACGATACACTACCTTCCCTTTACTAAACAATCGAATCCAGAAGGGAAAAGATCACCAGTTGTGTTGGTCCGAGCCGGGATTTGAACCCCGATCTGCCGCTTACTAGGCGGGAGCGTTACCACTAGGCTACGTGGCTCTGTCTACGGTCTGTAGGAGCGAATGAACAAAAATTCAAAATTTCCCATAGTAAATCCCATGTAAACTTGAACACGCTTGAGACAAGCCAGTTTTCAACCAAATGAGCTGAAATTTTTCATGAGAGTCCCTATGGGTATGTCCTACAAGGGGAACCACACCAGAACTTGATCTGAGAACTTTTCAAAATCCGTACCCGCCCTAATATATTTATAAAAAATCGACGATTTTGTTCGAACGCGAATCAGTTCAAACGGAGCGTCGGATCGGGGTTCTCTTTGTTGCGTATAAGCCCAAGGAAGGTTCATAAGCTAACTAATTGACACATTAGTCACTCTGGAACCGATTCCGGAGCATCGGTAATGGTATGGAGAAAGTTACGTAAAATCAAATTTTGATCACAGGAGGCTGAATAAGCAAAAAAGCAAAAAAACGTCATCAAACGAAAAAAAAAGGCAGAACGAAGTTTGTCGCTTGTTTTATATACCTTTCAAATGTCTGGAGTGGAAATGGTTCAAATTTCAGTTTTGGATTCCGTTTACTGACTTGTATAAAAGTACTTAATTACACAGAAAAAAAGATGAATTTTAGAATGTTAAAAATTTGGTAGGTTGAATATTACCTCTTTTGCCTTTCTTACTAAAGAAAGGTAAAGGTTTTACTTTATGGCTGGACATCATTTTTATGTTCGCAAATATGACGATTCGTCTATCTCCAACCCTCGAATTTTGAGAAAATAAATTCCGTGGAGATCGAGTGATGTTCGTGTGTGGTAAAATTTTGTCAAATTTTGTGTCGCGTCGTTCTCAGCACCCCTGAATCCGATTTTGATTCTTCTGAATGCAGATGAAAGCTAGTTTGCTGAACATAGGCGAGTTGCCGCTCAAATTTCGAAATATCCATCTATTTTCGAATGTGATAAGATTTTCCAACGAATTACACAGTTTCCAAATGAAAATATGGTTATTTTTTTCATTTCCATATCTTTTATTTGTCTCCAGAATTGCCTTTTTCTAGCTCTACAACTTCTCAAATTTTCATCGAGATTCATAATTTGGTTCTGGAGTTAGAGTCGTTTGATTAACCTACCATAAGAAAAAAAATCTCTAAAAAAGGCTAAAGCCCACCTGGTGACCTTCGCCAACATTTTTCGTTTCTAATTTTATCCGAAATTTCTTCCTACATTCATAGTACAGACCATGAGTGAGCATCTGAAACAAATTTGACATTTATCGGCAATCTCGATCAATTTTTAGAACGATTTCCTTTTTGCCTTAAGGTATAGGTTTTACTTTATGGCTGGACATCATTTTCATGTTCGTAAATATAACGATTCAGCATGAATTTTAATCGGAAAAATCGTTAAAAATCACGCTGCATCGATTTTCGACGCTTCGTCGCCATGTCGACAAATTGTCAAGTTAAGCTTCGAATACTGGCGCCAGAATGCTGGCGCATATATGTTGTGGCTCGAGATATACTCGTTTGTAGTAGCTTGTCTACTGTTGTTTCCTATAACATGTAAGATATCGTAGCTTTTCGGTTTCCGTTTTTGCATAACTGTCCAATGTTTATGCAAAAACTTTTGTGACATAGGACATTCATCTGGCTACAAACAATGTGTTTCCCGTGTGCTCCTAAAATCGCCTTTAAGTGGGCTTCATTTTGTCGTGATTTCGTAAGTTTATTTAGAGGAGGTCATTGGATTCCATTAGCAGCTTTCTATGCTTTTCATCGTTTATATCGTTTTCAAAGTTTTCAATGCTCGCGACGCCAATGGCTATCTACCTAAGGTATCGTGATTGAGTGTGTAGTGGTGTGGTTGTAAAGATAGCTATCTCTGACTCTCTCACTTTCGTAGATGCTGAAAGGCAAGCTTCCCTGCACTGTGTGGCACACGCGGTTCACTTGTACCTCGGTTTTGCTTTGCGCCTGTTTTGTTCGGTTTATGGGCTCGTACCAAAACTAGAACACCAAAACCGCGGTGTGCGACGTCACTGGCGCATGGGAAGCTTGCTATGCTCGCGTTTGTCATAAACGTTTGTTTGATTTTAGAATTTGTACGATTAAAAATAATCTTTTGGTGAAATTTTCTTTTTCCATTTCTTTTGGAAAACACAACATTAATAATAACTTGCTTTCATCATAAGATTTTTTGTATCATGTCAATTTCTTTTGTGCTGACGTTATAAATAAACAAAGTCGATGTAATGAATTGAAAGAAGTTATATTCTTTAGTAAGAAAAGCTCTATCTCACCCCTGGTGGGATTAAATCGGGTTTTTCAGTCATTTTACATTAAAAATGTGTAAAATTGTCAACCTGATGAATATTTTTCAAAAACTGATGAAAATTCATTATTTTCTGGGGTAAAATTAATATTTTTTTTTTGACACAAAATCTGTTACCATTTCCTGATGAACATTACCATCATTTTTTCTGTGTTGATTTGGAACATGATATCGGATATCGCAATCGATTCCAGAAGGGAAAAGATCACCAGTTGTGTTGGTCCGAGCCAGGATTTGATCCTCGATCTACAGCTTACGAGGCGAAGTGTTACCGTCATCTGGGGTGAATCGGGACACAAGGGGTGAATTGGGACAGCAGTTTTAACCATGTTGGAGCTCAATATTTTGATTTTTCTTATTGGTTTTGGTTAGAACAGACTCAGATCAACAAAATGTGTACATCCGTTTCCAAAAATAAAAGCTTTAAGTGCTCTGAAAACTGCTGTCCCTATTCAGACTGTAGTCCCGATTCGCCCCATATGACGGTACCATCTTTAATGGACACCAATAATTTCACAATTTCAAACTTTACCATCGCTAAAAGTTATGCATGTTGATGATGTACGCTACGCAGAGAAAAAATATTGTAAAAGTATCTCGGCTCTGTCGGCCTTTTGTGCTGCATCAAAATTTATGCAATACTTCCGGTGTGGTCCTGTGTATCGATTAAATATACGTGCCACCAAGAAGGGCACTGTTTACAATTAGTAAAATCGCATATAATAACTCCAATTTTATTCTCTGTCGCACGCGTGCACACAGACGCACATACACATCGTTCCATTTTCTCGAGGCAAAACAATGTGCCTCCCCGCCCCCTTCCACCCATCTTATGTTGTCGTGCTTCACTTGTGGCCCCAGCCTGGTTCAAAATTGGTGAATGAATGAATTCACGAAAAGCGAATGAAAGAGTTGTACAAGAGAAGAGAGAGCGACCCTCCTTTGAACTCGTGACTTTGCCGAGTATGCATGTTCTGTTCAGTTTGCCCATCCTACGACCTCACACCACAATGGAGCACAGGCGCCCCCTCCCTTATTTGCCACCCACTGCCTCACCTTCTTCAACATGGATCCTTGCCTCTTTTGTCAGCCAAACCGAGTAATTTAGATGAAGTAAACGATTAAATGCACTCCACTTGGGACCACTACCTCCCTGTTGGGTGTCTCTGCAGTAGGGTGACAGGAAAAATGATGTTAGGCGTAATAAAGCAGCTGTGCCAAATGTAAGCCAAAGCGATTATGGCGTAAAACATTGAAATTTGCATGGAAAAATTAAAGAAAAGCGATACGAAGAAAAAAAAAATCCTTAATGCCGGGTCTTCACGGAGCGCTCTAGATAACTTTTAACATGCTTCCCAAACACATTTTATAAAATCTATGAAGCTTGACACAGTTGGCCACTCCCTCAAGTTTAAACTGCGTTATGCAATGAAAAAACACTGCTGGAATGTTCTACAATTTGGTGAAGAGTGCAAAGCGATACGCGTTGAAGAGTTATTTACAATCGAATGCTAACATAACTAAACTCAATCTATTTTCATGCCGGTGAAATTAAAACGATGTTTTTTCACAAACAAAATAAAACAAGATTATTCGCTCTACAGCATTGCATAGGCGTTCTCGATTGCGAGAATCCTACTCGAAACTAGATGTTCAAAGGCGTGATTGTTGATGCAATTGCAAATCTCTTTTTACACCTTAGCTTCCATCCACCCCGGGATTCGAACTGACGACCTTTGGATTGTTAGTCCAATTGCCTACCAGCGACTTTACCGAGTCAAGACTCAGGGAGACAACTCCTTCATCTGAACTGAGCTAACGACCTAACATTTATGTTGGTCCGGGGCCAACATTTACTTCCCGTTCGACGGAAGGCGTTTACAAATAAAAACATCCATATCTGGAACATCCTTCAAAACTATCAAAATCATCGCAAAAATAAATATCTATAAATCTCTACGCTTTCAAACATTAACTGTTTTTCATAAATAACATATTTTTTCGTGATTTTGATCTATTGTAAACAAGAATCTACCTTTTTTAGTTTTCTTAAAATTTTAAAAAAGAGTTAAATGTAATGTTGTACCCCCTAAAAATAAAAAGTTCTTAAAAAAAACATTTTGTAAGAATGCAACTTAAGAAAACAATTTTATTTCATTTAATTTTGGTTACGTTTAACTTAGTTTGTTTTCCAAGCATTTCGATTTAAAATTGATTCAAACAAGAAAAGGTCATCGGATATTTTATTATTAAGGTGGTAGATAGTGTCCGCCCGTGTGGATCAATCGGACCGTGCACAGGACTTACTATCCAGAGGTCACCGGTTTGAATCCCGCGGCGGGCGCTTTTAAATTCATTGTGTAAATTTGGGTATTTGGCGCCGTCGCTCCGTGCCATACTTTCATACACTCAGGAGCCCAGGGCGGCGAAGTCCTTGTAGATAAAAACAAAGACACTAGTGGTTGGTACTAGCAATGGTGGCCGACAGCTATGAAGTCAACTTCGTTTAGATGGTATCTTTCACTTTTGGGGCAATGACTGTTAATGGCGGTTCTGAATTCAGGGTTCAGAAATAGCAAATTGAAATGAAAACATAATCACTATATGTAAATTGCTTCAACAAAAAAATACAAAGAAATCCATTTTTTTAATGGAAACATTCTGAATCAAGATTTGAATGTTTTTCTAAAACAAACATGGCTGCCAAATGGCCGATTGGGGATGATGCCTTTCAGAGCCTTAAGGAATAGTGTTTGTGAATAAATTGATCAAGTTTGAAGAATACAGAGATGTTTCAAAATTGAACAGTTTAATTATAATTTAGATCGGTTTAATTCCAGTAAGAAAAATTGAATTTGGCATGGAATATTCAACAAAAAAATAAACAATGGTTTTTCATTTAAAAAAAAAACTATGAGCATTTGCGTTCTTTCAAACAGAAACAATTATTTCATTATAAAGAATGACTTTGAGCCAAAGAATGACATTGTACCAACAAACGACTGATGATTGTGTTGATGAGTTTGAATTTTATGTTAATTAATTTATTTGTAAACCGATTCATTTGATCTATTTATGTTTCCAGAAAAATAATTAGATGATATTGCTACGGAAGGTATCATGATTTAAAATCACCTAGAAGGTACAAATTTTTAAAATGATGTGCCCATTTTTTCAGTTTTAAAATAATTCCTACAGACTACAAATAAACCAATCAATGATTGGCAATCATTATCAGGGCAACAAATTTTGTGACGTGGCAAGTTTGTGGCATTGCAATATTAATAATATTATTCTTTTTTTTTGTAAAAAACGTTTACAAACTTGAACCATACGTATGAAATCCAGAGAGTACTTCAGCTTTCTTTTATTTTTTTGGGTCTAGTTTCCCTTGACTTCAAATTGCATAGTGCGGGGTTTTTTATATTTATAAACATGTAAATATTATACTTAAGTCAGTTGACTTAGGTTTAATCTGGCTAAGTCAGTCCCGTGAATCGTATCGTGCTACACTGCCCATGGTCACATAAATGTCCCATATGCAAAAACAGCAAGCTGAGAAAAACGCATTTGAAGTCCCAAGCAACATTTTTTTCCAGGAGTTCTACAAGAGCTCTTCAAGATAGCTACTGCATAGCAGTTTGGACCGCGGTAGGATAAAACTCTCTTCAAGTACTCTTCCAAACTCTTGAAGAAGTTTTGAAGAGAATTTTATCCTGTAGCTATCTTGAAGAGCTCTTGTAGAACTCCTTGAAAAAAAATGTTACTTGGGGTTTGTCCCACACATAAAGCTACGTGTTTAGTTTTCACGAATAAACTTGATTTCCTTCTGATTTCTAGAACAAATTACAAGATGTTATAGGCTTTTCTGAAAGATCACACTATTCCTAACAAAACTGCATCAATAATTCAAAAAACGATGAAATAAAAACGCATATGGGACATTTATGCGATCAGAGGCAGTACATGTGAGTACAATTTAAAACCATGACCATTAACGTTTTGGAGTTAAAAGATTGAAATTTTGTACATATCCTACGCACTTTATATGCGATTTCTCATTAATTTCTACTAAAAATACTAAAGCTGACCGTATTCGAATTTGCTGCCGGCAAACACGGAGAAAAAAGAGTTCCGAAAATCATGAAAATGGGAACCACGAACAAAGTGTTCAAATGCCATGCCATCGTACCATGGAATTTGAACACTTTGTTCAGGGTTCCTATTTTCATGAACGCTTGTTCACGATTTTTGGGAACTCTTTTTTCTCCGTGAATATTTTAAAACTCGGCCCAGAGGTGCAAAATGGTCCCAGAAACTATGTCCGATAATTGGTATGGGTGTAAATTTTGGTTTCACAATAACGGTCTGTGGGGGACCCCTGGTTTATTTTAGTTTCTTTTGCTATAACGTCATGATTCGAAATCCGGACACTTAGTAGCATATCATTTTCGTCATAGCTGACAAAAAATCATGTAATAAGTTGGAAATGTAGAAACATCATCAGGATGTAGTATAAACAGTCAGTTTCAAGAAAATGCATGCAAAATATGTCATTTCTAACAATTTTTCATCAGAATTTTAAAATTAAAATGACTTGTTGTGCTTCGAATCCCGGACACTGATAAAAGCTGATTCGAAATCCGGACACTTTTGCTTCGAATTCCGGACACCCGATTTTACTTATGAATCGCACAAATTTGGACTGAATTGTTATTGAATGGCGTTCTTTAGGTCTCAAATAAGCCGTTACATCAAAACAATCGGTAGTTTATATAAAAATTTGCTAGAATTTAAGGAAACCGAAACCATAAATTTCTACTTTGCCTTCCCGGTGCTTCGAATGCCTATGAAATATTTCAAGTGAAATGTTTCGCATTTTTCGTGAACTTATAATTTTATTGTATTTAATTGTTTTGGAATTAACTATAGAATTCAAACAAACTTTAAATACAAGTTGATGTTGGAATTCATCAAATAAAACAGTTTTGCATTCATAATGCGAACTTATATCCAAATAATTGATAAAACCAGCTGAAGTGTCCGGGTTTTGAAGCGTCCGGGAATTCGAATCATGACGTTAGTTGCTCACATTATACTTTTATCATTTTTAGACTGCTTTGTTTAGTTTATTTAATAAAATTCATAATTATATATTTGCTTTTTTAAATAAAAACTTCAATAATATGATACACATTACATCCAATATTATGAAATTTGATAACAGTTGTTCAAAATTCAAAGGGGGGGGGGGCGGGGTAATCCAGCAAGCTTAGCACAAGAGAGCACGATATAGTAACGTAAGAAAGGAATGGGCAGAGTAGTTTAATATACAACGTTGATCGATGAAAGAGACATTTGTGTTGTTGGTTTTACTATGACAAATTTGTTGAGATGAACAGAATAGATACGTGTAAATATCCAATAAAATGAACCTTTTACCGTTTTTGCCATTTATGCAATTTATCCTCGAAACATCCATTTTTTGTCACCCTATTGGCCACCCTTCTTCCCACAGTTGGGTTCATCTGAGAGCGTCGATGGAGCCATGCAACCCATACTGAGACGCGGCTTACTGGCGTTCCATCCACCATCCGGGGACGACCCCTCGAAACTGTCGCGCACAGAAAATGGTGGTGGCGAAAGGAATTAAAATGTATTGCGCTGAAACGGGCAGATATTGAAACAAAACGAATAAAGGTATTAAAATATGTCCGTACAAAAACAATTGACATTGTATTCATGAATTTTGTGGATTTAAATTAAATTTGTGGTGCTGCCACGTCCTGTGCGTCGAGTGTGGAGAAAGGTTGGACGGGACCTCAAGCGCTCGTCATGGGGGTTTCTTCCTTTTTGCACCTTTGGGCCCAAGTTGTCGTCGGTGTTTTATCTCTGTTCCTCTACCTTGTGACATCCTTGCTCGCGATCGCGCCGTGCTTTCTGCTTTCGGCTGGTTCTGATGGTGTGTACGAAACATATCTTCTCATAGCCAATGCGAGGTATACATCTCTCGGTTTTACGATTTACTCATCGATTCTCAGGTTCGAACGTGAATTACGACAGCAATTATTACAATTTTCAAGATTTATGTGAATATAATAACGGGTGGTCTGGCGCCATGTTATCGAGCATTTGACTTCATCTGGCGCTCAACTTCCTTATGGCTAGGCTTGTTGGCCGCCCTCGTGGTTCCACTTCTGCGATGGGGTGGTGAAAGAGAACCAAAATAATACAATCATATGCAAATCGATGCCAGAGCTTTAATCCTTAATTGCCATAAGTGCCATGTTCGTTTGATTTCGCCGATAGTTAATCTTCCCGAGCGCGCGCTCGTTTGGAGAGTATTTCACGTGAATAAATACATTTTAATTTATAATTGACTCTCATTTCTTATATCGAGCACAAACATTGCTGGGTTGGGCTTTGGGACCATTACATCATGCGAATGGCGGGGCTGAAGGGGTAAGCTAAGTGATGGAAGAGCGATCGTGCGGCTAGATCTATCGTGGATGACAGTTTAAGTGACCTTAAAGTGCAAACCGAGATTCCAAGGCGGTATCTCTCACACGTATTAATGGCTCATATATTGACAAAAGTTAGGAATTTGGCAACCCAATATTTGATGATGATCATTTTGACCATTCCGCTAGTGAATTGTTTAAAAACGAACCATCACAGGTTGAATAAGTTTGGATTTTTTTTTTCACATGATTGTCTTTATTTTACGGAGATATTTTACAACAAAAAATAGCGATCTTAGCAAATGTTTAGCAGATTCCCAAAATGTTTCTTGAAAACTTCTCGAAAGTTCCATCTGATTTTTCTAATGTGGTGCTGAAAGTCCTTTACTGTTGCGTTATTGGTATTTTTAAGATTAAAACAAATTACTTCTGCTACTAGCCATAAACATGCTTTTCTTTTCATTGATGTTACTATACTCATTTGCATGATTTCTTCTGGATCTTCTACTACTAACTTCAATCTCTTGCTAATAATCTCTTCCACCCATTCCCAAACTGGCCTAGTATTTTTACAATTTTTTATCGTGTGTTCTGTACTGTCAACATTATTACAAATCTCACAAAGGTTATCTACAACTCCTCTAACTTTTAAACGAAACATTTTTGATCTATTTGGGACTAAATTATTATACACCATGTATAACGCCTCTTTTGCATAGGAACTTAGAAAATTTTTGCTAATGTTTTCCCAAATTATTTCCCATGAAAATTCTGGATTCTCACGTTCAACTTTAGGAATAGTATTCCTTTTTTGTAAAAGAAAGTTATAAAATGATTTACAGCTATCCAAATAACTAAAATGAGACAACTCTGACGCGAGATCCAGCCATGCTCGTGCGTTTCTAGTAAGAGATTTATTACGGGTTTGTGCTAACATAAAGCTATCTTTATCATCATTAAATGCAAAAATTATATTTTTAACAAAAGGGATTGCGCTTTTACTTCTGGATCTGCTAATCCAAGCCCACCTTTTCTAATGGAAGATAGAGCTGATTTCTATCTACTTTGAAAAAGTTGGTCCATATAAACCAACCACAACTTTTTCTAATGTCTGCCAAATGTTTGTTCGAGGGTGGAAATATCTGGGCAATGTACCAGATTTTGGACAAAGCGTAGGAGTTTAACACTATGCATTTTTGAACTAGATTTAATTTTCGCTTTGAATGTTGTGCTAATACATTTTTAAATTTTGGTATGATTGAATTATAATTACTATCTACTGTTCTAGAAAAGTCCTGATAAAAAACAATTCCCAGAATTTTTAAGCTCATTATTTTTTATTCTAACATGTGAGGGCCGGAACGACAGTTATTTAATCTCATAAAATGAGATTTCCTGGCATTCAATTTTATTTTAGAAAAAAATACTAAAATAGTTGATGAGCTCCAGCACAGTATCAAACTCGTGATCGTTTAAAACTAAAATGTTCAGATCGTCTGCGTAAGCAATCACTTTTATGAAAGTGTTTGCTATGAAACAACCTTGAACATTGTCATATATCAAACGAATCAGTGGTTCAATGTACAGCGCGAATAGAGCCATGCTCAAAGGGCAACCTTGTCGAACAGAATTTAATATTAAAATCGTATTTGTTAAAAATCCATTGAAAAGAATTTTCGATGAAGCCAAATGAATTCATTTGGAAAACCGTACTTTTTGAGAACAGCCCAAAGAAAGTCATGGCTAACATTATCAAATGCTTTTTCTAAATCAATGCTTAATATAAGACCTTTTAACCTTTTTGTTTGCTCAGCACGGAGCCAGATATTGCGAATTAAACGAAGATTATATATACATGATTTCTCTGGATTACAGGCTGCCTGGCCAGGTCCAATTAAATTTGGTAAAACTGCGTGTAGTCTGTTTGCTAGAATTTTACTGAAAATTTTATAATCACAGTTAAGCATACTAATTGGTCTTTTATTTGAAATGTCAGTTTGGTCTCCATTTTTTGGAACTAAGGCTATAATTCCTTCTGAAAAACTTGGTTCCGGGCATACTCCATCCCTCAAATAACTATTAAATAGCTTAAGTAAATGATCACTCAAAACATCGAAAAAATGTTCGTAGAACTCGTATGTGAGTCCATCAGGACCGGGACTCTTTTTTTTGGCTGATAGTTTAATAATAGTATTTAATTCATCTTTACTAATTGGTCTTATTAACATGTTGGAGTCTTGCAAGTTTAATGATTTAATGATATTATTTAATACTGGAAAATTGTTATTCGAATTATTGGAAGATTCATTTGCAAAAAATTTTGTAAAATAATTTTCAATACATTGGATTAACAATAATTTATTCATTAAAATAAAAAAAATGCATTGTTGTGATGCTCATTACAACAAATATTTTTTGAACAATTGTTATAAAAATAATACAGTCCAGAATGGATTTTACGAAAGCCTTGAGAAAAAAATACTGTATCTTTTTTATTGTCGATTATCAACTGTCGATTTTTAGATTAAGATATGACCTCTTAATACTTATGGTATTAAGGGGTCATATCTGAATCTAAAAATATGAAAATTTTAGATTCAGGATTGCGGCCAAATCGAACTTCGAAAAATAGAAACTTTGGACAATCGAGGCTTCAGATAATTGAGTCTGGACTGTAGGGGAGAGTGGGGAGACTTGATCCCTTTTTTTGTATCGCACATAACTCTGTCAATTTCTCACAAAACTATGATCTTTTTGCATGAATTGAAAGTTTAAACAATCAACTATGTTTGGCTGATAAGGGTATATCATCAGATAAGCTCTTCGAATAATATCAAGCGTTTTTAAAAAATATTATAAACCGGCATTTTCAAAATGTTGAGGGTAATTTGATCCCCCTTTTAACATTTTGAAGAAATCTTAAGCAAAATGTTTCTTATTCATCCAAACTTTTAATTTTCTATAAGATACAGCAATTTCACATAAAACCTGTACGTTTGTGTTCAAAATATAACAAGTTTAGCATGTATAATATTTAAAAACTTAAAATTTTCTTTTTTAGACCAAAATTGAGCATGTTTACAAAAGCTGGTAATTTTTGTTTACAAAACTTTTGAAAAATGGATCAAACTGCAGTTAGTTATGTACAACTATACTAAAGGAAACTATGTACGAAAACCCTCCCAAATTATTTAATTTTAAGGCTGATTCCAGTGACTGTAAACATGCAAGGATCAAGTCTCCCTAAACGCACTTTTTTAAACAATTGATTGTAAAAATAGTATGACGATCAATTTAACATCAAATGCGTAAGGGTTTTGGAGTTGATATGTTTATCAAAAAATTCATGTATAAAACATATTTTTTTGAATAATTTTTGAGTGTTTTCTATACTTATCAAAACAAAGAAAAAAGATCTCTTGGAAGTTTTTTGCAGCACTTCTTAGAAAAATGTGTGTAACTCAATCTAAACATTTTTTATTTTTTTTTTCTTTGTTTTCTACAATGAGTTTTAGTCAATTTCGCACAACTTTCTAGAACAAAGCTAATTGTTTTACCCACATGCTGACGAGATACAGGCTTGGGATCAAGTCTCCCCAGGGATCAAGTCTCCCCACTCTCCCCTATGTCAATTTCAACACAATTTTATGCATAATCACTATTTATCACACGCTACAGGTCATTCTATGTAACAGGAAAGCAATGCATGCTGGCTAGTCAGCGTGGAAAATTAATCACAAACAAAATATTAACCTCACGTCTCCACGGTAATCATTTGTTGAACAGAGGCTCCACTTCGTCTCGGTTATTAGCTCTTTGACCCCGCAATCGCCGAGTCATGATGGGTTGTTACGATATCTTGTTCAAAAAGGCTGCCGAAACGAATCTTCGGGGTGAAATCGAATAGCCGGATTATAAACGCCGCAGGAAATATTTTCCAGGTTGATACATAACAGTGTATAATTGAAATACAGACGCGGCCGTGTCAAGCGCTGTAACCCAAACTGGAATTAAGTTAGCTCTCTGCGGCCAAGAAGGCACTGAAACGTGTTCTAGGCCAAGTGTACATCATTGAACCGAGTAGACATTCTTTCGAGTCATCAACCGCTGCCTTCACCATTGACTCCCATCATTCAGAAACGAGCCAGCGAAGAATGCACTTAATGCCCACCGAAAGAGATTATGACAATAACATGACTTTATATTAAATGATGGATAAATACGACATCACACAAACACACATCCACACACGTATGAGGCAGAGGGGGAAAAAGCCGCAGGAAGAACGCTTGTTCCTTGTCATGGTTTCGAGTTACAATTGGTTTTACAAACTCATGCCGACGAGCAGTGGAACTGGATCGGGGCTGCAATTTCATATCGATTTCAACCAAAGCCAATTCGAGGAGGAAAACATTGGATCTGATTATATTGATTGAAGTACTTTACAGTGAGCACAAATGCAATAATTAAGCTACTGACGCGATGTACCTCATCGACCAAATAAAAATACTTGTCCAAGCGCAAGTCATTCACGGAAACATTATTCTATTTGAATGTACCTACTTAAACTCCGATAAAAGTTCCAACACAGTTCCAAAATGCAAAATATAAACCAATTAAATACATTCAAGCGGGAACTATTTTACTACTATTCGCCAAAGCATGCATGTATTTTAATCAATCGTTCATATAATACCATTTGAAAAGGGCACACACCGAAAAAAAGTTCTCCGATCGGGTTCAAAGTCTTTGTGGGGGTTCCTTGGCTAAAATAATAAGACCCGTATTTTTTTTTTGTTTGCCATTGGGGTGACCTACACAGCGCTAGGATGATCCCAAAAGTGGCAATTTTTGTTAATTTTCGCAAAACCCACATTTTTTCAAAAAAAACATTACTGCTATAGGCAATCAAACGTCAAAATTACCCCCTGCTAGAGGGCGCTGAAACTTGGGGTGATGTTTTCATTTTCATTCACCACAGCGAGTAAATTGGTTTAAGTAGCAAATTATACAATTTTCAGGTAAGATATAAGTAGCTTAATTAATTAATTAATTCAGTGGGGTGAAATTGGGTCTGGGGTGTGAGATTGGGTCAAAGTATTTTTTTACGGATTTTACCATTGCTCAGGAACTTCTCAATGAAACTAAATTCTGTTAAAAGGATTGTGCAAGGGACATCTTAAGATGACTTTTCTGAAAAAAAAATCTCGTTCCTACACCCAAAATTCAGAGTCGAGATAATCGTTCTCTCAAAATTTATTGAGGGCTCAGTGCCAAAATCGATAGAATAATGGTACCAACTCACACCATCATAACAAATGACTCAGTGCTATTCGCTAAAATAGCACGCGTGCTAACCGCGCGCAGTGCCAATGCATGTCATGTGAGTTCATTCGTTAGTTGAATCAATAAATCTCCAACAAGTGTCATACATCGACTTCTGACTTCTCCTTGGTCACCAAGCTGTGGTGGCCGAGGCAGCTAAGTCATTGGATTGGTTTATCAAAGGTATCTGGTTCGATTCCCGTTGTCGACACTTTTGGTTTTTTGTTTGACGGATGAACTTTTTTTGCAAATGAACCTCGAGAGAATAGTTCTATCGCCCATCTCGAGCTGTGTTCTCTGCGTCCGTGAATGGTACCACTATTCTCTCGACTCGAGACCATCATTCTCTCGGACTAGCGCTGCCAGTTTTGGGTGTAGAACAAATCCTGTCATTTTTGCAACTGTCTAAAGTTGAGGTACGTTTTTGGCCAAAAATGACCTCTCGAAAAATCAACTTTTTAAATTTTGTGTTGGAATCGATCTTTTGATCGATTTGAGTACCCAAATGTCTGAAAATCTCTACTTCAAATATTTTAGCATGTCAATACGATCACCTCGAACAAGAAACACTGTTGGATGACTTGTTTTAACTATATCTTTGTATTTGAGCATCATTTTAGTTTCATTTGACCCAATGTCACCCCCTCAAAGGGGTGAGATTGGGCCAATTTTCAAACGATTGCCATTTAAGGTAGAGTCCATCAAATAACACCATATTTTGGGAAAATAATAGTAAAATATCTAAGAACAATTCTACGATAAAAGATTTTCGATGTTATTCAAATTGTTTTTGTTATTTAGAAATTACGAGAGATGTATTGCACACTTTGCACCAAATTCTCTACCCTTGCAAATAATATCTGCACACCAAATATTTGCACACTTGAAATCCTACCCCTTCTCCCCCCGCTCGCCTATAGTGGTGCGTGTCTCGACTGAGCTTTGATGCTTTCGACCACTTTAGAACAGTTTCAAACTAGGGTGTGTGTCTTAGATGGTTTTTTTCTGCTGTAGTCTGAGGTGTGCACTTTTGTATAGAGCTTCCACAACTTGCACGATTGTCTAAAAATCGCTGCAATCGGCAATATCGTTTTGACAAAGAACTTTGTGCTAAGGGCTCTATTCTGGTGAGGTGTCAATCCAGAAAACCGAAAAATGTCGCGCGTTACGAAAATGTTGCATGCTTGGTACTGGGGAAGAGGTCTACGACGCAACAAGGCACTGTTGCGTCACCATTTCGAGCCAATATAAACCCCGCTCGATCAGCCCAAGGAAATCATTCTATCGCTGGACGCCGAGGAGTGAACAACAACCTGGACCTGGAAGCAGATGGCCTGGAGGCCCAGAAGCAATTGGTCGAAAAGCAGCTGTCCTGGAGCAAAGAGCAGCCCAAGCGGAGACAGGCCAGCCGGAATATTCTGGCCACAAGACCCGGAGTGGCCAGAACCCTCAGGGGTGTTCCGATGGAAGGCTATACGGGACTGGACAATATGGGTATCAAACTTCTTACATTTTGATACTGGTGATGAAAATGACCATTTTGACAGTATTGGCCACAACCTGGAGTGGCCGGTGTCCTCAGGGAGGTTCTCTCGGGAGGACATTTACCGAACCAAACGATTTTTGGCAATATGGGTATCAAAATTCATGGGTTTTAATACTGGAATGATAATGGCCATTTTGACAGTGTAGGCCACAACCTGGAGTGGCCTGTGCCCTCAGGGAGGTTCTCCCGGGAGGACATTTACCGAACCATATGATTTTGAGCAATTGTTCAAGGCTCAACTGCGATCGTTGACGATGACGATGGAATGAAAATCGTTGGCAAAAATGCTGCCTTCACGACTCCGCGAAAAAAAAAAACAAAACAGCCAATCAGAGAGCGGAAAATTTTTTTGGGTGGGTCAAAGCACGCGCTTGCTTGTTCAAGGCCAACTGCGATCGATTGACCGTTGACACTTGCAAGCGAAATTGTTAATAGGGTAGAGGACCCAGAAATCGCCCACTTTTTAGTGGCAATCTAGGAAATTTGATGAGAATTTAATGAAAATTTATGTTATTTGGTTCTATTTGTTGTAGAACGATGATAAACATTTTGATTTTATGTTTCCACAAGGTTTTGCCTTCCTCACTGAGGTAAGGCTATAATCCTGCTTTAAAAATGAACTTCGTATAAAAACCTCGTAGACCCACCTTCATGTATACATATCGACTCGGAATCGAAAACTGAACAAATGTCTGTGTGTATGTGTGTGTGTGTGTATGTGTGTATGTATGTGTGTGTATGTGTGTGTGTGTAAACTAGCTCATGTTTCTCGGCACTGGCTGAACCGATTTGACCCGAACTTGTTGCATTCGACTTGGTTTAGGGTCCCATAGATCGAGTTTTATACAGATTGAAGTTTCGATAAGTAGTTCAAAAGTTATGTATAAAAATGTTTTTTCACATACATTTGGATCTCACTTAACTGTATGTAAACAATGTTCGGGTCCATCATCCGACCCATCGTTGGTTAGGTTATCAAAATACCTTTCCAACGAGTCCAAAACATTGAAGATCTGGCAACCCTGTCTCGAGATATGCCCACTTAAGTGATATTGATATACTTTTTTGAAGCCGGATCTCACTTAAATGTATGTAAACTATGTCCGGGGCCATCATCCGACCCATCGTTGGTTAGGTTATCAAAAGACCTTTCCAACGAGTCCAAAACATTGAAGATCTGGCAACCCTGTCTCGAGATATGGCCACTTAAGTGATATTGATGTACTTTTTTGAAGCCGGATCTCACTTAAATGTATGTAAACTATGTCCGGATCCACCATCCGACCTATTGATGGTTAACTTATCAAAAGACCTTTCCAACGAGTCCAAAACATTGAAGATCTGGCAACCCTGTCTCGAGATATGGCCTCTTAAGTGATATTGATGTACTTTTTTGAAGCCGGATCTCACTTAAATGTATGTAAACTATGTCCGGATCCACCATCCGACCTATTGTTGGTTAGGTTATCAAAAGACCTTTCCAACGAGTCCAAAACATTGAAGATCTGGGAACCCTGTCTCGAGATATGGCCACTTAAGTGATATCGATGTACTTTTTGGAAGCCGGATCTAAAAAATAGATGAAACTTGTGTACGTACAGCCATTGTTGTGAGGAAGGCTCCAACCACATAGGTGGATTAAGTTAGTTTTTATAATTTACATGTTCATTTTTGATAAAATTTTGCGTTTCAATAAAGTGCTCTGAAGAGCCTATTTTCGCCCCCCTAAATCCAATTTTCGCACACCCTTGGAACCAGTTTTCGCCCACGACAAAAATCTAGAAATCCAATGAAATTATGACACAAAGCTAAGCAAATATGGTCTCCTATTGATACACAACATGTTCCCGAAGCACAATTTCATTGATGTGCACTTCTTTTGTCGTAAAATAAATTGAAGTTCAAAAAACCCTAGGAGTTTTCATTACAGATATCTTACTAATGTTGAGGTTCTTTGTATATACTAACTAAAACCAAAATATATTCTCACTCTCACTAAAAAAATATGACTAAATCAAAATTTGTGATAGAACTCATGTGTCCCGATTCACCCAATATAAGGGCACACAGTTACAATTAGCTCCATGTTGTTGTTGATTTTGTTAGAAGAGTTTTAACCCTATAGGTCATTCGCTCCCGAATTGACTCAATATAAAACTTCGAGTACCTCTTAAAGCACATGTGTAACTACTTTTCCATCCTCTGCTTAATTTCTCCTCTGTACCAGTAAACTTTTACTACTTTTGAACTAGATGTTCCATATCTTAGCCTAGGTTAATTTTTAAACTGATGTTTATACCAAAACCCCCTTATGAGTGAAAGGAATAAAAATGATTATTTATCCTTAAAAAATAATCTAGAATGTTCCAAATATATTTTCAAGCACATTTCGCTGCGATTAGATAAGTTTTTATGGTAAACGAAAACTGGTTCTAGATAAAATCTTAAAACACAATACTAGATTTCGCCCTGGACGAAAATTGGATCGCATGTTTTTTCATGACCCCAGAAATCGCGCTTTTTATTTTATTGAAATAACCTTTGGTAAACGTTTAAAACAGGTAAATCACTAGATTTTCATGAAATTCAGACATACAGTGAACTAATGAATTATTCATTTACATTATTTTTTTTGCAAAATGAGTTGTTTTCCTTCATAAACATTATTACCCGCTGTAGGCTAAATTGACAAAAAATATGGCGGCTGCAGTAAGGCATTTTTTGAAAAGCTTATAAAAACTAAATAAACAATAGAAATTCATCAGGAAAGTTTCAATAAGTACTAAAAATGAATGAATATGTGAACCTGCATAATAAATTCAACCAAAAAATGGTATAAGTTTGCTAAATACAGATTTAATCCAGTAGGTGGGCGAAAACTGAAGCAGGGCGAAAACTGGGTCCTCTACCCTATTCGTTCATTTTTTTTAAATGAAAATTTTGGGGGAAATATTTAAATTAAATTAAACGCCAAGCGTCAAAAGCTTTAAAAATGCACCAGAAGCAGTGCATGAATCATTTGAAACAATAACTCTTTCGTGAATTTTTCGTTGGCGCTGAAAAGCGCCATTTTGTTAAATTGCAGCAGAAGTTGATTCTTGTGGCCATCTTCTCGAGCGTCCATCCAAGTAGGCCTTGTTTTTCTCCTTCAACGTCGTTTTGGCAGCAATTTCACGCACACGCTGGCGTGTTTCTTCTTCTCGATGTTGTCGGTTCCAACGATGACGATGGAATGAAAATCGTTGGCAAAAATGCTGCCTTCACGACTCCGCGAAAAAAACAAAACAGCCTATCAGAGAGCGGAAAGATTTTTTGCGTGGGTTAAAGCACGCGCTTGCTTGTTCAAGGCCAACTGCGATCGATTGACCGTTGACACTTGCAAGCGAAATTGTTAATATTCGTTCATTTTTTTTTTAAATGAAAATTTTGGGGTAAATATTTAAATTAAATTAAACGCCAAGCGTCAAAAGCTTAAAAAATGCACCAAAAGCAGTGCATGAATCATTTGAAACAATAACTCTTTCGTGAATTTTTCGTTGGCGCTGAAAAGCGCCATTTTGTTAAATTGCAGCAGAAGTTGATTCTTGTGGCCATCTTCTCGAGCGTCCATCCAAGTAGGCCTTGTTTTTCTCCTTCAACGTCATCTTGGCAGTAATCTCACGCACACGCTGGCGTATTTCTTCTTCTCGGAGCTCACTCTTGATTTCCTTCAGTCGTTGTTTTTTCCGCTGCTGCTTCTGCTGCTGCTGCTACGATGTTGCCGGTTCGAACGATTACGATGGAATGAAAATCGTTGGCAAAAATGCTGCCTTCACGACTTCTTATCCCCACCAGTGCATCAAAAAAGCGAATGACTTAGGAATGGAATAACCGGCGCAAAGGGGCGGGGCATCCGTCACCATTCTAAGCCAATATAACCCCGCTCGGTCAACCCTGGGAAATCATTCTATCGTTGGACGCCGAGGAGTAAACAACAACAATATTCTGGCCACAAGACCCGGAGTGGCCAGATTCCTAAGGAGTGTTCCGATGGAAGGCCATACGAGACTGGACAACATGGGTATCAAACTTCTTGGATTTTGATACTGGTGATGAAAATGGCCATTTTGACAGTATTGGCCACAACCTGGAGTGGCCGGTGCCCTCAGGGGAGGTTCTCCCGGAAGGACATTTACCGAACCATACGATTTTGGGCAATATTGGTATCAAATTTCATGGTTTTTGATATTGGTAATGAAAATGGCAATTTAGAAAAAGTTAACCAAAAGCTGCAGTGGCCGGTGCCCTAAAGGAAAGTTTTCCCGGGAAGACATCTATTGAACCAACGAGTTTTGGCAATATGGGTATCACAACTCATGGTTTACAATACTGGCCATTTCGAAAAAGGTGGCAACAATCTGGAGAGGATGTACCTCACGATTGTTCCGATTGGGGACAAACATCGAATTATAGAGATATCATGGTTTTTTTAATACGGAGCTTAAAGAGAAATTAAACGAAAATATAAATCAAATAATGTTTTGATTTCATCTGACGCATAATTAAACAAAATTGCTTAATTTTAAAAGCTTTTCTGCTAAGTTCTTTGTCATACTGGTCATGTGTAACATAACTACCTGCACCTTTTTTTTGGTGATTTTAACTTCACTTTTGTCATTAAAACTTGATTTGCAAAAAACACTATTTTTTTTTCATTTTTGTTGAAATGTTTTAGAGGACATCAAATGGAAAGTTTTCAGAAATTTCCAGAATGGTCAAAAAATCTTTGACCGAGGTATGATTTTTGAATCAATACAATTTTTTTCAAAAAATCAAAATATTGGTCGTAAAAATTTTTCAACTCCATTTTTCGATTTAAAATTGAATTTGCAATCAAAAAGTACTTTAGTGAAATATCTCAGCAACTAAGGGTCGTATCAACAATGTCCGAATAAGCAAAATATAGAGAATTTTCTCAGCTTTTCAAAAATATTTTTTTCTAAGGTGGGCAAACATGGGCACTATTTTAAAAAAATCAATAACTGGGACTATTTTGAAAAAAGTTACGTTAAAATGGCTATAACTTGAAAACGGTGCAATTTATCAAAATTTCACTACATTACTTTTTGATTGCAAATTCAAAAATGAAAAAAAATTGCCAAAAATAAAAAAAAACCAATATTTCGATTTTAGGAAAAATTGTATTGATTCAAAAAAATTAACACGGTCAAAGATTTATTGCCCATTCTGGAAAGTTCTGAAAAGTTGGCATTTGATGTCTCCTAAAACATATCAGAAAATGAAAAAAAAAATAAAAATAGTGTTTTTTGCAAATCAAGTTTCAGTGACAAAAAGTTACATAAAAAATCACCAATTTTTTGTTGTACCATGTATCATTTTTTCCCAGTGTAGTCCGTATCCATACCTACAACATTGCCGAAGACACCAAATCGATCAACAAAATTCTTCAAAAGTAGCAGAATTAATTGTAATTAATTCTGCAAACTCGTTCAGTTGTGATATTATGAGATTTCACCAATTGAGTTTCAAAAAACTTTTTGTTGGGGAACAGCATCTAATTCCATCCTGCCTCTTATGTTGCCATATCAGCTTTTTGACTTTCCATTACAGCTCATAAAGAGCGTTTTCAACTGAAATCGAGGGATAAATAGCTTAATAAGAAGTAAGCAAGCACTCGCACCTAACTCCGTCCAATCCTCTGCCAAACATACAAGAATTTCCCCTATTTGATGTAAGTTAGTGCTCACAACATTGCTAATAAAAAACGGGAGAAAAAATATCGATCAAAAAATGGTTATAAAACTTCCTTCAAAAAATTTTACAAATTTGCTAAAAATAAGATTTTTCCCAATGCATCAGCTTCATCTTCATAATGCATTCCCAAAAAGCCAACGAGCCTGTAACATCGCAAGCATTAAACAAGCGAAGTAATTTTATTACAACGCTTTGAATTAATAAAAGTTGGTAAAATGGGGTTGTAAAACTCAAGCATCCAGTGAATTAAATGTTCCGCAATTTCGTCATCGGACTGGATGCAAACTCGGTCGGGTTGGGTCGCGGTACAAACTTTGCGCGCCTCTTTGTTTGTATTTATTTCCATTCCCTTCCTTGCGTGGCTTGTAGTAGCTCGGCGTTCCTCCGGTGGAGAGTTACGGAGTGTCGGAGGCCTTCCGGTTCGCACTGTCTCAGCCGCTGGCGAGTGATTTGAATTATTTTCGTTTCATTTCGCTTAATTTTATATACGATTTGTGCCACGGTTGTAAGCTTTTCTCGCCTTGTTGTTTTTACGACCCCGGCAGGAAAGCATAAAAGTGTTCTGTTTTGTAGATTCTGGGGGTTGCTCTTGCTTTCTTGCAGCGCGGCCATATGCTCTCTCAGCCTGGCTCCGGGACCGTCGGAGTGCGCACACGTTGGGGAATACCAACCCACCAACCCCAACCCACAGAGCTCCATGCATGCACGATTCGGCAATTTACATTTTCGTGAACGCGAACGATGCCGTGGCTCCATTATTTCGAAATTTCACTCAGGGAAGCTCTTTTTTTATTGTCCTTCGTCAAATTAAATCGCTGTTATGACTGAGCAATTAATTCGGTTGTATTATGAGCGCCATTTTCTGATGTGTTTTTTTCGGTGTTCGTGCAACGGTTCAGCGTTAGAGTTGCTCAACTTTTTGGGACATACATAGAGTTATCTACGTGCGCATGTATTGCGTGTACGTACGTACACGAAAAAGATTGAGGTTAAATTTTGTACCAGCCAGCAAAACAAATGGTGTACCAGTGTGTGTGAGACCTTGCTTAGATAACTCTATATCGTCAGTTGTGTGCTATCTTGTGACAACGACCATTTAGTATTTTTCGAGAAAATCGATTTTTAAAGTTTGTTGGTAAATAATTTCAAAACTATGATTTATAGAGCCAAACTTTATGAAGCAATCGGTTCGTATACTATCGCTTAACAAACGCTCCAAGTTTCAACTAATTTGATTGCACAAAAAAAAAACGTTGTTATGGTTTCGTTTGAGCAACCTGCCAAAAATGTATGGAATTTCATAATTTCTGTTCTCGTGGATCAAACTTACTTTTTGCCCAGGTATTTAACAACGTGGGTTTTATAGAAAACCTGGATGTATGGGTATCAAAAGATTGGAAATTTTATGCCCTTTCTGATGCCACATAGGTTGACCTGTGAATCGTGAACCGGTTCGGATGCCGGTGGATTTTCCGAGAACGTGATTCCGGGTTGGTACGAAATTCCAACAAAAAATCTATTCTATCGTTACAAAGACCCCCAAAACGGTGTTATTCCTACTCCAAAATGTTTATTTAGCAATTCTATGGTAATATATTGACATTTAGTTAAATTGAAAATTTGCAAAATTAAGTTTGGATAAGTTTTATATAGAATTTTCAGAGTTGTATAAACTTTTATACTAAGTAGTTAGTAAACTTTAAATTTAATCCAAATTATTTTTTAATCAGTCAAGGAAGCCTATTTGGAGTTGGGAGACTGGATTTGTGGTGATTTGTCAACAAATAACTTTATTTATGTAAATTTTTCGAAAGGTGTACAAACTTGTTTTTGCACCTTTTTTATTTTTGTATGTAATTTTTGTACATAATATATAACTTTTTATAGAAAACATCTTTTCATAAGCTTTTTGTAGCAAAATGTTCGGCATGAGTTTCTGAACAAAACGTCGTACTAGGTTTCTGTCAAACTTTAAATTGTTACATGTTTCAACACAAAATGTGCATAGTGCCCAAGGGGTGTAAATACTTTTTTTACATACTGTAACTCGGAGCAATGTATTTAAAATATTGATCTCGTAGAAACCTAATGAACATACTTTGAAAAAAAAAAATGCATTATTATTTTGAAGCCACTATCACCATCAACAATTGAATAGTGAGGTAACGTCTCGCGATTCACATGATTTCTCAAATATCCTATGCTATAATGTATAGAATACGGGAGCGAATGACCCATTAGTTTAAAATTCCCCTCATGAAATCAACAAAAACAACAATGTAGTTGTTTAAAAGTTACACATCAGAAAACACGAATATATTATTTTCGATTTATTGATTAACATCGTCATGCATACGGGGATCATCTGGTGAGACTGCTCTCTAACTAACAAAACAATTTGGGCGTTACAGTCCTGGGATGTATAAATTTATTCACCGTCTTTTCAATCGTAGAACTAATCAATGGTTCAAGGAATATTTGTTTTAAACATTGTTAGATCATATTCAGCGAGTCCTTGTAGTAGCGATTTTCAGAGCTTTGTTTGTTACTCAAATGTTACTTATATGAAACATTTTGAATTAGCGTAGGTTAGTAAAATAAAAGTTGTCTAGTTTCAAATAAATATTACTTTTGTATTTTTCACCAACCTTCAAAACACTGTGATTAAGAATTGTTGAAGATTTCCCACTGCCATTTTTTGGTCGTCCCCCAAGAAGCAAAGGAAGTTGATCGGTTTCCAAATTCTAATAAACGCTTTTTCCTCCGAATCGTTAGCAAATATTTAAATTGTAAACAGTGAACCGCGTTGATTGCTTGAAAGCCACTAAAACACCGAGCAGCAGAAGCAGCAGCAGCAGCAGCGATGACTTCTTCAGAAGTAAGTGTTGAAAATTTGCATACAATATTACCACCAGAACAAACGAGAATCGCGAAAAACGACGACCGAGGTGAATTACTTAAAAAGCAATTTTAATCTATTTCATTCGTATAACAATCTCGTTATTATACCATTCGGGGTTTGGCATTCTCGTTTGGCCTCATGCACTCTACGTTGCCTAAATGGAGTCCTTGGAACACTGGTTTTATGGAAGATACGAGTTCAACCTAAGCATTTGCCTTATTAATTCTTGGTAGGATTAAAAACGAGTGATATTCTAAGCTTTACAGTCATTAACCAAATACATTTTTCAATTGCTTTTTTTTGTATAAATTAAAGACTAATTCACAATCAACTCTATGAAAGCATGATTTTTCAAATCTGGATTTCAAAGTGATTATGCTGCAACTTGATATGATTTCACCGTCAAAATTGTCCAATTGCCTCACATAAAGTACCAAAACCGCCTCAAAGTTACATTTTTTGACATGTAACCTGATCTGTTTTTCACATGTCGACCGTAATGTTGCCCAAGTTGACATTACAATCAAATATTTTCGTTTCTTTTGCAGCCACCCACTCATTGGAGAAAAATGCATCGTGGGTCGTGGAATCCGATGAATACAGTAGTAGGCCAGAGGAGAAAAAAATAAACTAATTTACATAGCGTTCGTTGCTGTAAACTCAAAGCAGGCAGTTCATTTCCCAAACAGTAACGAATACTGCGCATACAAGTGTCATCTGGAAGATATTCGAGTATTACTTTCACTTTAAGCATGCCATGTGGTGTGTCGTGCAGGGAAAAAACTTACAAAAATACTTTCTACATTGTTTGGGCTAATTTGTTTTTAATAGTGCACCATTTGGACAGATTTAGGGAAAGCGTTTAACGACGCTCATTGACGCGATCTCATTGATCGCATCTGTAATGATGAGATTTTTTTTGTATAATACGGACTTGTACGGAATTTCTTGAGGCAATGCATGCTTGATGAATTCATGCTTTTTTTATTTGGCCAAAAGTTTTTGCTAATTAGACAATTTTATTTGACTGTCAATTTGATTTTAAGTGGATTATTTGGATAGTTTTTTTGGTTCTGCTTCAGTTCAAAGTTGATTATCAGTATTTTTTCTATTCGAATTTACAAATGTTCTCGTGAAAAAAACTCTGAGCGATATTATTTTTAACAGCAAACTTGGCATTTCGTAAACTTTTATTCTAATCTAATCTAATCTAATCTGATCAAACCCTACCGCAGCCAATCTTTGGAAGGGATTTGGAGAGTGCCTTAGGTTAGATGACGCCTAGCACTCTTTATATAATTTATTAACATAATTAGAGCGCCAATGCATCGGAATGCATTGACATCACATACGAGCAACTCTCTACGAAATCGGCCGATTTCAACCATTTTTATTTTTTGTATTTTTTTATTTGACTCAAACTTTGTGGGGGCTTCCCTAAGACCAAACAAGCTATTTTGCGTCATTGGTTCACCCATACAAGTCTCCACAAAATTTTGGCTGCTGTCCATACAAAAATGGTATGTAAATATTCAAACAGCTGTAACTTTTGAATGAATTTTCTGATCAATTTGGTGTCTGCGGCAAAGTTGTAGGTATTGTTGAGGACTTTTGAGAAAAAAAATAGGTACACGGAAAAAAATTGCATTTTTTGCATGATTTTTTATCAACATTTTTTTTACTAAAACTAAATTTACCAAAATACGTATTTTTTGATTTTCGAGATTTTTTGATATGTTTAAGGGGACAAAAATCCGCAACTTTTGAACCATAGAGAAACATGGTCAAAAAATCTGCCGCCGAGTTATGAATTAGGAGTTATGATTTTTTGAAAAAAATGAAGTTTCATGCAAAAACAAGTTTGACATTACTTTTTAATGCAAAATTGAATTTGCAATCGAAAAGTACTTTACAGATTTTTTGATAAAGGGCTCCGTTTTCAAGATATAGCCACCGAAAGTTTGGTTTTAGCGAAATATTTGCAGTTTTTCAATTTTTAAAAATAGTGACCATGAGTGACCATTTCAAAAAATATATTTTTTGAAAAGTTCAGAAAAATTGCTATAAAATTGTCTAAGAGACATTGAAGATTGGACCTCGGGTTGCTGAGATAGAGCCGCTTTAAGAAAAAGAAACACGAAAATTGAAGTTTTCTAAATCTCACCAAAACAACCCACCTTTTTCTAATGACGATATCTCAGCAATTAATGGTCCGATTTTCAATAATAATGTATGAAACATTCGTGAAATTTTCCGATCTTTTCGAAAAAAATATTTTGAAAATTTTGAAACCAAGACTAGCATTTTAAATGGGCGTAATATTCGCTCAGAGATTTGGTTTAGTCGTTGGGAGCACCATGCGTAGAAGGTTTGGTACTCCGGGATCCTCAGGGATGGGACGTTGTATTTTCACGAATGTCCTGGACACTATTTGCCGTGGTTATATCGCCACAACTCGCTCTCTGTAACAGTATTCCTAATTCCAATCCGATTTCACCAAGTCGCGATGGCCTAGTGGTTAGCATTTTTGCTTGCCGATCCAAGGACGGGGACCGAACCCCGACTCAAGCGACGAAAAAAAGTCCATGATCATTTCTCAAATTTCTGTGTTCCCATCTGCTCTCAACGAGAAAGTATAGGAAATATAGATCTTGAAACTCTGAACATGAACGAAAAATCAAAGTCGCTTGAGTCGGGGTTCGATCCCCCGTCCTTTGGATCGGTAAGCAAAAATGCTAATCACTAGGCCATTGCGACTTGATGATCCATAACTGGAATTACGAATTCTGTTTTTACCAACTATATACGCGCTGGGTCCTTGTCCATTTGACGAGGGTTCGGAAGTTCTAAATAACGTTTGAATCCGATTGATGTAAACGTTCTTCAGGGCGGAGCTTGAGCTAGCCAGCGTAGAAATGGGTCACCGAAGCTCGGCAGAGTTAACACCTTCCAAATGCCTATGCGAGTTATTTGCATGTATAGAATGTAGATCTAAAAATACATGGAAACAACTCAATTTGTAAGAAGCGGTCGCGTGGTCCCGTTTGGTTGGTTGCACACACACACCCACACATGTTCATTTCAAATTTCTGTGTTCTCAACTTTCTTGTTGGGAGCAGATAGTAATCGAACCCAGAACCATTCGTAAACTTTTAAACATTAAAAAAATTGAAGTGCATAAAGACTTGATACAGCAAATCATTGTTTATTTTGAGAATGTTTTTGAAACGTGCAAGTCATTAGCAAAGTATACATTGCAGCTGTAAATACGACACAGTTTTATATTTTTAAATCCCAAATTCCAAATTTATCTAAAACTAAATAATTTCTTAACAGTTTTTGTTTTGTTATAACGTGGGATCATATCGACAAAGTTTACGGATTTTTGCTCAACAAGAGTTGGTAGCTTTAATTATAAGTAAGATGGGCTGTTGATAAAGTTTAAACAAAAAATTATCCAACATAATTATTTTATAAATGGTTTTTTTCATTGTTTATCAGAGTAACATTTGTTTTATTTATGGTTAATGTTTGTTTTTGGTGAAGACAATACTCACGCGTAAATAAACATTGCAAATAAATCCAGCCCACCCATTTGCTTAGTTAACCAGACACAGACAAAATGTAAGGTCCTTTAATATTTTTTCACAGCTCATCCATTCATCCCGAAGAAATACATTTTGATGTTGGTCGCAGGAAGTTATCTATAATCTAATCTAATCTAATCTAATCAGACCCTAGCGCAGCCAATCTTTCGAAGGGATCCTGGAGTGTGCCTTAGGTTAGATGACGCCTAGCACTCTTCTTGTCATTTATTAACATTTGTAGTGCGCCATTGCATCGGAATGCATTGAAACAACACAAGCGTTAAAGCGGCCAGGCCTACTGCGTAAAGCCGTATCGCAGAGATGACTCGTAATTGGGTTGAGTTTGAGCACTGGGTGTTCGAACAACAACACAATTCTGAATCGACAGGAGGAAGAAGCGTGGGGACACACCACCATACGCTCCGAGATTTGGTTGTATTCGTTGGGAGCACCATGCTAAGAAGGTTTGGTACTCCGGGACCCTCTGGGATGGGACATTGTATTTCCACGAATGCCCTGGACACTATTTGCCGTGGTTATAGCGCCACAACTCGCTCTCTGTAACAGTATTCCTAATTCCAATCCACGCTCACCAAGTCGTCATGGCCTAGTGGTTAGCATTTTTGCTTACCAATCCATAGGACGGGGGTTCGAACCCCGCCTAGAGCGACTATGATTTTTCGTTCAATTTCAAATTTTATGTGTTCTTAACTTTCTCGTTGGGAGCAGATGGGCATCGAACCCAGATCCATTCGCTTACAAAGCGAACACCATAACCAGTCAGCCACAGCCGCTCCCAAGGTCGCAGGAAGTTATCTATAAATCAATAAAAAAAGAGTATCTCTGGTCTGGCGCCAACCTATTTCGACTTAGGATCATTATCTGCCCAATAGTGGCTGAACAACCGGAGGAGACAGAGTCACAGACAACAACGACGACAAGAGATATGAAAGGAGCCACCATGTCGCTCTCCGGTAGCTTCTGTTGTTCTGGATTGCACCTTTTTTCCTTTATCAAATTTTAGCCTTTTTATTGCTGTTACTTTTGGTCAAGAGCACGTTTTTTTTTCATTTCCACTTTTTTGGTTCGGCACCAGTTGTATGGTCTTTTCAACTTGAAAGCCTTTATTGAAAGTGTGAATTGGCTTTCTACGATCGGACGATGCGTAGATGAACGGAAAACAAAAGAAACTGAGGAGATTCTGACCTTCTTTCCATAATTTGGTTAGGATCATAAAAGTGAAGCATGTAATTTAAAGTATTTCGCCTTTATGACTACCAAAAAATGTACACGATCCCATTGTTAGTTTTGATTAGACCGCTAGATCACCATTCCATTTAGCCTTCTGAAGAAATGAAAAAAAACACTAAAGAAAACATCGAATGAATGGCTCATTCCGTCTAATGGGATTTAAATTTTTATGAGATCCATTTTGCCCTTTCGATTGTCAATTCAGCATTTGCAACGAGAAGGATCACTATCACACGTGTACAATCGCTCTTGATCAGCACGATCTCTCAAGGCCCTACTGTACGGGAGGTCGTGAAACATGGCGCCACTGATTTGCCAATTATCGCGCAAATGCAAACAAAATAAATCCACTTTTCAGGCCACACGAGAACCACACCCACATCCCCGCCAGCAACATTGCAATGCCCCTTGAAGGTAGAGGAGAAAACTGATACTTATCTTGCAATCAGCCTCGTTTGGTTTTCAGCCGATCGGAAGAAAGATAAATCTGTGTGCACAGACTACTGTGACTGCTGGCTGTGGCGCTGGTCGTCGTCATGGAAGCGATGACGTTGGATCAGAGATATTCTTTTAGGGAAGAGCACTTACAGTATATGTAAAAAAAGTATTTACACTCCTTGGGATATGCACATTTTGTCATGAAACATGTAAACAATTTAAACAATTTAATCAATTTACCACGTTTTTACAGAAACTCTCTAAAAAAAGTTCTACAAGAAACACTATTACAAAAATCAAAAAAGGTGCAAAAAAGTTTGTACACCTTTCGAAAAATTAACATAAATAAAGTTATTTGTTGACAAATCACCATAAATCCAGCCTCCCAACTCCAAATAGGCATCCTTGACTGATGAAAAATAATTTGGATTGAATATAAAGTTTACTAACTACCTAGTATAAAAGTTTTTATAACTCTGGAAATTCTATATAAAACTTATCAAAACGTAATTTGGCAAACTTTAAAATCAACTTAATGTCAATATATTACTATAGAATTGCTAAATAAAAATTTTGGGGTGAGTTTAACACCGTTTTGGGGGTCTTTGTATCGATGGAATAAATTTTTCGTTGGAATTTCGTATCAACCCGGAATTACGTCGTCGGAAAATCCACCAGCATCCGAACCGGTCCATGATTCACAAGTCAACCTATGTGACATTGGAAAGGGCATAAAATTTCCGATCTTTTGATACCCATGCATCTAAAAAAAAGCAAAGCAATCAACTTTAACGAGGCCTGGGTCTTTTGTGGTCTCTGTTGCAAGTTTCTGCTCATTTCTAGGCGTCCGAAGGATATGTGTGGTGAGTCACCCAAAACCTCTTTTACGCAAATGGACCGATGTTTTACTTCCCCATCCGATAGAAGGTCAGGAGGATAAGGCAGGGATCGAACCCACGCCCCATAGCAACTTAGGGATCGGCAGCCGAAGCCGCTAACCACCGCGCCACGAGGCCATCTAGGAGTTCTATAAAACCCACGTTTTTAAATACCTAGGTAAAAACGTTGTTATGGTTTCGTTTGAGCAACCTGCCAAAAATGTATGGACTTTCGTAATTTTTGTTCTCGTGGATCAAACTGACTTTTTGTTCAGGTATTTAAAAACGTGGGTTTTATAGAACACCTTGATGTGTGCGTATCAAAAGATCGGAAATTTTATGCTCTTTCCGATGCCACATAGGTTGACTTGTGAATCGTGGACCGGTTCGGATGTTGGCGGATTTTCCGACGACGTAATTCCGGGTTGGTACGAAATTCCAACGAAAAATTTATTGTTTCGATATAAAGACCCCCAAAACGGTGTTAAACCCATGCCAAAATGTTTATTTAGCAATTCTATGGCAGTATATTGACATTTTGTTTAATTAAAAGTTTGCAAAATTATGTTTAGAATTTCCAGAGTTATATAAACTTTTATACTTAGTAGTTAGTAAACTTTATATTCAATCCAAATTATTATTTTTTTCATAAGTCAAGGATGCCTATTTGGAGTTGGGAGACTGGATTTATGCAGATTTGTCAACAAATAACTTTATTCATGTTGATTTTTCGAAAGGTGTACAACTTTTCAAAGAAATCATCTTTTCATGAGCTATTTGTAGCAAAATGTTTGGTTTGAATTTCTGAACAAAACGTATTACTAGGTTTCTGTCAAACTTTAAATTGTTTACATGTTTCATCACAAAATGTGCATAGTGCCTAAGAGGTGTAAATACTTTTTTTACATACTGTATCAAAAAAAAATCAAAATCAAATTATTCGCTCTACAGCATTGCCTTGGCGTTCTCGATTGCGAGATTCTTACTCGAAACTAGGTGTCCGAAGGCTTGATTGTTGAGGCAATTGCAAACCTCTTTTTACACCTTAGCTTCCATCCACCACGGGATTCGAACTGACGACCTTTGGATTGTGAGTCCAACTGCCTACCAGCGACTCCACCGAGGCAGGACCCAGGGAGACGACTCCTACACCTGGACTGAGCTAACGACCTAACCTCTAGGTTAGACCGGGGCCAACATTTACTTCCCTGTCCGACGGAAGGCGTGATCAGACAAATCTCGTCTCAAAATTTGCCACCGGGACACTCTGGGATCAAACCCAGGCCGACTGGGTTAGAGACAATCACGCTTACGATACGGACGTATCAAAGCGCCAATAAAGAAGAGCAGTTCTGCTAGCCACTTCCAGCGGGTCGAGGATCAACGAATGGATGGCCATTGGGGGTGGCGAAACTGATGATGATGATGATGGGTGGGGTTTTCCAGGATTCGCTGGATCGAAGGTTCGCGGGATTAGGCCCGGGTTTTGATTGGCCATTTGCCCGGTGTAGCGAAAAGCGAGAAGTTCGCAAATACCGTCCGAGCATCGTTAGCTCGACGACAAAAGTGAAAGTGTCCAATGCCAGCTAGAGGACGAAGGACACCAAGGAGGACAGAGGAGCCTGGGAGAAGCGAGACCTGCCCTACGACAACCCAGCGCCAGAAACCGGGCAATCCCCAATTCGGTGACGTGGAAGCTCGAATTCGTCACCATACTCGAGGACGCTAGGGCAGGCATACAAAGGGGACAGTGAAGTCTGCAGCAGCTGCACCACAACGACGCCGGGATGCCGGCGAGTTCAACTTCCACCCCCCAGGCCAGCAAGCAGTAGAACGAGACGGCCGGAGGTCGGTTCCGGAGGTCCAAAAGCAGAGCGGCGGCAGGCAAAGCTGAGGGCCCCCACATCAGCGAAAGATCCACCCAAGGTATCCGAGAAGAAGCAGGTCGAGGTAGGAAGTGGCCTGTAAGGATGCGGGATAGTGGGAAAGGATAGGAGGTCAGGTAGAAAAGGCTTCTCCTTCCTCCGGTGTAATAAAGTGACGTTAGAGAATAAACCGAGGAGTTTATCTCGAAGCGACACATTGTGTTTTCCTGCCTCGTGCGCATGGGCGCATGCCGACACCTGAGAGATGTGGGGAGTCATTCGGATCTCCTCGCCCTGGGCTCCTAAGTGTTTGAGTACGACACGGAGCGCGTTGTAACGAAGGTTACAAAATCTAAGTGTGGCATGAAGTGTGGTAAGTTCGGGTACTCCGGGGTGCCGAAACAAGGGTAAAATTTTGACTATTTCTAATGATTCAATCGCCAGTCAGTCAGCAACAGTTGGAAAAAATGTTAACAAACGTTTAAACAGCAATATTGATTGTTTTTATTAAAATATAAAACCTTTACCATTCATTTTATTTTATTTTTTATGCAATCAAGAAAACGTGTAGCCACACGTGGGCATCTCGAAACAATCGTTGCTTTAGGTTGTGAGAAAACCGACATAAAGTTCCCGACTCACTCAACAGCGTTCCCAAATGCTTTGTATATCTCAAATGACACCGGAGAACCACTTCCTCAGTACACAATATACAGACATACCGACTGGATATAAAATACTGTACTAAACTGTGTAGTGCAAGTTCAGCAGCATCAGCAGCTAGTTAGTCAGCGCTGGTGGGCTCCACTCTGCTACCACTGCAAAAATATATCAGCCAACCAACCGACTGAGAGAAGAATCTGATGAAGGGGAGAGAAACAAGAGTTAAATAATCGAAAACGATTTTTATTTGCGGGTTGTATTGTGTGTTTGCATTAAACTTGAGACTGAGCTCATTCGCTTCGCTGCGATTTGATGCCAACCGCACATCTTGTGTTTGCTTTTGTTACGCTCTGTATACAAATACAACGTTTATCGATGTTCAACCTACCGCATGGAGCAAGCAAAATATCTCCCCCAAAGACGACGTCAACGATGGTATTAGTGATTATGATGGTCAGTCCACCGCAAGTTGATGATGTTTTGCTTTGATCTTTTTTTTCTTTGAAAATAAATATATATTTTCAAGCTAAGAGTGCTTCACACATAGTCCAAATGAATCCAGGCGAGCTGTTGTTAGATTCATCAAATATTTGACGAATGATTTTTGATAAAGCCATCGAATCACGGCCGTCATTTATGCCAGATAGGTTTGTACTGAAATTTCACAAGAAATACCGCTCGTTACGGGTTGATAATAAGCCTACATATTTACGATAGTATTTCAAGAGTAAACACGTGATAATCTACTATTGAGGGTGGTCCGAGTGACCAACACCACGGGTGGCGTAGTGGATCAGAATGGTGGCAAAGTAAATTGACTTAGCGGTAATGGACTTTGTGAACGGATGAAAGTAGCGTCAAGGTGCCCAGCACATGGTTGCTGTAGTACTATTTAAAGAGGTTACTGATTCCTTTTTAGCACCTTACTTTTAAGAATTAGAGATATCTGTTTGATAGAGATGATTGTCTGCTTGGTTAACATAATAATTTTTTAAATGATAGTTCAATTATGCGAAAATGTAAAAGTTCTTTAAACAGTTCTAAATTGCATTTTATTGTTTTATAATTGCCGTCAAGTGGGGTGACCTAGCTAGACTTCCTCTAACATTTGTTATTATAACTCGGGACACCGGCATCCAAATTCAACCAAACTTCGGGTATTCAATGTCAAACACTAACGCGTTTACTCGAAACGTCAAAAAGCAACAAACGACAAGATAGCACGACAGCATCGATTTCAGAATTGAAATCGAATTTTTGATATCTGTGACGGTTAATAAGTGAAGCATTGAGAGCGGCACAGAATGGCGTTCTTAACTCGATTTGGCCCAAAATGAACGTGCGGCAAGATAGCACCAACACGACGAGTCGACACTCTACAGTGACAAACATGTTTTGACAGAAAAAATCGGGTTATTTTTCAAAAGGTCCTAAGCTCCACTTGTAAACAAAGCCGTTTTTCGATCGGTTATCGATTAATTGGGCACTAAAGCCCTATGTAAATTTTTATGTACATCGGTAAAAAAACGATTAAAAACCATCTTTGATCAATTTTTTTCATTTTAATGCAAAACAAAAAAAAATTGACTAGACAACATGTTTTCGATGGATCAACTATGGTCCCCTTGGAAAGAGCTGTCAAGTAGGAGCTTTTCTGTAAAGAAGGACGAGGTTAATTTTTCAAAATTGATTTTAAAATCCATTTTAAACTCTTTGTGGTCGTACAAAGGGTCATTGTACTTAGAAAAATAAGCTTTATCGCTGTAAAGAATAATATCATTTTAGGACACAATTTACAAATTTAAATGCTATTTACTGAAATACAATAACAATATTGTTTCAGAAAAAAATATGAAATATGTGAGCAACTCTCTACGAAATCGGTCGATTTCGACCATTTTTATTTTTAGTATTTTTTGATTTGGCTCAAACTTTGTGGGGGCCTTCCCTATGATCAAATAAGCTATTTGGCGGCATTGGTTCACCCATACAAGTCTCCATACAATTTTGGCTGCTGTCCATACAAAAATGGTATGTAAATATTCAAACAGCTGTAACTTTTGAGTGAATTTTCTGATCAATTTGGTGTCTTCGGCAAAGTTGTAGGTATTGTTGAGGACTTTTGAGAAAAAATAGGCACACGGAAAAAAAATTGCAGATTTTTTAATCAACTTTTCTTTCACTATAACTCAATTTCCCAAAATACGTATTTTATGATTTTCGAGATTTTTTGATATGTTTTTGGGACAAAAATCCGCAACTTTTGAGCCATAGAGAAACATAGCATAGCATAGCATAGCATAACGGGTCTGCACCACGCTGTAGGGGGTGCCACAATGGTCAATTCAATATTCTTAGACAATTTGATTGCTGCCCGGTACATCCAAAAATATCTAAGAACGTAAATTTCCACACTGTGCTCCAAGGCTACGCCCATACAGTCCCGTGGGGATTTGGGAGGATGTTTTTGTTGTTCACTAGTGGCAAAAGTGCAGGGAACCCATGCGACTTTTAAAAGTGAACGGAATATTTTTGGGAGGTTTGGAATGGGGGTTAGGGGAATTTCATCGGGCCGATGAAAATGGTTGAATGCGTAATGTATTAAATGATTTGGTAGTTTGTACGTGTAAATGTGAGTACTTTTGAGCCATAGAGAAACATGGTCAAAAAATCTGCCGCCGAGTTATAATTTTTTGAAAAAATAGTGATTTTTGGAAAAAATCGAAGTTTCATGCAAAAACAAGTTTGACATCATTTTTTAATGCAGAATTGAATTTGCAATCGAAAAGTACTCAACAGATTTTTTGATAAAGGGCTCCGTTTTCAAGATATAGCCACCGAAAGTTTGATTTTAGCGAAATATTTGCAGTTTTTCAATTTTTAAAAATAGTGACCATGAGTGACCACTTCTTAAAATATTTTTTTTGAAAAGTTCAGAAAATTTGCTATAAAATTGTCTAAGAGACATTGAAGATTGGACCTCGGGTTGCTGAGATAGAGCCGCTTTAAGAAAAAGAAACACGAAAATTGAAGTTTTCTTAATCTCACCAAAATAACCCACCATTTTCTAATGACGATATCTCAGCAACTAATGGTCCGATTATCAATGTTAATGTATGAAACATTCGTGAAATTTTCCGATCTTTTCGAAAAAATATGTTGAAAAAAATTAAATCAAGACTAACATTTTAAAAGGGCCAAACATTAAATATTACGCCCATTTAAAATAATAGTCTCGATTTAAAAAATTTCAAAATATTTTTAAAAGATCGGAAAATTTCACAAATGTTTCATGTATAAACATTGATAATCGGACCATTAGTTTCTGAGATATCGTCATTAGAAAATGGTGGGTTATTTTGGTGAGATTTAGAAAACTTCAATTTTCGTGTTTCTTTTTCTTAAAGCGGCTCTATCTCAGCAACCCGAGGTCCAATCTTCAATGTCTCTTAGACAATTTTATAGCAAATTTTCTGAACTTTTCAATAAAAATATTTTCAGAAATGGTCACTCATGGTAACTATTTTTAAAAATTGAAAAACTGCAAATATTTCGCTAAAATCAAACTTTCGGTGGCTATATCTTGAAAACAGAGCCCTTTATCAAAAAATCTGTACGGTACTTTTTGAATGCATATTAAATTTTGCATTAAAAAATGATGTCAAACTTGTTTTTGCATGAAACTTCGATTTTTCCAAAAATCACTATTTTTTCAAAAAATTATAACTCGGCGGCAGATTTTTTGACCATGTTTCTCTATGGCTCAAAAGTTGCGGATTTTTGTCCCCAAAAACATATCAAAAAATCTCGAAAATCAAAAAATACGTATTTTGGGAAATTGAGTTTTAGTGAAAAAAAAGTTGATTAAAAAAACTGCAATTTTTTTTCCGTGTACCTATTTTTTTTCTCAACAATACCTACAACTTTGCCGAAGACACCAAATTGATCAGAAAATTCACTCAAAAGTTACAGCTGTTTGAATATTTACATACCATTTTTGTATGGACAGCTGCCAAAATTGTATGGAGACTTGTATGGGTGAACCAATGACGCCAAATAGCTTATTTGGTCATAGGGAAGGCCCCCACAAAGTTTGAGCCAAATCAAAAAATACAAATAAAATCCATTTCCGGTTTTGGTAGAGAATTGCTCATGTGATAGAGGTCGCGTTGGCTGTTAAGACGCATTGCAATTTAACCAGAGAATGGCAAGAATTGCCTACGCTATGCGGCAGGAAGCAATTCTTTTGGGAATTGAGTTACGAACGCAATAGTGCAGCCTTCAATGCTCGTCTTTCGATTTTCCCCAAAATTAGATTTCAGTCCTGAAAAACTTGACAAAAATTGTGCTTGTTAATGTTGGGCAGTTCTCTCAGATTTCGGTTATTCTATTTTTTTGTATTTTTTAATCCGAGTGAAACTTTGTTGGTGCCTTCGGTATGCCCAAAGAAGCCATTTTGCATCATTAGTTTGTCCATATAATTTTCCATACAAATTTGGCAACTGTCCATATAAAAATGATGTATGAATATTCAAAAATCTGTATCTTTTGAAGGAATATTTGATCGATTTGGTGTCTTCGGCAATGTTGTAGGTATGGATACTAGGCCGTCCCAAAGAAATGAAAAGTTGTCAAATCTTCGGTGCTCACCCCTAGAATGATAGATTAGGATGCCAGGAACAAAATTCCCAAAAATGGTTTACAACTCGCTCGCGGAGCTTGAATTAATAAAGTGCATTTTTCGAGTAAATCGGTTGCGCGTAATAATCATACTAAAGTCATTCAAATTTGGTCGCCTTAGGCTTCAAGTTATTGTTTAATGTCCCCTGAACAAATTCCTGTACAGACATAGTCCATAATAGCTTGTGCTTGGGCATGGCGGGGCGTTTTAGGGAGAAAAATTTGTAATTTTTAGCCAAAAATTTCAAAAATCACTCCCCAGAACGAGCCAAAAAATTTTGCAGCCGAAACTAATGCATTAAGCTTATAGGAAATTTTACGGAGATCATTTTGATTTTTTAACATTCGATTAATGTCCACGCAAAACCGAGATTTTTGCATTTTAGTGAACAAAAAGTGACGAATTTTCAAAATTCTTGGTATATAAGCGTTTTAGCATAAAACATTGGCTACTATCCAAAGACATGAATGCCACAAAAGTGGTAAAATGTCTATAATAAAAAAAAAAAAAATTGGCTACTATGATCACAAACGGGAAGGCATATATTTTGGATATTTTTATTTTGCTCGCTCAAAAACGATAATTGGTTATAACATTTAATGAAAAACATGAGATTTTCTCACAATGTGACGTAAACGACATATTTATAAGTACTACTCTGTGCTCTTCTCGATGTGAACAAAAAAAGCTAATGGGTAACTTTTTTTGCAAAAATAAGTTTGTTATAAATGAATTTGTATCATTCAAATGTACATTACATAAAAAATCACGTTTACAGCTTGGAGATAAAATAAATTTTGATTTATGATTATTTGGCGTTTACGTCACATTGTGAGAAAATCTCATGTTTTTTCATGAAATGTTACTAACAAATATCGTTTTTGAGCGAACAAAATAAATATATTCAAAATATATGCCTTCTCGTTTATAATCATAGTGCTAAAACCCTTACATACCAAGAACTTTGAAAATTCGTCACTTTTTGTTCATTAAAATGCAAATATCTCGGTTTTGCGTGGACATAAATTGAATCTTAAAAAAGCAAAATGATCTCCGTAAAATTTCCTATAAGCTTAATACATTAGTTTTGGCTGCAAAATTTTTTGGCTCGTTCTGGGGAGTGATTTTTGAAATTTTTTGGCTAAAAAATACAAATTTTTCTCCCTAAAACGCCCCGCCATGCCCAAACACAAGCTATTATGGACTATGTCTGTACAGGAATTTGTTCAGGGGACATTAAACAGTAACTTGAAGCCTAAGGCAACCAAATTTGAATGACTTTAGTATGATTATTACGCGCATTTCTGAAAAATACTCGAAAAATGCACTTTTTTCATTCAAGCTCCGCGCGCGAGTTGTAAACCATTTTTTGGAATTTTTTGTTGTATGAAAACATTGTTCCTGACATCCTAATCTATCATTCTAGGGGTGAGCACCGAAGATTTGACAGCTTTTCGTTTTTGGGACGGCCTAATGGATACGGACTACACTGGGAAAAAATGACCAGCGAAATTTTTCGCTGAAAAAGGTGGCTGCGCGAAATCAAATCCAGCAACTTGGTTTCGCTGGTTTGTTATTTCCGAAACGGTTTCTTTTCCAGCGAAAGTTTTCGCTGGTTTGATACACATCCTTCCGACAGCCGTCATAAATGTTTGTTATTGTTCACGTTTGGAAGCGATTTGTGGCAATCGAATTGCTTTAGGGGTTTTATCAAAACAAAAAAGCTTGAAAAAGTTCTACATCACCCGAGCATGGGTAAATAACAAGGGAAATGCGTAATAATACCTTTCTCTGGTATCAATACCAAATTTTGGTATTCCTGGACCCTTTGAAATTTGTCTTAAGGATTATGCAAGAGCAAAATGTGGTATCATACCAATTTAAGGTATTGTTTTGATATTGCTAAATTGCAGAATTTGTCAATGGTCGAACACCACATTTTGGTATTCTTTTGGTATTACAGTGTTTTATCAAATTCCTCTGCAACTATGGGAGAATTTTGACCAATTTTGACAAAATAATTAATTTTGCGCTAAAATGATGTCTCAAAGCGAATGCTTTCATTGAAAACCGGAAATTTCAAACTTGATTTTAAACATTTTTGATATACCCCCTACAGAAATGACTTGAAATTGTGGAAAATTTTCTAAGTCAGGATGGCACATTTTGGTATTATTTTAGTATTGAAAGGTTTCATCAATTTTCTCAGAAACTATGGGATTTTTTTACCAATTTGGACAAGATAATAAATTTTGCGCTAAAATGACTTGAAAAAAAAATTTAAAGCTGGTTTTAAATTTTTTTAAAATCGTTGAAATTTCTCTAAGTCGGGATAACCCAATACTTTGAAAAACGAGTCAATCCAATGATTATTGAATTTTGGTGAATTTCAATCCAGTTTCATTTTAATAACACTTATTTTTCAATCTTGTTATTTTTCAGAAGCTTCAAGAACTTCAAGCACAGGCCGTTCATCAATGACAAATGCATTCAGTGTGGTGAAGGATATCACTAAGAACAACATGGAACCATCAGGTGAGTAGATTTGGCTGTTGCATATGGATCATTTCCGTTTTTTCACTAACTGCAACTGCTGCACTAAAAATGGTATGAAAATATCAAATTTTGGTATTACTTGTGCAAATACCAGTGACCAAAATGTGATTTTGGTTGCCCAGTAATAGATGGTAAAATACCATGGAATCATACCAAAATCATGTATGTGGAAGACCACAGGAATACCAAAATATGATTTTCCAAGGGCGCGGGAATACCTAAAATTAAAACCATGGCAATACCAAGTTTTGGTATTCAAGCAATGTTCAAAAATCCAGAAGACCTCAACTTGGTATTGAAATGGTTTTATTTTGAGGTATTATTTTACCCTTGGAATAACATGGTTTGGTATTGTTGTGCCCTTCCACATACAAGACTTTGGTATGATTTCATGGTATTTTACCATCTATTGCTGGGCAACCAAGGGCACATTTTGGTCCCTGTTATTTGCCCAAGTAATACCAAAATTTGGTATTCCCGTGTTATTTACCCCTGCTCGGGCAAGTGTTCAGCATTAAAATACATACTCAACAGGTGGTTCTTTTCAATGAAAAGATGTATTTGGAGATGTATTTGTACTGCTGCATAGATGAGTGCACAAATTGTCGCAGGTGGTAGCAAGAATCGTAGGCGAGGAACTTGACCATGGCCGCGGAACAGTTTGTGCTGTGGCAAGTAAGTACAATCTGGCTGGACACTGGTCCAGTGGAACGTCAGACGTCAGACGATAGAAAACGCTGATCCAGCGTAAAAGAACACTGGTCCAGTGAAGAAATCCGCTGGACCAGCGAATTGTTTCCCAAAACCAGTACAATAATCTCCTGGTTGATTTTGGTGCCCTGCCGCTTTTTCCAAACCAGCGAGAAAATTTTCTGATTCTAGCAAAACTGATCCCCCAAACAGCGACATTTTTCACCAAACCAGTGTTTTTTTTCACTGGTTTGGTAGAATTTCATCGGTTTCCAAACCAGCGAAAAAAAATAGCGATTCTAGGTAATTTTTGTGCAGGCTGAGAAATTAGCGACATTTTTCGCTAGTTTTAGCGAACTTTATCGCGATTTGGCGATGGATCCCCTTTCCGTGTGGTAGGCAGTTGGACTAACAATCCAAAGGTCGTCAGTTCGAATCCCGGGGTGGATGGAAGCTTAGGTGTAAAGAGAGGTTTGCAATTGCCTCAACAATCAAGCCTTCGAACACCTAGTTTCGAGTAGGAATCTCGCAATCGAGAACGCCAAGGCAATGCTGTAGAGCGAATAATTTGATTTTGAATTTGATTTTCGATGTAAAATCAAATTTTCAATCAAAAAGTACTTAAGTGAAATTTTGAGAAAGTGCACCGTTTTCAAGTTAAATCCATTTTCAGGTGACTTTTTTTAAAATATTCGAAGTTTTTCATTTTTTTTAATTAGTGCACATGTTTGCCCACTTTTGAAAAAAATATTTTTGGAAAGCTGAAAAAATTCTCTATATTTTGCTTTTTTGAACCTTGTTAGTACGACCCTTAGTTGCTAAGATATTGCCATGCAAAGGTTTAAAAACATGAAAATTGATGTTTTCCAAGTCTCACCCAAATAACCCACCATTTTCTAATGTCAATATCTCAGCAATTATTGATACGATTTTCAATGTTAAATTATGAAACTTACGTGAATATTTTCAAAATTTTTAAACCAGAACTATAATTTTAAAGGGCGTAATATTGAATGTTTGGCCCTTGAAATATTAGTCTTGATTTAAAAATATGGAAAGTATTTTTTTGAAAATTTCACGAATGTTATTATTTTAACATTGTAAATCGGACCTATAGTTGTTGAGATATCGACATTAGAAAATGGTGGGTTGTTTGGGTGAGACTTGGAAAACATCAATTTTCAGGTTTTTAAAGCTTTGCATGGCAATATCTCAGCAACTAAGGCTCGTATGAACAAAATTCAAAAAAGCAAAATATAGAAAATTTTCTTTGCTTTTTGAAAATATTTTTTTCAAAAGTGTGCAAATATGTGCACTTGTCTTAAAAAATGAAAAACTGCGACTATTTTGAAAAAAGTCACCTGAAAATGGATTTAACTTGAAAACGGTACACTTTATCAAAATTTCACTAAAGCACTTTTTGATTGCAAATTTAATTTATATCGAAAAATGGAGTTGAAAATTTTTTGCGATCAATATTTCGATTTAAAAAAAAATCATTATTGATTCAAAAATTCATAACTCGGTGAATGATTTTTTGCACAACCTGGAAATTTCTGAAAAGTTGGCATTTGATGTCCTCTAAAACATATCTTAAAATAAAAAAGAATAAAAATAGTGTTTTTTTGCAAATCAAGTTTAGTGACAAAAAGTTAAATAAAAAATCACCATTTTTTTTTACCGTGTATCGTTTTTCCCACTGTAGTCCGTATCCATACCTACAACTTTGCTGAAGACACCAAATCTATCAAAAAATCCTTCAAAAGATACAGATTTTAGAATATTCATACATCATTTTTGTATGGACAGCTGCCAAATTTGTATGGAAAAATATATGGACAAACTAATGATGCAAAATGGCTTCTTTGGGCATACCGAAGGCACCAAAAAAGTTTCAGTCGGATTAAAAGATACAAAAATTAAAATTGAAGAAAAAATACCGTTTTCGTAGAGAATTGCTCAGTTGTTGTTAATTGAAGGTCAAACATAAAATCGCCTTTTCCTCGATACGTCATTCCACCTTAAATTTTTTATTGTATTTCACGTTAGCTCATTATTTTTTTTTATTGATAAACTCTTCCTCATTGTGCTCACAAATTGTATTCTGCTGGCTTGATACTACTTCGTCTCCAATAATAATTTGTATGTGGAAAAAAATGTTAATTATGATTTTATTAGGCAATCCAGACATCAATCAACATCACTGCGCGACTCTGAAGTTTCAGTCTGTGTCCTTGTCATACACGAGGAACGACAAGATATTAATAACGTTGTTATGATGAAGTTATGAATAAATTTGGAAGCGGAATATTGAATTTCATTGAAATATTGATTCCTTTTGTCGTTTAGTTGGTGGTAGCTCCCACCGAAACTGACGACGTTGTTCGACAACCGTAGGAAAGGATTCGGAATTGATTGAAAAGTAAACCGCATTTCGTCACAGGAACAACAAAAAAACGACTCAAAGTATACCGAAATGATGGGAAAACATAAATCTGAAGGATTTTTTTCGAGCTCCAAAAGAAAAGCAGCAGTTGCTCGTTTTGAAGGAAAACATGACATATGTTTTGTAGAATTCCACTGATTGTTGCGCTGCTTTTGGTTTCAAGATTTCGTGCCGTCGCCGGCTTTGAGGGCTTGAAAAATTGAGATTTCATCGTTTTTTATTCATCTTATATCAATAACAATAATAACCCAAATAATTGAATGCATTCTTGATGGTTGTTCACTGACGACGTAATTTTTTGGACCTTTTGGAACAAGATTTATCAAGTTGGGAACTTCCTGTGCGATGATGGAGCTTGGGGTGTATCTTGAAATTAATGTGCATCAAAAATCTTTTGCCGTGAAGGATCACCCTCGAACGAATGGAAATAAATTTAAGAAATAATTGCTTCATATATGATGGCCAAAAAAACCGCAAAATTAAACATCTTCTGACATACTTCCTGACCGCGGACAACTTACTTTTTCGTCCCAGGAGCACGTCAAGTCAACAAGCATGGATCCGGACTTGTCGTCCGTCATAATAAATCATCTATTGTCCACCGTTTCTTCGTCATGCCTTTGAAAGTATTGCAGCATCCACAAGCCTGCAGTAGTTTTGAAGAAAAGTTGAATAGTAACAGAAAAAATTATCTGGATTTTTGCCTCGTGACACCCGAGCAGACGGTAATAACTTGGGAATAACATTTTCTGATTCTTAAAAATACTAGGCCAATAACATTTTGTGTTATTTATAACAAGATTTAATATTCGTCGTTATGATTTTTTTGTTATTAGTTGTTATTGTAATAACAGACTAATAACATTTTAAGTTATTATTCGAACAAATCTTTGTTATTATTTTTTGTTATTTTAACAACTAATCCGATCATCCCAAGAACAGTTGGCGGTATTCTTCCATAACAAAAAATGTTATTTCCAAGTTGTTTTGGCTTTCAACCAATATCAGATGAATAACAAATTTTAGTATGATAACATAAACTGTTATGAAACTCTTACGCAAAAATGGATTTTTCAAGGAGATTGCATAACATTTTCTGTTATTTTAACAGTTTTTGTTATTGAAATGGCATGAGTTTTGTTATTACCTTCTGCCTGGGCACTGGTCAATTAAAAAATGTTGTTTATGAAGACGCGAGAATTGTGAATTTTGGGACCACGTGACTTATGGATGATTTCTTATTTAATCATTCAAATTAAAAAAAAAATCATCACTTTTTTTGTAATCACTGTGATCCCTATCCTGCATTAAACACTTATTATGGTGCACCATCATCGCCACATTGTACTCTTCTCCAGTGTGCATTCCGATTCCAAGCTTGTTGATGTTTACTTTTTGTCCCCTCTTTCACCCGCAACAATCGAACGAGTTGAGCTGCGGTGTGGGTGGGTGCCAAAGGTATGGTCCCGAATGCAGGGCTTTTACGCTGATCTATAATTTCCTTTTCTTTGACCACGCTGCTCGCGAGAGTGGGACGGTATGTTTCTGTTCCAGCATCATTCATGAGGCCGATTACGAGCCCCATTTCACTCGGGTTCTATTTGCTGTTCATTCTAGCCTAGTCTCAGTCCCTCAAAGATTTTCAAGAGTGTGTGTTTGTGTGAGAGAGAGAGAAAGAGAGAGTGCGCTGTTAAAGAAAACATTAATAATCATATGGATGATTTATTACGGTGATTTCACTCTTAATTCAAAACCAACTTGATATTTATGTTTAGGATCGGATGGTTTAAATATCACCACCAGAGAGAGAGGGAGAGAGAGAGAGAGAGAGTGCTCTTTTGAGAAGCTGACGTGGTTGTTTGGTTCGTGTGCTACACTTTTGAAATCCGTACAACACGGCGGCGAGATGATGGCACATTGCCTTTTGATCGCGAGTTCGGAGGAGATGCTGGGATGCTGCGTCAGGATTTTCTTTTTCTCTCTTCACTTTTCTCTTTTATTGCTGCGCAAGAGTAATAAGACGGAATCTTGTGAACTCATTCATATTTATGACTCTTCAGAGCTGCGAGCTGCGAGACCCCCGTACATCTCATTCAATTATGGCAGATAAGTCTTAATTACCAGCAGTAAAGTTCTCATCTTGTGATGAGTGAATTGTTCGCATGCCAAGTCAGCATTTTTTTTTTTTTGAAAAAAGTTTAGTTTTTTTTCTTTATTTGACTATTCAAAATGTCTATAGGATTGCATTTTTGAAGATTTTTATCTCCGTTGTGAAAACATAGAATCTCTGTCGTAAAATATTGAAACTTAAAACTTTGAAATTTTTACTTGCAAGGATACATCAAAGTACTGATGAGCCAACATTAGGTGCTTATTGGAAACACATGATCTGACCCTAGTTCTTGAGATATCGTCATCTAAATATTGGATACTATTTTGTTGACTCGCAATTAAAACCTCATCTTTTGTATTTTTTTCTCTGAGAGGAAATTTTTGCGATCCCATAAAAAAAATATTTTTAGGAATAGTGAAGTTCACGGAAAGAAGTCAATTCTCGAAATCGTGAATAGTGTTCAAGAATTCGAGAACCTCGAAGGAATATATTCATGTTTATAGTGCAAATGCACCATACTCATGAATAAATTCCTTCGTGGTCCTTCAAATTCATGAACAAAATTCACGATTACGGGAATTGATTTTGTTCTGTGTTCAGGCATGACTTGACAATAATTAACTTTATTGGAAAATATTAAATTGATCAAAATCGTGTTCTCACAATTTTTTGTTAAGGTTTTGAAAAAAAAATTAAAAAAGTTAAAAAAATTTATTCACTGCCAATAGAAATTTTACCGTTTTTTGAAAGACACCATCCACTAGTGACATAGCATAGCATAGCAAACTAGGTCTTCAAACAGACCCCCTTTGTCTTTAAAATGCTGCACGAAAACAAAATCAAAATGGCGCGTCGATTTTTGGGAAAAAAGCGCGACTACGAATAAACAAAAACGAGAGCACACAAACACGTTTTGTTTGGTTGACCATTCTATGCATTGTCTTGGAGTTTGGTTGAATTTGGTTGCTGGAGTCTCGAGTTATAATTACAAATGTTTACAGTCGTCGGGTTCGTACTTGTGACAAACGCATTCTGACCTGAATCCCCTTTGTCCTTTGTCGCACTTATACATCAATTTTCAGGGTGTGTCAAGATAGCGCGACAAGATTGAAACTTCTTTCGTATAAAAAGTGATTTACCATCATCAGGGGTCACACAAACCCCAGACCCAGACCCAATATCACCCCTGATGACGGTACGTATTTTTTTCGTTTTTATTGAATATCTCAGGATTGAAATCGAATTTTGGGGATCTGTGAAGGTCAAAATATGATGCATTGTATGCTCTTCAAAATGGCGTTCTTAGCTCAATTAGACCCAAAATGCACGTGCAACAAGTTAGCATGACAGCGACGAAATATTTGGAAAATGCATTTGGTATGCTAACAGACTAAATTTTATTAAAATGTGGTCGCAAAACTCGAATTTGAATTGAAAATTGCTCGTGATTTGATGATCTAAAGTCCCATTAAAAACTTTGGATAATAGAACTTCGGATATTCGAGACTAGACTGTATTAAATAAAAACATTATTTTGAACCAAGCCAACGCAACATATTAAATACTTACCATGATTTTCGAGTGACCCAATGAACAAAACTAAAAATTGAGCAGGGAATATTTCTCATTAATTTGCTTTGATTAATATAACGATTGCTTAATAATCTTGTTGACTTTTTTCATTCGTCATTTTCTTTATTGCAACTAGTAACATTACGATGGTTTTCCTTGTTATTTCTTGCCGTCTGATTCAATAAGATAATTTACAGTACAATTACTTTAATTAATTATCTCAATAGTATATAAAGTTAAATTTCCATTTACATACGCGTTTCACTTTGTATTTTGTTAATCAAATTCACTCAATTTACAGTGTTGTAATTTTCCTGCACTTTAACATACCACTTAACTCTTAGGTGAATTTCTCAATAAAAATAAATAGGATGGTTAAATAATTAACTAATGTAAATTTTATACAACTATACATTGGTTGTTGTTAGAGGTTTCACTCGGCCCGTCTGTCTTTAACTTGGCCCAGATTCTTCAAGAGTCTTTGCAGTACAGTGTACATCTTGAAGGATTGCTAGATTATACAAATTGCTCCTTTCACTGCTGTTGATGTTTTTTAGTTTGCTTGCTTTGTTTCACTGCCTGCCTAAGGCAATTGGTCGCATTTTTGTTGGTTTTTGGGTCAAGAAGACAACGAACGCTACTATTTCCGTTTTGTTTTTTTGAACTAGTGAAATGGCTTTTGTGAGTTCCCATGATATGTTCTCTTTTCTACAACGATTCAAATTGCAGGAAAATAAATAGCAACATGTCCCAAACTACCACAGTAGGATGTAGAACTAAGGGAAATACGGTTAGAAACAAGATTGACTAAAGGGAAAAAAGGAACGTTTCTCTCGAAAAATACGTTCAATAAAAGAACGACAAACGATTAAATGAAATAAACCTCTATTCCGTTTGTTTCACCATCTTATCATTTAATATTTAATACATTTTAATATCACATACACTATTTTTTGTTATCTATATAATTCCTTATGTACATCGCATTTACTTAAATTTGTTCGATTATTGTGTTAATTTATACAAACATTTCATTACAATTTACAAAAAAAGAACAGTTCCTTTTCTCAATAAAAGACTCAATAAATGATAGATTGCTAAACTCAGAGAATCCAGCCTTTGATTTTCTTTGGACACGCCGAGTCTAACCTGGGGGGGTTTTAATTCACTAAAACGCGTTTTACCAGTGTGTGACTTCTGTTGAATCCCCGATTAATGACTAATTCGTTGCACTTTGCTATTTTCATGTCACACTCACACCAACTTGCCATTAAGCAGGAGAAAAAGAGAACACTTTTTGCGCCGTCTTTGACCGACCGACACTTTTTTGCGGGCTCAATTTGCCGACGGCTTTTTTGTTTTCCACCGTTCGTGGCGATCGCAGAAGGCGCGCGTATTGGAGTGAGAATGAAGTTTTCCGGAATTCAATTCAAGAATTATTATTGTATTATTGATTGTTTTTGTTCATGCCCTAGCCGGAGTCAGTTTGCTTGTTTTTTGTTCCATGTTGTAGCTGTTTTTTCCCAGGTTGATTAATTACCGCTTTTTGGAGCACTCAATGGGCCGTTTCTGTTTTTTTTCTGGATGAAATGTTTCTTTTTTGCAGCATTACTTTCTGACTTTTGAGACTGCTAATGATCTGAATGAGGCAAAAATAGCGAAAAAATACACGATTTTTGTCGGTCCTGACAGTTGAGAATGGGAAAACTCATAATCACATTCATCATTATTGTCTGATTGTTTTTCATTTTCTTGTTATTCATCAATATTAAAAACCTATAAAATCTACAGTCTAAATTTTGCAATAGTTACAAAATGACTTACTTTATTTCCAATTGTCATGGTTTGGAGCTGTTTGCCACGGATATTAGCTTTTCGGCAGCGGGTGAGGATGGAGTGAGGTTTTCGGGACCCGAGGATGTACTTGAGGCAGGAGATGCGCCGGGTTGTGGCGCCACGTGGGGATTACCGGAGGTGGTTAGGCTCAGCGGTGCGAACGGGGGTCCACTCCCGGATGCTTTCGATATCAGTGGGTTGATACCAACGGGGATGCCATTATGAGCTAGGGTTGCTCCGAACGTCCGCTGGTAGGATTCCAGCAAGGACACTTCCGGAGATCCAGGCGTAAGATGGGGCCCATACAGGTTGCGGTAGAACTCGGGCCTCATGTAGGGGTGGTGGTGCAACGGATTAAGACCTCGGCCGGCAAGCGGGGCGATGATCTTACCAGGTGACGGGTATCCCGTCGAGTGTGAAGAGTCGGAATCTTTGTTCTCTTTGCTGGCCATATCCGCCAGTGACCATATTCGTGGCTTGCTGGGATTTGTACTTCCGCTAGGGGTATGACTCACGTCCGGGTGTGCTCCTATCGTGGATCGTAAATGAACCGGGAAATGCGAAGGGTGCAGCAGAGGGTGCCCTGGCATCGGCCTGTCGTAGATGTCGGGGGAGTTGGGTCCGCTTCCATTCCGGGATCCATTCCAGTCACTGTGACCCGGTCGGTCCAACATATCCAACCGGGATGGCCGGTCGCCGTCTTCACTCGAACCCGTGCCGGAATCTTTGGAATCTGTAATGTAATTAAAACAAGAATAATTAGCTCCGATTAGATCGTGTGCACAAGCTTGGACCCAAAGGGAGCCGCGCCCCTCTCCGTTGGACGTCGAAACCTACCTAGAATCTCCTTGTCGTCCTTCAAGCTCTTGTTATCGTCGTCGTCATCATCGAGGTTGACATCGTCGTCCTCCACCCGGTTGCGTGGCTCCCAGGTCATTTTGTTTTCCTTCTTGAGCCGCCGGCGTGCGTTCGCGAACCACGTGGACACTTGCGTGAGAGTCATTTTAGTGATTATCGCCAGCATAATCTTTTCGCCTTTGGTGGGGTACGGATTCTTTTGTGCTCGTTCAGCCACGCTTTTAGCGTGCTCGTGGTCTCGCGGGTGGCGTTTTTCCGTCGCGCTCCGTTCAGATCCATTCCGTAGCTGCACATGGGCGTGCGTCAATGCGGACACAAAAAAGAGATAGAGAGAGAGAAATGGCGGAGGAAAATGATTAATTTTCAGTCTAGAACCGCTAATTGCGCAATATTGTGTGAGGTAAACGATTCGGGGAGAAATCCGCAAGGATGAAAAAGGAGAGAATGGGAGAGGTTGGAGCAAAAACCTAGAGGTGGGAACGACCGTCCGGTATGAAAATTCATATTCTATTCCGTGGTCGAGCTGGTTTCCGGGAGAATGAAAAACTTTCTATAATTTCCAGCAGCCGCTACCAGCAGTATTTTGGTCATTCTGCGGTAGTTCGCCATTATGGCAAACCGTAATATCGTGGTTTTGTTTGTTCGTTCGGGTTTTTCGAGTCCTTTTAGAGAGTCACCGGCCAGAGGACCGCCAATGTGTTAAACACAGGAACATTATTGGCCTTAGGCCTCGCCTGCTGATGGTGATTTTTGGAGCTGGCAGTGTGTTCAACATGCGATAATAGATCACAAATGGCGGAGAGGTTGCCCGAGGATAGCAATCTAGTAAGCCATGAACGGGTGTTCACCTTTAATCTACAATTGGCGCTACATCCTCGTTGCGTTGCCTGCTACGATCCGGTTCTCGATAACCACCGCACCATGTGACCTGCGGGGTGGAGTCAACTGTGGAGCTTGGTGTAACGCTTTAGGCGCCATTCTGTTTTGGTCGTGATATGGTTCGGATAACAACCGGGTGGGAGAGAGAGAGGGAGCAGAAACAACCAACCGAAATAACAACATGTTACCTTCGGGCGTAACAAGCTTGTTTCCTGTTCGTATGTACTCAAGTAATCGCAAAAGTTTTCTCAATTTTCGTCTCTACCCGCGTGGCGCAGACAGTGTGAGATGAAGAAAAATCACACATTTCCATGAAGGCGAGCAAGACCATGGCTGGTGGCCAAAGAGCCCTTTTGAATTGGCAGTGCTTTTCTTTTATTTCATCCCGAAAAAAAAATCAAGAAACGATCATCCCGTTCCCGGGACGACCAAGATTCGTGTCGGAATGGAGCCGCCACTGCTGGTTGTTGCACAACTGACGCCATGTTTTATGTTCCTCTTTTCCGGCTGTTATCAACTCTTTTTATGTGTGTGGATGAAACCAAACGCCCCGAAGCTCGGTACAGAATATAGTGTGAAAGAAAATGGTGAAAAAACCGCATACTCGATTTGATTCTCAATTGAATAAACATTAAAGCAATTATCAAGCCAGGCATGAATTGGTCTGGGTATGGTGACTGGACGACCACAGGAACCTCAAGTAAAACGACCGTCGGATATCCAACAGAAGGGGCCAACATCGCCTCGAACGGCGAAGCCAGATGAATGATGTATGAAAAATCATTAAAAGTGGTTTTCTCGAGAGTGCTGCCGTTGCTGCTCATCGGAGAACAATAAGACAGCCGGGAACGCTCGAGGTTCTCCATTTTGGATTTGGGAACGATTCGAGACGGAACAATCGGTCTGATTCAGGTGCCGGGAGCTGGGAGGGTCCTAATCGCAGACGCGCCCATGTCGCAGACAGTTCATCCCACTGTATTTGCGGCGTCGCTCGTCGGGGTCCGAATAAGGGATAGAGATCTCATACAAAAGGAAACATAAGAGGCGCGTTAAAGTTATAATTTAAAGTGCTGTTTCTCCACCCAAACACAATCATCGCGTCTCTTCGCACTTTCAGCTCAATAATCAAGCGCTTACCAGAAGCATGCTGTCCGCCTTCTGAATTCATAATCTGAGGCGTTTGTTCTTGTCGTAGTCGACCTTCCTTGGGGTTCGTTCTTGGGCAACATGTGAACGAGCAGCAAACAAGTGGAGGCAAAAAAGTGAACCATTTTTTTCATAAATTTATAATGAATGGTAATTATAGCACATAATCGCCTATCGCCACTGAAGCGAGCAGACCCCTTCGCTTGGTGGGTGTCGTGCAGGGAAGACAGGTCTGAAATCCTCCCGACGACGACTTGAGAGTTGGGAAAACAACCGAGTAAGCATCCGAGAGGCAGTTTATGTGTTTAAAATTTAAAACCATGACGAACAGGCGAGACCGACCGGTGATGATGGTCTTGCAAATGAAGCGAAAAAGTGAGGCAATTTGAATGCATTGCTGTGTGGTGAATGCCTTCTTCTTGCAGCAGAATGAGCAAGGCTCTCGTGCTCGACGGTTGGTAATGAGTTGGACTAGGAAGTGGGCATGCGGTTCTGAAAAATGGAGGTCCTCAAGCTGGGAAGCGTTCTTTGAGTAAATTTCCCAGTTCCTGAGAAGAACACCCTTCAGTGACTGAATTTACCTTACTTTTTTTTATTTGTAATTTGTAATTTATTGAAAACGATAGCCTGTTAGTATAATACTTTGTATCAGGTTTAGAGAGGACGTTGTGATGATTACTTTAGATCCTAAATATACGAAATAATTTAACACCTAGATCTAATTTTGTAAATGACCTCTCAAAGCACATTTGAATGTTGATAAAGTTGGTTTGACCTTACTTTCCCGAGGAGTGCAGGTAAAATTCACCTCTCCAATTAGGTGAATCGAATCCAGTAGAAACACAATCACGATCACTCCTAGTAACTACAGTGTTACAATTTTTGTTTGTACTGTGAATCTTTAAAATAACCATCTGTATCGACTCTCCATAAAAGTAGTTTATGCAACAATTTGCAAAAAGAGGATTTTTTCAGCACGAGCCGTACCAACGAGGTTCAACGAGTTGGATAAATACGAAGAGTGCTGAAAAAATCAAGTTTTGCAATTCCAAAAAACACACTCTGAGTGAAATTTTATGTCAAATTTTCATGTTTTTTGCCAATAAATCGTTTAAATCAAAAAAATGTTGAAAAGTGTTACTTTTCGAAACAAGTGCTGAAAAGTTCAAATTTTCAGAACCCATTTGAGTGCTGAAAAATAGTACTTTTCAGCATTTATTTTGAAAAGTAATGCTATTCGATTCTGTTATTTTTGGTACAGAAAAGTAGGCTATTTCGTCGTTCAAGGATGACAGGAAAAGTAAGTAGTTTCACGACGGAATTGCAAAAAATAAATTTCTGAAACCCTACTAGACCATCAAAAGTGCTAACTTTACCGACCATTACTATGGTTTCAAAAGAATTGCAAGATTTTGATCTGAATAGGCTATGTTGTGCAAATTTGAAGCCGTAACGTTAAATGAATGTTGAAAAGTATCGTGCTCACGCTCACGCGCTCACGTATTATGGGTGTGTTCTGCCCTTTATTGCTGGCTTTGGATTAAATTGGTGACCCTATTAGTAATCAATTAAACTCTTGAAAGTAATTTCACTCAAGTTTTCGTTAAAGGGAAAGTACTCCCATAGCATGTTTAATTCTAGAGAAACCCTTACTCCATTGTACAGCCATTATGCTCAGACGCTATCGGTCATAAAACGCACCAGCAAATGTTGAATAGACACAACACTGTACGCCGCCACCTAGTTCCACTTTACAGTCTGCTCCGAAAAACGGGTGCTAGCCGGCCGGGTCCACTGACTGTTAGAAACACGTTGTCTAAAGGGGTAATTAAACGCAGAACAATACCTAATAACCAGCAAGTAATTTAGTGACCATGATGATCAAATTATCATACTTTTATCTTTGAGTTTTATGTTCCCGCGAGACTTCGTAGCCGTCGTTGTCGGTTCTTCGTTCGAGTTCCCTTCTTTGCCGCGCGCAGCTTATTTACATAACCAATAAAAAGTTAAAAGGAGCTAAGTGCAACGGAGAAAGGGTTGAGGGGACGAGAAAGGTGGCGGTTTCCGCTGGCTCTTCAATCGAACCTGGGAGCGTTGAGACTATCAGACCTTGATACCAATGTAAACTGGGATTCAATCTGATTTCTAGGAAAGTCACGCACCCGCGCTGGTGAATTGTTATTCCTCGGTGTATAACCTAAATCGGAATGCAACCCAGAGTCAGAGCGAGGGGCGACCTCGGAGACAAACGTTCCGCCACGGCCACGCCGGAAGACCCCTTTTGGATAAACCTTTTATGATTTGTTTAATACAGAGCATTCCGGCGGCGGCGGTGCACTGACATCTGATTAGTACGCCGCACGATCATGCGCAATGCGCTGCATTCCTCCCGAGGTGTTACGACTTTGTTTTGGCCACGCCACGGTATTGCAGCGCCCAAATACGGACCGCCGTGCGTCGTAATGTATCACTAATAATTCAGAGTTGATTAACAATTAGCAATACCGATGAAGAACAAGACATCGCAAAACACACACTCGGTAGGCCATGTGTCACATTCGATCACGCCTGCTGCGATCCGAGCTGCAAAAAAAAAATCCGCAGCAGACGAGTTGGTTGGTTCGGCCGAGGAACAAGCGGAAAATAAGCACATAATTCGAACGTGAATACAAATAAGGCACACCGCGCACGTAGAAGCATATGCTGCTAGTAGTCGAACAAATCATAAATCAAACCCGGGGGATTGGAATCGAGTCCCCCGAAAAAGGACCCAAAACATGGTTGTGGTTCCATTGAGGAACAGGTGTGTGACACTTTCTGCACCTAATGCAGTCAAATTAAAAAAAAACCTGGATTCAAGACTGCAACAAATCAGTCTCTTCATTGTTGTAATAAACGTATATTGCATGCATTGGGACATTTTTGCGATTATGGCACGATCTGGTTGCAACATATCAGTTTTACATGGGACAACTATGCATTTATGGGCAGTTCAATAGCTTTTCAAGGGCATCCAAATGAATGAAAAGTTCTAATACTTGCAGGGTGGATAGAGTAAAGAGTCACACGACATAAAAAAAACACATTAAAACAATAAATTATGGAGCGTGACAGGAAGATGACCATTTATTATGTTTCAATAAAAATATTTTGGGCTCAGAGAAACTTACGCGCAAGTTGGTTTTTATGACGTGCGTCGTCAACACTTGCTTATGGCCAGTGGACGTTTGTGAGTAATTAGGTTGTAATAGCTCAATTCTCGAGAAAGAGTTTTGCAATGCGTAAAATGATGACCAACTGTGAAGTGAGCATCGGGTTGCTCCTAGCGGTGCGATCTAGTTGGTCAGTGCGCTAAGATCTTGGTAGCATTGTGGCATACAAGATCAGCAATCAAACAGTCACGGTTCAATTCCCAGAAATGGGCTGATTTTGTTGTATTGTATGTTTTTTTTTGTAATCATCAATCAAAACGTTGTGCGATGTCAAATTGCTGACAAAGTTTGAAATTTTAGTTAGACTAATCATTGAAATTCGAACACTACTCGTTTTCAATCACCCAAGTCACGATAGTGACGATTAGACTCCGATCACATATTGGAAAACAAGCAAATAAAACATTCCATTCATAGTTCGTCCGTGGCACTTCCTCTTCGTTTACAATAATCGTCACTCAGCACAAACTAAATCGATCGTGCCGTCGTCGTAAGCTCGCCGTATTTTGTCTGTCGTCGCCAAGCTCGGCAGGTTTGGATTTCCAATTTGCTCGCCCGGGCAAAAGAATTGCTACTCTTGGCAAACAGTTGAAGTCTAGTCCCGCGCACAATTTGCATTAGTCAGTGCGTGTAGTTGAGCGCAATTTACACGTTCTTTAACGCGACGACGACGACGACACTGGCGTGTCTTTTTCGTATATGGACTTGGTTTTTGCCGGCAGGTATCTATTGCTTAAATTGGAGAAACGTGACAGACCATCCAACAGCGCGGAGCAGCCGTGCTCAAGGAGGGAACTCGCGCACTGTCGTCTGCGTAGGTGAAAGACTATAGCAGCTTTGCGGTCAGCGGCTCATCCATGACCGGCTTCCTGTTGATGTTGGCCAGCACAGTGTGCGTCTTTTGACAAATAAGTAGGATTCGCTAAATTAATACATATTTACCAATAAACACTACAAATTAATAGTTTTGTTCATGCCGCTGGACGGTTGGACGTCGAGCTTGGATGGTATAATGAACAAGTCAATTTTATTGGATGTGAGCTCGGTCGTGTATTCAGGACAAGTCCATTCAGGGTCACTTTTGTGCTCCTTTTTGAGCGGTGTCAATTACAAAGTAGTTGGGTTTGGCTGTTGAGAAGTTAGTCTGATTCATGTTTTTTCTAACCCTGTTTTGTAATGTATTTTGACGATACTTAAATCAAAAGGTTAGCGGGTATCGTCATATCCATATTTGGAAATTCAATTGTCTAGATATCGTATAAACTCAAATTAAACAAATTTTATAGTGAAAATATTAGCAAATCTTTCGACAACTTTTAATAAGCGATACACTCTGAAATCATAAATGAAAAATAATCTGTCAATCGCCACGATACCATCTTGATGATTTATCTAAATTTGATTTTCTCAACGTCTGCGCTCCATCAGCGACAGACAGCGAGCATACATATCGGGCCTGACAGATGGAGATTTCGTCCGAATCCGTCCATGCGCGTTCGTCAACTTCCGAAAGAACATCACTCAGGGTTGAATCCAGGCGTGTCACCATTAGAAAAGGAGCGGTAATAATTTGACCTCCGGTAGGATTCACATAGAGCACTGCTGGTTGAAAAGTGTATTCATTTACTCGGTCTGTCGAATCCGTTCAATCGTGAATCTGTCATCGCGATTGTGTCACCACCATCGCGCGCGTCCGACCAACCGACCTGGACGTCACGGAGTCCCCAGAAATATGGCCACGCCGCCCGCTTTGTTGTCGGTTCGCGGCTTAGACTTCTAAACAGCAGTGTGATAAATGATGGTTGATAGAAATCGAACAGTAAATTTCAAACATGACAAATTTTCTGTATTTTGATTGACTTTTGATTGAAAAGAATTGCGAGTCGCGACCGCCGTCGTTCGTTCTAGTTCTCGCGGTGAAAGGGGCCACTTCCGGTCGCCGGGATTGCGAGCGCGAAAAGAGAAATTAATTTAGAGACAGAATGTGTACCGACGCGCTTACGAGACAGGACAAGTAGCGAGCGGTGATGGATTGTTTCGGAGTTCGAAAAAACCAAACCTGAATCTGTCGGTGCGGTGATACGAAACGGTCGTAATGAAACATCAACCAGAGAGCAGCAACGTTTAAATTATTCAGCAAACACAGCAAAGACATTATTCGCCGTTCGCGAAAAACGTTGTCGGCGACCACTTTTCGTCATGTCAACGTGGATTGTGGAAAATGAGCACTTTTGCTGGTACGCTGTAATTGCCGTGTAATGTAACTTGACTACATTGTTGTAATGAAGGAACAGATCGGGGACCTGATTGTAGACAGGGAATGTTTATATCAGAGCAGCGGGGAATAAAAGGATTACCGAGCGCGTTTAAAAATTTACGATAATGGATGGTGGAAGTGACGGTAGATCATATTCGGCATGACATGGATTGTAAATTAACGGCAAATTATATTAGAGTTAATCCATGCCGTGTTTCTATGATTGGGCACAACAAGCAAGCAGCGTCCATCACTACTACATTCGACGATTATCTTTGATCCATTTCGTTCCCTAAGTGGAGGCCAAACCTTTGTTGGCCGGTGACATGTCAAGAATTAATTAGTTTAAAACTTTCTGAAGTGCAGGTGTGAAATATATAATGACTTCACGGAACACTTCCTTTTTGCTCCGTGTGACACCCGCTTGGCACCCACCTTGGTGCCTTCTTGATCCCGAACTTTAAGGAGTGCACCGAGATCAAACGGGCGCGATAAATTTACGTTTTGGAGTCCGGAATAAAAGCAACATCGTACACAAACTCCAGCCAGGCACACACATGGAAAGATTGATTTATTTACCTTTCCGCATCGCAGAAACACGTCGTCGTCGTCATCGTTTTAGAATGAGAAAGAGTGAGGAGAAGGCAGGGTGGGTATCGCACGCTTCCGATGAGACCTGCCCTGCGACGACGACTACGACACCAAGGCAGTGATCATTAGCCCTCGCTTTGGTAGAGAGCTGGTTGATTTATCAGCAGTCGCGCCAACGGAACCACTGAACTGAAAACACGACCGCGATGGACTCATTTGGAGAGAGAAACCATTCCGTCGTGGATCAATAAGACACTGCTGGTGCGCGACACTTGGCACTGTCTTCATTTCACGCCCTTATCGGAAGTGTTGGCTGACAGGTTCATGAAAAATTGAAAGGTGCTACCCTGCCTTCCCTTCAATCCCTCATCGTAGGTGCGAGGGGGTGCGGTAGCAATAGAAGAGTTTGACGCGATCCTATCGGGAACCCATCATAGACCGGCAGGCAGTCTCAGCAGGCGATGACGCGGTAACCTGACGCGACACCACACCACACACCAGGTGCCCGCGCGCTAAAGACCCGTCATCAAAGTCAAACAGAGCCGAAATCAATATAGAAATTTATTATTTCTCTCGCATGCCTTCTTCGGGGAACCTGCGCGGCACCTGGATGCAGTGACGACGACGAGCGTAGAATCAAAGCAAGAAAGCGAACGATAAAGATCTCTCGGATTTTTAATATGTTTTGATAGCTTTTGAAACATGCATATTTGTTTCGCAGTGACGACTTTGGCGGCGGTGGCAGTAGCGGATCGTGAGTCGTGATTTCTGGTTGGTCCTCCCCTTCTCCTCTCTTTGAATGCGTGGCATGTCGGAATTAAATCTTAACGACTCACCGGTGACAATGGGTTGTCATCGCGCAGAGACGTGCAAATGAGTTCGCCTGCGTGACTATCGGATAGTGGCTCCAGTGGGAAATACTAAGCACAATAATCACGAGGAATTCGAGTGATCGCTCTGATCAGGGATGGGAATCACCCATTTCGTTTTTAATTCACCCAGGCTGAGCATCATTAACTGATTTCCTTCTTCAACAAAGGACGAACAAGGAGACAGTCAAAGCATACCAAATATTTACACAATTTGGCATCATGTTTTAGAATAATGTTCATATTTTGCATCTTCAAGATCATTCATACTCAAATATTGAGTTATTCCCATGCCTGACATGATTGCTGAAAAAATGAGCAAAGCAAAGAAGCATTGCAACTTAGTGTTTACCGATTGTATTTGTTTGACTTAAAGTAGCGGACATTACCTGGAAATGACACTGGAATGAATATTAAATGGAATATTAACTCCATCAATAATTCAACGGCAACCAAAAGCGCGAAACACAATCGAAGCACTCAACTTTGGCCCGTACCAACAACTGTCCATCGTCGTCGTCGATGTTGTCAACCACGAAAAGTAAGTATGAATAAGCGGCCAAATTTAATAATGCATTAGCTGTATAATTAAGACACTTTTAATGTGTATACCCGCCGCGCGTTGCTTCCCTCCCCCCATTGCTGGCACACGAGTGAAAAGACACATGCATTTGCGCTGTCAAACCGTTTTCGTACAAGGCAAAGAACAAAACGGCGTGTGTGTGTAAGCGCGCGAACAAAAACTAACATTTCCTGTCATTGGGAATCGCACTCTGACTCCGACAAACAGTTGCACAACCGCGAGCGCGCGAATTAGCATACAACAAAATCTAACCATCCAAGCAGGCTGTTCGGCTTCGCTGCCTCAAAGTGCGTAGAAATACCTTGATTGCGACGAGTCGGTAAATCACTCATCGCCTGATTGGGCCCGCGCGACCGTCCCCGTAGACCCGATCCCGACGAGAAGAATCATCACTCAAGTAGGCGAAATGGTAAATATTTTGTTTTTACAAGTGTTTTTCCCTCTCTTGAGACACCGCGGCGTAGTTCTAAGCGCGCACGCTACCGTGTCAATTGAGAAATCAATCATTGGGTTATCAATTGAATGGGCGACGGAAGCCGTGTAATGGAGCGGAGCTCGCGGAGAAATGAGTCACGGGAAAGCAGTGCGAGCAGATCAAACGGTGTCAACTGAAAACTGTTTGACGTACGTGGCAAGCATACTCCAAATAGTGTGTGCAACCACCACTGCGCTGGGAATGACCTAGTAACAGCGCGTTGGAGGCAAATGTTCCAGCGATGTAGCGGAAAAACTTCACAGAAGTGTCATAAATTTGTCAACGGCTTGTTCCGCGCGGCGCGAGATCACAGGCCGCCTCCAAAGTCTAAACATTTCGGTTTGGCGACCGATCACCGCAAATGACACATATTCGGAGTAGGGTCATTTAAAAATTAGACGGACGGACAACTCCATTTCAGAAGGCAAAACTATAACGTTAAAGCCTTGAGAACTTACAATGAAGTCGGAATTAACATTTTGACGACCTAGGATCGAATTAGGAGTCTTCTAATGATCAACATATTTTTTTTTGGAACCTGGAGTTGGGATCGTAATTTATAAATCCAGAAAAGTCGAGTTGACACCGAAGTCAGAGTCAACAATAATAGGAAAAAGAGTAGGAATCGGATATTTAAATCGGTAATTTTTATTGAACTGTTGACAGGCTGTTTGGTCAATAATGTTGACACCTTTTGCAAGGAATTGGAATCAGAAGCGGGAGTCAGAAAATGTTATCAAACCGGAGTCGACAAATATCAGCAACCGAAAAAGGAGTCTCCTGTTGACATCTCATATTTATAACCCCGAAACCCTTCGGCACATTTGACATAACCTCTACTCGGTGCTTATCCCGGAGCAAGGGCCCAAACATCTTCATAAATTTGTTGTAATTTTATAATGAGAAATCGTTTCATGTCTCTCTCACTCGCGAACGCTAATGAAAAGTCGACGACGCGGGAGGAAATTAATTAATCACAGTACATGAATCTGTGCGCAGGGAACATGTGTTCTCGGATATTCTGCTTTTTTGCCATTGTTGTTGTTGTCGCTATAAGGTTCAACTGTGGCCAACATAAAAAAGAAGGGAAAAAGAAAGAGGCCGCCGTTTGCTCCTTGAGGCGGTACAAGAACGTCGAAACTGTTAGCTGACGCTGGCGCTCGCGGGAAAATGATGAAAAACATAAAACACGGCGGAAATGATCCGAATTGTTCGAAGGGAGGAGGCAGGAAAACGGGTGCGGATTTGTTGGCGTGAAATATTGATAAATTTAATTAAAAACTTACGAGTTGAAGGGGTAACCGAAGGCTGCATCGTACGGGTGGTAGACGGAAGGGTAAGGCCATGGTGCACCACCTGCTGCTAAGTTTTCCTTCAGGTCGATTCCGGCAGCCTGTAAAGCGAGAAAATCAAGAAACAGTTTTAAATAAATGAAGATCAATAAAAAACGATTGCAAACAATTACGCGAAGAACGTGTTGCTTGAGCAATAAATCTTGCAGCCTATCAAAATACTACAAATTCGCAGTTTACGAGGTTAAGGATAAGAATGTTGTTTTTTGCTAAAAGTTATCAATTTTAATGATTAAAGTGGCATTTTGTATAACACAAACCTATTTGTAGACAACACAATTCCTTCGACCAAAATCAAGTCTGCCTTCTTTATCAACAAAGTCGTTATACGTATTGCTGTTCTACATGCAGTGTATGCGGACCATTCCATAGATTAAACTGAGGTCAGGTCAGACACTCTGTGACTATCAGGTTTGCTCCCCGAAAAAAAACGGACACAGCTGCTTGGACCAGCTCGAATTTCAAATCTTCTTGGATGACCAAGGCGCCGCGTTTACACGGAATCTGACACGTAATTAATTTTGTGTTCATACAAATTACGAACATGTACTGACTGGCTCTCGGCTGAGCGGAGTCGCGTGCTATCACCGTTCAGCTGGTGTGGTGTGCTCAAGTACTGTTCACGCATGGTGATAATGGGCGATTTTGTTAGAAAAAAAAAAAACAGTTTAGCAACGTGGTAAAACATGGGTTATTAGGATTTCAATAGAAAAATAATGCAGACATTACGTTATTGTTGCATTGCCTTTGATTGTGAGTTGCGTTTGTATGTTGTGGTTAAAAGTAAGTCATACTGATTCTATAATCTAAAATATTTGAAATATCTGAAATCACGACGCATGTAGATCATTGCCAAATGATATCATAACTATTTTAGGCTGTAAACCTGATTAACAGTCTGGACCCGATGCCTGATTTTTCTGTCTCATTCTTATTGGAATTCCATATAAACTGTAACGGGAATCGCAGGCACCGGGTCCTGACTATTAAAAAACCAATTGCTATTTTTAAGGAAAAGTTAATGCGCTTAATAGAGGATATTTTAAAAAATATTCTTATCATACAACTTTGACAATTGAAAATTATCTACATTATCTTGTACAGTGCCAAAGGTGCAACCACAAAGCATAAACTTCCGCTGAGCTACATCGATTTGAAGTTCAGCAAAATCAGCTTTTTATCATCGCTTGTCTGCGGTTCATTCGTGTCTGTTTGTATTGACAAGCTGTGTTAAATTTGACGATCACCAGTACAGAAGCTTATCACACACACACACACACACACACACACACACACACAAACGGGCGCGCGCTTAAAAAGTGGATTATATTAGCAAGTCGATATGCTCCCATTCAAGCAGTTTTACAGCGTAAAAGTTCGACCATAAAAAAGAAGCTTCATTCATAAATTGAAAACAGTGGAATAAATAGGATGGCAAACATTAAAACACACTGCATAATACGCGTACGTGACTTTCGTCGTAAAACAGATTGAGGTGTGGAGCCTTTTGGCTAGAAATTGTGCACAAATAGTGGCCACTTTGAAGAATGAATATAGCTTCAATGGATCGGTTGTTTATAACTTCTACATTATACACCTAAATGAAAGAGCTCTGAGTTCCATGTGACAACCGCATAACATTGATTGACAGCTTTCGGGTTTTTTCCAGGTAAACGTAGTGTACAACATGTTTCCGTTCTTCCTCCTTGTTGTCCGAGTAAAATGTTAACGATACGATTACCGATCAAAAGGTCTCGGCTTGATTCTCGCTACAATCAGTCTTTTAATTGTCTTTTAAGCTTTGTGATGCATATTACTATCTAATGGCCGTTGCTGTCAAAAGCACTGCCTATGTTGTCAGAGGACCCGGCTTTCCTTTGTTTGGGTGCAGAAATAGCTCATGTTTCGAAGAGCGCGCACACAGCACCCATCGCCCAAGTCGACCAAGCTACAGTATACTATACCTATAGGTTTAGTTTATGTTTACACCGATTTAAGCCGTGTTCGACAAACTTTATGATGTTAACGGATTTGCACGCTGGCTGCGCCGGGCCAGTAAACAAACAATCGCCACTCCAATCGCGCCAATCGCGTGCATTATCAACCCGTCCTGATCGACTCTGGGTGATGCTGGACCAGTAGACCTCACACGCGATTGTTTTGCAAATTAGCAAATGATTTAGATTGATTTGTTGGTTGCTGATGGTCATTAGAGCGCTGCGGCCCGGACGTGTGCTACCAAAACAAGTGTCAGCGCGTAGAATCCAAGCAAGCGAGCCCTACAGCAGAGCAACTGCAATGTTTTGATGTGAGCAGCGAACCCTTTCGAAGCCTACTGCTGGGGGATCGCTTCTGGGAAGTAATTACCGCGCGTCACCACAAACGCTCACGGAGGGCGCCTACAACTACCTCCTCACGCCTTCAAGTTTCTAAATAAAGCTGTTAAACGCTCTCCTGGTAAAAGCTATAAACAGGATGTAAAAATGGGCTATTATGTATAGACATTTGGACTTTGAGGAGCGAGAATTAGAAAAAAAAGATGCTAGCCATCATCTGTGCGAAGGAAATTTGGAGAAAATTTCCTCAAAATTAATAAATTATGCATGTGCGCATTTCACGGTCGCGCTCGTTGCCGTTGATGGTGACTTGGTTAAGATCCCGTGCAGCGTAATGTCATTAGGTGGGTTGTTAATGGTAAATACGGACATAAAGGTAATTTTTATTATTTTCCATCTCACGAGAGGGATTGACTGTTTGAGTGCAAACGTAATTGCTTCATTTTAAATAAAAAAAAATCGTTGAAGTATAAGCCATCAAGGTGTGTTATGCACATTTTTTTTAAATGGATATTTACAGAAAAGGACAATTTGAAAGCCATGTTTTATCTTAAGGCTTAATTTCATGGGGCATTTCTTCGGGCCTTGTTTGTCATCACCTGGCAGGAAGTACAGGTGCAGTTGCTCGGAAGCTTTTAAAATACATAGATGAAGATAAGAACTGTTGATAATCGTTCAAATTACGATGACAAATTGCTTAAGTAAGAATACAGTCGGTGACAATTTTTTAAATGCATTTTCGAATTTCACACGAAATGTAAATTTTTGAATAGGATACAATTGTAATCCAATTGACTTATCCGTTTATGAGGAAATCAGGGAATCTTCAAGTTATGGTAAGATATCATAAGGCCTTATAGAAAATCTTACAGCTATGATATAATTTGAAGGTCAGTTCCAGTGAATAAGGCAACCTCAAAACATATCATGCTGTCTTTAGGTCCACAAAAAAGTAAAATTTCTTCATTCATACCCCACCCAGTGCATTATTGCAGAGGGAAAAAGAACGAATGAACAAGAAACGTGAATGAATTTGTCTGAATCGTGTTCATTGATCAGTTTGTGCGAGCCTTCCAGCGGAGTGACCAGCACCCTGAGCTCCAACCGAAAAACGAGAAAAAGTAAACAAAACGTCAAACATTTATAGTAATCATGCATTTTATTAACAAGATATGAAATGATGATATTGTTCAGATTTCCTCGTAAGTCCCCTTCCCCTGGAGGTGACCGAATTTGAATCTCCAAGCTCGAAGGAGAGGATCCGTAAAAAAGATGACGATGAAGAAACTTTTGAACAATAACAATCGAATCGAATCATCTGGTCAGCCTGCTGCGAGCGGAGTGGAGTGGCCTGCTGGGATTCCTGCTCCTCTCCCCCAGATACTTCTGGCACAGAGTCCCGAGTGTGAATCGAATGCATTCGTGGTGCGTTATGAAGAATTAAAAGTGCTAACCCGAAGCAAGAAGAAAAAAAAACGTTCAAAAACACACACCACAGCAGAAATCATGTGAATGGCTTCGGCACTGGAACTGGGAATGACAAGCGAAACGATTTCCGTTAAGCTGAAAATTGTCAATTCGACAACAACAATAAACAATCGAACGGATTGAGTTTAAACATGAACTTACGGGCAGATATTCATAAATTTAAATCCGAGACAGGCCCCCACAAGCCCTGGTTGAGCGCGCGCGGAACACGGCGAGAAATGCGAGCCTTATTCAGCATAACTAATAAACAAATAAACATCATATTTTATTAAATTAAGACATTATTTATGCTAATAGATGATAATTTACTTTATTGATTCAATCACCGAATGATGATGGGATATTATATATGTGGCACGATTTTCAGCCTCGTGTAAGAAGAGGAAGAAACAAAACAGACTCGGCAATAGGAGAGAACACGCTGGAGAACACAAATTCATAAATTTTTATTATAATATTTTGATTCTTCTCCTCTGTGCGCAGCATTCCGGCTCTCGGATCGGCCGATCGTCGTCCGTAGGAGGTTCGACAAAATTTGGACAATAAAAATGAGACTCGCTCTGGCGATTGTGCTACCCGGACTACCCTAACCTCACCCATATAGTGGTAGCTAAATCGAGAGCTTAAGTTGATACTTGTTCATGTTCATTTCAGATTTTTTTGATGGTTTCCCCGATTAATCTGGACCCTCATCGGAATCAGCCGTGATAAAATTTCACCGACTCTTTCCGTATATGTGAGTGTGTGTCTATATCCAACAAAAAAATCTTCGACCACATGACTCCGACACCTTGCCGCACCGGTCCGGTTCGGCCCAGAACAAGTTGCTAGTCGAGAGAAAAGCCGACCAGGGGAAACGAAAACTATCATTTTTAATTTAAAATTCATGCTTCGTACCGTTGTCGTTCACGGCGAGGCGCGGCTTGGCACAAAGCTCAAAACGCCGGAAAAATTATCAGCAGCTTCTGTGTATGACATCCATGTATGAACATGTTTCGTACCGCGCTTTCGGGCGATCTTTTTTTTTTGTTTGGTGAATCCGGGCGATTTACCATGTTATCAAAGTAGTTAAAAAGCGAGAGTTTATAGGACCCGGACGCTCCGGCGGCTCCGTACCGTGCCCGGGATAAAAGTTTTCTGGTGCTTTTTACGCGCGCTACTGTTCTTAATGCCCGCTGGTAATGGTAATAGAGTGGTCTCTCTAGTGGTAGTGGAGGACGAGCCACAGTATGTGCGGTTAATCCCGAAACCGAAAGCGTGATGTGGTCAGTCCGATAGCGGGCGCAGTGTAGAGCACGGTGTTGAACCGCTGTAGACACAATGTTTTTTTTCTTTGTCCTTCGGCTGCCACCGAACAGAATAGAACTGGGGAAAGCATCCGTTTTGATTCATTTACTGTGTTTCCACAATGTTAACATCCCATGTGGTATGTTACATTTTTGATAACGCACATGTGACACACCCAGACACGCTCGCATAAGTTGGGATGAAAGCTAGGATTCGGACGGCATGAGATTTTTTTTAACGGTGCCCAGCAGATTTCGACTCACACAAACTCACTCTCATCATTCTAGGAATCAACGCAGGAAGAATTGTGAAAAATGAAACCCCAGAAAGACACTATTTCACCTGTTTCTCGCCGTTGAAGCGTGAATAGGTTTTTTGGAGCGCACGCTTGCCAAGGAAGGATTGAAACGGTGTTACGCGAACCGTACACTGTGCGCTATTACGCCCTGGAGAAACCCCGCTGAAGAGTATGATGGTGTATGTGGGTATGTGCACCCTGGATTAGCCTATTTACATACAAAGAGGAAGCGGTCACGTCGCAGTGAACGACTCAATTAAGCGGGAAAGTCGACATGCGACTGGGTCTCTACTTACGGCAGGATTTGCGTAAAACGGCGCCTGGTCGGCTCCTATCGCAGGAAAGTACGCAGCCATCGTTTCGGGACTGTACGGCGCACTGTACATCGACAGCGGGACACCACCGGGTCCGGTGGCGATTCCGGCGCTCGCTAGCCGCTGGTAGTTAATCAGATCGTACTGACACGAGCACACCGTTTGACCCGAGATGGGATCGGTGAAGATTGGCCGGCCAGTATCGCAGCATCGCCCACTACCACTGCCGGACGTTGGTGGACCTCCGGACGTCGCGGAACATGGCGAGGTACTGCGCGCTCCCGGCGGGACCGTCGTCGTTGTGACGGCCATCGGTACCGGTGCTGCAGGGGGAGAGGATGGCGCTGACGGGGCTGAAGGTGTTGTGCTCTGTAAAGGGGAGACGAGAAACAAAGTTGTTAAAGATAAAGTAATCATCATTAGTTAAAAAAAAATTTTGTGACCAGGATTTTAGAGCCGGAGTAGGAATTGGAGTAATTGGGGTTTGGAATAGAAATTTGAAACACCGAAAGTGGAATTGTTCCGAAATATCCAGGTCAAATTAAAAAAAATCTTAACATAATATCCAAGCATCATGATATTTACGTGATTCTTATGTGATTTACGACCGAACTAAAAAGTTGACAACGCAAACAAGGCATAAATCTTATCAATATTTATTTTTGTCATCAATCGCGAATCCCTAGATTGCAGTTATCACTAAAATCACGGCGTGCGTGTGTCAACGCGTAATCTGAAATACTCGGGAGCAATGTTCAGAACGATTCCGTTATCAACGCTCTATACTGGAAATTATTGTTGATAGTTCGTGGTCGTGTCGCAGATAAAAGTGAATAAATAAAATCGTGCTGTATTTTCCACCTTCGGAACTACTCACTGGAAACAGTATCTGTTTGGCCTCATTTAAGTACAACGCGGGTAACAACGGAACGTGATCGAACAAGCATTTGATACTGTACATTTACACACAAGCCTTGGTACAACGTTTTTTATCGGTTATTATCAAATATTTGCTAAACCATCAGCGGACCATGCAGCGATAGAAATCAGTACACGTCGCACATCAAACGCACGACCGCGCGACCATGATTTATCATTCCGGCCTGAGTGTTTTTAGACTATTCCGACAGCTATCTAATTTAAAGAGACAATCTACTGATAAAAGGATGGTCAGTATCACGGACCCGAAAAGTGGAAGCCGTAACGGTACCTTGTTACGGCTCAAGTGGTGCTGCTCCTCTTACAGCCTGTCACTTATTTGCCACCGCACTCACACACAATTCCTCCGAATTTGTTGACACAAGACCTACAATCACGTCAAACATCGTCGCGAGTGTAGTGTTACAAATTCCGCACAGCTCCTCCACGATCGATGCGGTTGGGCGCACAACTGATAACAAAATGATTGAGTTTGCGTTCGTTCGCAGAACCCGGCCGTTACAAAGAGGACACTTGGAGTGTAACATGGTGGGACAAACCGCTGAGCTTTTCAAAATAACTAGTACACGGTGAAAAAAAGAGTTCGCAAAATCGTGAACAAGCGTTCATTAAAATGAAAAGTTCAACAAAATAGTCTCTGATTTTCTGTTCGCAAGTCCTGGCAACACTGCCACCCATGTTGACTCAACAAAGCCTTGAATTAACTAATGTCACGACAAAAATAATTCTTCAAATTTATGTACACAACCTGGTGAACAAGCAAAAGTATATAAAAATTGGGCCCCCCTCTCCGGAAGAGCATCAAAACATTTTTAATCGGTCACTGTTCTGCTGGCGGTATTCGTCTAATGGAACAGCTCATTGTGTCTCTCATCAGGGAGCAGCAAGCAAAGCAGAGCTGGCAGTAGCGTAATCCGATTATGATATTATTTCATAGTATAAACAAAAAATTCAAATCTACACAACGTGTCAATGCCACGCACCATGCTTGGGACCAGGGTACAAACTATCTCCGTTCGTACCGGTTTGCTAGAGGACCCCGCGCGAGCGTTTAGCTTGACTTGTGTTTGTGTCCGCTGGGAAAAGCTCGATTGTTCTTTTGGAACTCCCTCTGATACACTTCCGCCAGGCACGAGTATCAGTCAGCCGATAGATCCGCGGACGTGTCCCGTTGCTGAAGTCACCACCAAATACAGCGAGCATTTGGTTTACATTGATAATTGCATGAAATGTGCAATCTACAGGGGCTGCATAAGCTGATTAGCATGTTTTGCTCGACAACGACATTTCGAAAACGGTACACGCGATAAGTTGGAATAGGGTGATCAAAAATGTTTCTCAACGTTCTTCTTGATTAGATTACTCATACGTGGATTAAACCTTCTTCTCCGTTCAGTGACGAACAAATCGTGCAAATACTAAAAGCGTTATTTGGGATCGTTTGAATCCCTTTAAACATCCAGCCGCCATGTTTAACCGCCATTATTTTCAGATATTTCAAACATAATGACGCTCGTTGACAACTCCGGCAATTGCTCACCAGACCTTAAATAGTTTAAATTAACACTGATGGAACAATGAAAGATAGAGACCGACCGAGGGATTTGGAAGAGCTGACACGAGCTGTCGATTATGACAGTGAGCAACAGGGCAGTGTGGTGGACCATGCTGATGATGATGGCACCGGGATCAGCACGCTTCACAGCTTCATTGGATGGTGGCGTCGGTAGCTGGTGACAGTTTTAAAATAAGCCGCGAGACGCCATGAATTATAGACCATCCTTTTGAAGTTGTTGCTTTGCTGTGAGACGGTAGCCTAATCCAATTTCAGACCAATAAATTTTCAATTGCCCTAAAATTGGAGTGCTGACGTTTCGGGTTGTCTGTGTTGAACATTAAATATTAAATGGATGATTTTTGTATGAGCAGCTTCATTTGTTAATTGGTGAATGTCACTAGATGGCGGTTGCCACTATGTTCTCAATTATAAGATGTTCCCGCAGAACTTGTACTATAATTCTGTTGTTGTGTATTTGTAACTTTTCAACTGACTTGAACCTGTTTTTAAAACAAACATAACTTTGTTTCCAACATTCTGACGAGAAAGAACTTAGAAAAGTGAGAAAAATTAAGCTTTTCTGTTCCGAAAGGCTGTATTCATGTGTATAGAACACAGTAAAAAAAAACATGGTAAAATTACATCTAAAAAGGGGTTCATCTTTTATGTCAGAAAAAAAGCTTTAATTTTACCTCTAATTATGTGTAAATTTACATCTGGCAGACGATAGAAAAAACGCGGACTTAGTATTTAAGCTAGATATAACTATCGCCGGTTTGATATTTTTTTAGGATTACAGATATTTTTTCCTAGCGTTTGTCAGATGTAAATTTACACATTATTAGAGGTAAAATTAAAGCTTTTTTCTGACATAAAAGATGTACCCTTTTAGATGTAATTTTACCATGTTTTTTCACTGTGAAGTATAACGACACGAAACGGATTGCCGTCCGATAGATGCATCAACAAAATCATGACGGGCAGTTGAAAATTGAAGTTTTAAAATGTGTTGAAGCGAAAAACTGTATTTGATAGGTAAACATGATCTATGAGTGCACACAAACCAAATATTGATCATATGTTGAGCAGAGACCCTTGGCGGACATCAGAGAAGGCGCCGACATCACGCAGGGTACGCTCTAGTAGGCTTAGGACCCATCAGAGTGTGTACGACCTCTCGACACCAGGTAAAAAGTGCTAAAATATGTTGACTTGTAACCATCAAAGCAAACAAATGTTAAGGCCAACAACGGTGCCAAATGGCAGTTCAAAGGCGGCGGCGAACCAACCATTGAAACTGGATCCGGGACTGGCTGACTAGCTGAGTAGGCGATGACAGAGGGGAGGAATGTTAACACACTTAGCAGGATACACCTCTCTAGCATATGTGGATGAAACGTGTGTCCACAAAAGCATATCCTATGACACAAGGAGGAAGGTGGGGGTTCGTCCAGAGACAACGGCAAGTAAGGCACCTTGTAAGCTTCGTGTCAAACTTGACGAATAGCACCAATAGGCAGCATAATTTGTATATTTAGCGTTTTATTCAACCGCGGAGCAGACACCCCGGCAAATGTGCGTAGCGCGAGAGAGTTTGAGTGGTTTATATAGGTATACTTATATTGATCAAACACACAGAGAGGGCCCAGATTGTGTGTAAACTCCTTCGGCACACAAACCACTTGGAGCGCCTCCTTAATCCGTATGTGTGATTTTTACGACCCATTAGAGTCAGTTCGAAGCCGGGCGCAGCTGGAACGCTTCCTTGCCATCTGTGTCAATAAACTTGTTTATGTACATAACATTTGCACTGATTTTCAGTGATTACCCGAAAACTTTTGTCGAGGTACATTTTTTCGCTATTCGTCAGCAAACAGCATAAAACTTTCCGTTGTTCGAGCTGTGTAGAGGTAGATGTTTTTTTTTTGCAGTTTTGTGTTTTGTTTCACACTTTTCCCTAATAAATCTTTGCCCGGATTGCGCTGACATGGCGGGGCCACCGACGGCGGAGCGCGCGCTGCCACAAAACGGTCGCTCTTCTAATACAATAAAAAATATTGTTTTATTATTATGACATTGAAGCGATTTTTATTTTGTTTATTTTGGGACTTTTATTGTACCCTCGCGGGGTCCCTCCCATCTCGAGTGGTAATCTTTGCCGATTCGATGAGTTTCTTGGTAAGTGAGCATGCCGATTGAATTTTATTAGCCATATTTGCTTCATATTTCGCGCGCCCGCTCTCTCAATAAAATGCAGAAACGCAGCCGTGGACGAGTGCGTGTGGCTGCGTGCGTGATCTTGCGCGCCGGAAAATCCGGGGTGTTGCTGGGTCATAAATGTTTCTACACCAGCTACACAATGTTTAACAAAACTATCGTACTTGGGGCTTGGGAAGGAATCGTAAACAAGAAATTATCATTTTGCGTGTATCTGATTGAGAGGTGTTTAATGGATCAAGTTAGCCTTGCGCGTATTCACGGAGAGCGAAACGCTCCCGATCGTTCAGCATCGCTTTCCTCTTATGGTTGCTTAGGATCGGTTATGAAGTATTACAACAGATGTGCCAAAGTAGTTATTGTTCCGTCGGATGGGCACCGGAACCGGGCATACCAAAAATTAAAAATGGAAGCAAGCAGCGCGAACTCATTAAGCCTGACCACGCCCTTTAACACAACGGTGAACAAGATATTTGTTAATAAAACGAGCCAGCAACCAGAACCGGTGTGTGAATGGGTAGGGAAAAAAGAGAGCAACAACGAATGCTCAAGTCAACTAGGTTGTGAAACCTTTAATAAACCATATTTCGTGGCCCGGTGGTACTCGCCGCTCGGATCTCCCCTCCTCGAACTGGCCGATCGGCGGGCAGGGCAAAGGAAGCGGTGTAAACAAAGAGCGAGATAGAGTGGATTCGTGCGGCGTGCCCACGGGAGAGTGAACGAGTGAAAAAATAACAATCTAGCGCGCTTTATAATCATCATTCATCATCTGCGCGATGACGATGACCGGGCGCAATTTTGGGGTACATGTGTAACAAGGTAGGATTGAGAGCGAAAATGTTAAACAAAAAAAATACCCCTAAGAAGCATAGAAGGGGATCGAATTAGCATTTACATCATAGCGGCTACCATGCTGTGAGATGTGGACGTTTGAAGTCGCACGTTGACGACAGTTTTTTTTCGGTCTAAGCAGGCCATGACGAGGGTGAATTTAAATATGGTCGCCCAAATATATTAATGTGGCGAACGCAGCCATGCATACCTGACGGTGGCGGCCGCGTGCGCAGCAAGGTGGAAGTAATTAACAGCGGGTCAGCTATGGCCCAGCATTGTTATTAGGAATAACGCTGAAACCATGAACAAGATGTTTTGATGGATCTTGAGACAAGACAAGAGAATGGCGGAAAGGTTTGTTTTTGTGTTCAACTTTCAGATTATTATTTTTTTTTCATGTCCTGGCAAAATTGTACCACAATATTTTACATTAAACATATATAGCATAACACTATAATTGCAACTTAATGGTATTCAAAACAACATGCTACAAAAACATACATCCAATGTATGTCAAAATGTATTGTACACGTGTACAATCATTCTTTTCAAAAATCCTTGCGAATCAAGGACGAGGTGGGCACACAAATCTCATTATAGTTGAAAATAACATTATAATTCAATAAAAACTCATGCATAACACATGTTGAAATGTCACTCGTCCCTCGGCGTCGCTCATGGTCTGCCCTGAATGTGATAAACATTCCAATGAAATCACGGAGCGAAAAAACATAACAACCGATATCACACCGTAACACAACAACAACAATCAGTGCCCCTCTGCCCAGGTTCGGACTTGCAATCCATTACCCTCAAACGTGGCACTAAAATTCGCTCTACATTTCACCGAACAATCCCCATAATCACTGGGAATAATAAAAATAATATTGGTGAGAGCATAGCAACAACTTGATACACCGGCTATTGATAGGTGTATGAACCTAACAGGCAAAAACGAAAATCCTGTAAGCTCGCAACTTTACACAAACTCAACAAATGTTCAGAATTCCACAAGCCAACAAACCGCCAGCCAACAAACAAGCATTGCTCGTCCGGAACAGAGTGGAAAATTGAAAATACAACCCATTCTCGTCCAATGTTGCCCGTAGTACACAGTTAATAAGCTGCCAGTCAAAATTTGCGTGCCACGACCGAACAATAACCCAGGTAAAATAAGGTAGCCCCTGCTCTGTACAATATATTTATTGAACATATATTTCTCTGATACTTTTCAAAACCATCACAGTGCTCCACGACGGTTCGTGCGTTCCCATCCGACTGGAAGACACTGTTCGATACCGCAAACAAATTGCAAGCAGTAGGCACTGGATCAAGCGCGCACGAAAAAAAAGGAGGGAAAACTTGCAATAGACATATCACTGTGCGCGACAGCGACATGTGCGCGAATTCAACCAACACTACACAGTATGACTATAATGATAGGGTTAAATGGAAATCGGAATATCGCGCGCGGAATAAAAAAAAGTATGATTTGCTGTAAATAGTGTGTCTGTGTTGTTATTTAATTTTCATGTTGCGCCATTTTCACTCGTCGACCGGTTTTTCCAGCGCGCACATCGAAACATCATGTTAACAATTTTCCTGTCCTGTTCAAGGTATGTTCGGAACCGACTGCCGTGTGTGAAAATTTGTAGCGATTCTCACTTTGGCGGTGGTGGCGTGCGGTTGTATCGATAACCGATTTTTCCTGCCAACAATTAAGCGAATTTCATTTAGTGCAAAAATGCAGATGTTAGCTTGTTATTGCCGGTGTAGCTTGTTAACCGTTCAATGTTTGACTTGGCTACACTCAATTTGCACGCCTCTGCGCTTTACTTTCTTTCGAAGAATTTGTGCACAATTTCACAACTGAACAAGCCAACAAAAGCAGCACAAAAGATTAGAAATGGATGGCTGAAAACTGTATGGGCTTCGAGGAGCAGAACCGTTTGTCATTTGTGTCACCCTGAAATAACATGTCAATTGGCACTTACTAACAAAAATGGCTCCTAGATTGCTCATACGTAAATACACTTTATTGAGTAAAACCAATTTTCTACGTTTCTTTTGTCAGACATTTTTTTGCTCTCAAAAAGGTCTATTCACTAACCCTCAAACCCGACAGATGAATGTTTGACAGCTTTGTGAGCAGCCCTAGATTGTGCAGCTGTCCATTTGTAGAACAGCAGCTTACGTTGACCGATACGTGACTTGTGTGTGAGTTAAAGGTGTCACCAGTGTTATCTCGTGTTAATTAAATATAAAAAAAAAGAGTCGGCTCTGAAATCAAATTTACTACTCCTTGTTACTAATGATCAACTATCCGGCTATGTACAAGATAGATATTATGTTCTTTTAATTTTGAAACCAGATTAGTAATAAATATCTCGGGAACATCCGTAGATGTCTAACGGATAAGAATTTAAACACATTATATATTCAGATATTCTGAATTTGAATGAAAAAAATATATATCGGTATGATGGATTTATATCCAGAGATACGTTTACCAATGTTAAAATTGTTTTATTTTTCTAATGGTTCATGTTTAAAAATATTGTAATTTTACTAGAAACCCATTGAATATCTGTTTGGAATAATACAAATATTCAACCTATTGTGTAAAGTTTTTTTTTTCAATTGAAAATAGCACAAACCAAATTTCTTCTTACATTTTTTCGAATACACGCTAAGTGCAAACGCGACAAATGTTCTGGGGGAAAGATAGGTTAGGGGCCATGTCCGTTCCTCGGCCAAGGCTCGCCCAACGGCTGCGTGTGCTCCGAGTCGAGCTCAAAGGCTTGCCACACTAATCTGAAGGTGCGTCGAGCAGCGGACCAGAATGGAAACAGGTAAAATATAGTTTTAATGTTATTTCCATGTTTAAATGCTTATCAGATCTTTGCTTATATAAAATGGCACTGCTGGCTGTCGGCTTTTTGTTATACACGCTTATTTTTTCCTCCTCTGTTTTTCTTTATGTGTTTTCCCCCCGTGTTTCGGGATAGTTTTATTGCTGTGTTTGTGTGCGTGTAATGAAAGGGTGTTTTACTTCTAAAGAGGCAGTTTATTGAAGTTAATTAGCTTCAAGAAGGGAGAATTTTCCATGGGTGTAGTTATTGGTAAAATGCTGACATAATGTGTTTGCTAAATAAATATTGTTGTTCGCTTTAAAGCATCAATTCAATAAAAGAATAAAAGAAGAAGCCATTTTGGATATAGCTGCTGGCGCTAACAGGGAAACTTATTCATTGGAAAATACTGAGAAATATTTTTTTTATGATCTGGGGTACGACATGAAACCATGGTGGTAGCGTGAAAGCTAGAGAATGAATGTGCAAACAGAAAAAATGGAGGCTCAGGATGAAATGACAAATTTGTGGAGGGAAAACAAACCAACAAAAGAATCAGAGAGCAAGCGAACCGTCAACGATACAACAAGAGGTGGCCGTAAATCTGTCGCACCGTAAAACTGCTACTTGCGCACCTTTGATCGACAGCTTGGCAGATAAAAATGGAAATTGCTAGCGATAGAGCGTTTCTCGTTACTGAATGTTAAAAATTAAACAAGTATAAACAATGATAAAACTTTTCACATGAAACTAATTTTGTTTCTTTTGTGCTATAAACAAATTTTATTACGTGTATGGTTAACAAACAGTTATTACTTTTGAGTTATGAGCTCGGTTCTACATCGAGCTATTTTGACTTAAAATAAACCCTTCTAGCATAAATCCCGCAAATTTCTTATCGGGACATGCAGTCAAAAAGTTTTGTTTTTTACTTTAAATCGTAATAACACACAGAATCACGGTGGGTTTAATTAAGCCCGTCCCTGGGACAAAGTCGTGTTGTGGTGCGGGGGAAACAGTAGAAGCCCCGATAATCTGATACCCCTTTGTAACGTAGCCGTAAACCTCTAACTGAAACAACAAAAATGCTCACGTTTTCGTTAGGCCCCAAAGCTTTTGTGCGAGTTTGTGTGATCGTAATGCCTCTTTGCAACTTCCTCGTCTCCTCTTCGGGACCCAGTCCCCGACTGCAATTTATCACCGTTTTGTTGTAAAAATATTAGATTTCACTAGTTTCAGTTGACAATTGCAGCGCGTCCTAGTTGGGTCCCCTTTGTGGGGAAGACAAACATCGATTTAAGAGTGCGCTTGTGTCTTGTCTCGGTGCGTCCGGTAACCCAACCCATTGCAATCACGTGCACACAAACGGCACGGGAGCACTTGTCACAAGAGCGATGTACTGTCATATCGCTGTCAGTGTGGCTCATGTAATATTTTTTTTAACCCTCTCTGTGCTAATTAATTAGACTTTTAACATCTCGTCAGACACTCACTTACACTCATTGTTCGTTCGTGTGGTTGGCTACCGTCTGTCAGTCGGTGGTGGTGTGACAGAAAGCCCGCTGAATTCCGTGACAACCTCTGCTACTGACTGTTATATGAGACTTATGGGGACAAAATTTTACGACTTTCTACTTTTACGACTCGCTAGGTGAGTGTGTAATTGGAGGTGGCACGACGCATTAACACTCGAATTTATTGGGGCTTTCTGGTTATTTGTTTAAGGGCAGAAGTTAATTATTTTATATGCTGCCACTTATGAAGCGCCTCCATTAGGTATAATTTACGACAAATCACTGCTAGCACAACCCTTTGGGACGTTTTAGCATGATTCGTTGTACAAAGCAAATGGTACGAATCAGTCATAAATAAAGAAAGCTACAGTAAATTTCGAAAGCTAACAAGAAATATTGATAAAAACTAAAGGGGAAGCAGCAGTATGGATTAGCGTTGCTACTGGTATTGACCGCATCCAAGAAGGCGCTTAAAATGATAACCTGTTGCATGCTTATTTGCAGGTTGAAGATGTTTTGAGCTTAGTCACTGAAATTATTTCACTTTAATTTTTTTTTCAATTTAAGTACTGTGGTCAAAACAAATATACATTGTACCTGCACTACGAATGATGGGAACAGTAACACGATTTTACAACTCAAACACGAGCTCGTTGATACTTTTTTCACATTTTATTAACACGCGTTTGATTTGAATAAAATCTTTAAACACGCCGGCCTCCACCGGTTTGATGTACGGCAGCTCGAGGGGTTCCCGCACCCGGAGGAACCGGTTCTGCTTGTTTGTTTACTCTACTCTCCATCCCCTCCACGACTGAGTCCGAAGCTGATTCGTTTCAAAGCTTCTTATAACGAGCCGTATCGAAACATATTGAACGACGGTCGTAAAACGTCCAAGACTAGAAGGCCCGCAACTTAACAGGCTTGTTGGCAATGATTCATTATTACAGCAGCATATCGGTTTCTAACAAAAGGATTACTAGCTAGATTCGAAGCTCGGGACTGGGAGGTGAAGCTTCCGAATGCCATGGTACAGGGCTGCGGAGAGGTCAAAGCGCTACTGCAGCCGCTAATCATTCACTAGTTTAGTAGTTTTTCAACGCACGCGGGCTACCTTTTAATCTGACCATTTCTAGGAGTCTAATCTCATCACATGCTACTTAAGCCGCGGACAAAGTAGGCTAATGCGTGGCGAATGAAGAAAGTCGTCAGTTAATTATGGCGGTAGAGGTTAAAAGCTTTGGTTTGGATGAAATCATCGGCTTTTCCCGATCACTGATGTGCAGAGCTGTCAACAGTACTCATTCGTTTCTACTTTTGAATAACAAATAAAATTTGCTGTGCCAAAATGTTGAAGTTTGATAGATAGGAAGAATCAGGCCCAAAAGTTTGAGTCAAAACATTGTTGATTTTTTATAAACATAAAATGAAAAGAATTGAAAAAGTCAAGGTTTTATGTATTGGTTCTCAATGCTTGAGGAACTGCTCCTTCCAGTTAAAAACGTTCCAGATTAGCTACAACACAATGCAAGAATGAAAGTCACATTTTTTCTAGCCAAATTCCATCTTCATGATAAATAGAACAAAAAAAAAATGCATCATAGGCGATAAAGTAACCTGAAAATCGGATTATATCGGAACGTTGGTGTGCGAACATCCAAAGATCCATGGATTGATGAGGGTTACGATGCACAAAAGACCGGAGCTGCACAATGTTGCTGCTGCGTACTCTTCCAGTTCACTTTTTCTTCAACCCTGAGAAGCGGCTCAACTAGAAGTCATCGCGAGGTGCGAATGACTTCCGCACAGCCCCGTCGGGGGTTCGCCCAGTTCTTAATCACATTAGATGATGATAGTGTGTTAATAAACACATTAAACCGGAACGAAGGGAGCGAACAGATTTTCCATAAATAAACAATAAAATTCCGACTCTGGCCGGGCTCTCCTACACCAGACGGAGGCGCCATGTGCGCGCGAGTGTGCAGTGATAAAAATCAACAAAAGGATGATGATGATAATGACCCAACCCACCCCATCGCACCCCTGTGGCGAAAGGGGGGGAGAGATGCGCCGACCCACCCCAGCCTACTGCGCGCTCAAGAGGCAAACCAGCCGTGGTGGTGATCCCGACTCGAGATTTCCGAGATCTAGATCTGAGAGTAAGTGCTTCGACGGGTGTGAGTACAGGATGGGGTGCGAGGAAACGGTTTGGGTGAATGGTTCTTTCATCACACAAACGTGTATATGTGTGTGAGTGACTGGTGCGAAGGATGGGCTCCGGAGGGTCCCGATTATGTTCGACCATACGACGCGGCGACAATAAAAACGTTTCATTTTTATTCCAAAGCCGTATAAAAATGGTAACACACACAATGTGTTACTTTCCTCGTTTACGAGAGGCTGGCTTCAACCCTCTTCCCAAAACGAAGAGAAGAGACAACAGCGCGGATGAGACGAATACATTTCTGTATCGTAAAATGTAATATTTTATTTTATTAATATTAATATTTACACCGAAGGACAACAAGGGGAGAAACAGTCAGAGTTTCAGACTTGTTAGAAGAGGCGAGAACGACACTCGATGATAAGTTTAGGTTTTTTCATCGTCGTTTAGTGTAAATAATACACATTAAATCATAATAAATGATCAAGCATTAGAAGGTATCCCAAGGAGACCTGATTTGGTCCTTTTTCCCGTTGAGAGAGCGAGAAACGCAAACGTCACCGTAGATAAACTCCGGTATTATTTTAGGCGTTAGGCGTCCAGCTTCAGCTTACGGTTCACTACTCACGACGATGTTTTTTTGGTACCTTTTT